>NC_137676.1:6295419-6375419 GCF_963989245.1 Nansenia antarctica
ATGAGTCACGTACAGAATGCCAATGCCTCATCTACATCTACCCTCACGCAAAATAACCCAGAGAGGTTACACTAAGGGCATTGTTTAATTGGTGTATGAAAATCCAGGGCACAGTCTTTTGTCACTCGGAACTGTTAGTCATTCACTGTACCAAGTAGTTGAGGTAAATCCGTAACCATGGCAATGCATTACATCTAATAAAAGGTTCAATCTGGAGATGCTGTTCATCTCTCCATCCTTTTCATCGGGGTAGAAAAGAGAGAGGCTTATTTCAGCTTCCATTTCCATCTCTCTGCTGTCTCTCTCTGGCGTCTCTCGCTAACCCGGGCGACCGCCACGCCGTGTCTCGCCACTCGCTCTACACAGGGCCTGACCCTGCCTCTGTGTGCAGAACACCTCATTCATGAAGCCTTAGCTACAGTACAGTAGGGACTCACAGCTGCCTTGGGGGCGGGGGCGGGGGGGTGGGGGGGGAGATCAGACACACAGCTGCCGCCATAGGCAAGCAGTTCTCCAGGGACCACATCATCACTTCAGTGGACCTCATGAAGGATTGAGCTGCTTGTTTCTCCCTGTTTATTTCCCCCCAAGGCTCTTCTCTTTCTCTCACGGTGTCGGAGTTAACTCTCAGTCATTCGTGTTACTCTCATGACAGATAATGGAGAGATTAGCTTTGAGAGATGTGCAGCTGTTTCCCTTTCCATCTTCCTCCTCCGACTGCCACCATACTCTCTGCAGCACATAGTCAGCACCTACGCTGTTCTACACCGCTGTGCTTACAGCATTGGGGGTATAACAACTACCATTACCGTCACCTATAGAAATTGCTGGCTGGTTTATTACCTGTGCATCCACCATGTACTTCATAAAATCAATGTGTGTAATTACTAGATAACAATACTGCATCTCAGCTGTTTGAACGACTGAATCTCTGTCTTCCTGACACCTTCTGGTGTGGTAGTGGTGGTCTAGCGTGGTAGTGAGTTGGACTGGTGATCAGAAGGTGATCAGAGTTCAAATCCCACCTGGGAACACCACCACTAGTGTGCCCTTGAGTAAGGCACTTAGCCCTAATTTTCTCCAGGGAGACTGTCCCTGTAATCTGTAATTGTAAGTCACATTGGATAAAAGCATCTAAGCTAAATGGTTCAAATGTAAAAAAAACTACTTCTTCCCTTTACTGTTAAGAAACCTGGGAGGTTCCGTTCGAGGAGATCTCGGACCTGCAGTGGGTGGGCAGCGGGGCCCAGGGGGCTGTCTTCCTGGGGAAGTACCACGGAGAGGACGTGGCCGTTAAGAAGGTCCGGGACATCAAAGAGACTGAGATCAAGCACCTCCGTAAACTCAAGCACCCCAACATCATCACCTTCAAGTGAGGAAACTCATCTAACACTAACCTAAAGAAAATATAATATGTTGTACCACATTGGTGGGGGTTACCCTAGCTCAGCTAGGTATTAAGTAACCAGCCTATCAGCATGACCATATGGCAGAAGAATCGGCCTTTAACTTTAACATTACCACTAAAAACCTAATAACGAGTAGTGGTAGCCTTGTGGATAGTGGATAGTGAGTTGGACTGGTGATCAGAAGGTCATGAGTTCAAATCCCACCTGGGAACACCACCAGTAGTGTGCTCTTGAGTAAGGCAATTAGCTCTAAGTTACTCCAGGGAGATTGTCCCTGCAAATGTGTCTTTTGTGTGTGTTTTTTTTACCTCCCTCAATCCTCCCTCCCTCACCTCCTCATCTGTCTCCCTGTCTGTCTCAGGGGCATATGCACCCAGGCCCCGTGTTACTGTATCCTGATGGAGTACTGTGCCCAGGGACAGCTGTACGAGGTGCTCAGGGCCGGGCGTAAGATCACCCCCTCCCTCATGGTGGACTGGGCCATGGGCATCGCAGGGGGCATGAACTACCTGCACCTCCACAAGATCATCCACCGAGACCTCAAGTCTCCCAAGTGAGTCTCTGTGCTGAGTGACACCGGCCTCGATACTATCAAAACCATCCACCTAAAGATTATGGTTTGTACTTGATTAGTTGAATCAGGTGTGCTGGTGGTGGAACAGATCAAATATGTGGAGCGGCTGGGGCGCCCCCAGGAGAGGGTTGTCCTTTTAGTCGTCTGCTTTCCTCACCTCCCTCTCATTCGTAACAGCATGCTGATTACCCATGATGACCTGGTGAAGATCTCCGACTTCGGCACATCCAAAGAGCTCAGTGACAAGAGCACTAAAATGTCCTTCGCTGGTACGGTGGCCTGGATGGCCCCCGAGGTCATTCGGAACGAGCCGGTGTCAGAAAAGGTGGACATATGGTAAATCACATAATCTGTGATAAAGTATGTTATTTGATATAATATGCACATACATTTAGGACAAAGGGCATACAGTATAACACATCACAATTACAATATACAAGAGGTGTATATCCTCTTTTTCCTTTTTTGGGGGGTTGCTTAAATGAACAACAAGAGATCAAACAAACATCTCAACATCTCTCTACCTCAGATTATGCTAGCTAGCTAACTGACTAACTTACCTTGTGATCTGCAGGTCTTTCGGGGTGGTGCTTTGGGAGATGCTGACCGGGGAGGTCCCCTATAAGGACGTGGACTCCTCCGCCATCATCTGGGGCGTGGGCAACAACAGCCTGCAGCTCCCCATACCTGAGAGCTGCCCGGACGGCTTCAAAATCCTCCTGAGACAGTGCTGGTGAGTGGAGGGAGAGATGGAGGGATGGAGAGATGGAGGGAGGGAGAGATGGAGGGAGGGAGAGATGGAGGGATGGAGAGATGGAGGGAGGGAGAGATGGAGGGATGGAGAGATGGAGGGAGGGAGAGATGGAGGGATGGAGAGATGGAGGGAGGGAGAGATGGAGGGAGGGAGAGATGGAGGGATGGAGAGATGGAGGGAGGGAGAGATGGAGGGATGGAGAGATGGAGGGAGGGAGAGATGGCAGGAACAGCGGGAAGGAGAGTAGGAGGAGAGAGGTAGAGGGAAGAGGGAAGAGAACCCATTTTGACAGTAGATTTTTAAATGGAAATCTCCTCCTGACTCTGCAGGAACTGTAAACCCAGGAACAGACCGTCTTTCCGTCAGATCCTCCTCCATCTAGACATCGCCTCAGCTGATCTGCTCTCCACCCCACAAGAGACCTACTTCAAGTCTCAGGTAGTGTCCAATTTGCAATCACACACACACACACACACACACACACACACACACACAGACATGCATGCACGCACATGTATGCACACACACACACACAGACATGCATGTACACACACACACACACACACACGCACACACGCACACACACACGCACACACACACACACACACACACACACACACACACACGCACGCACGCACGCACACACACACACACACACACACACACACACACACACACACACACACACACACACACACACACTCAGTTGTGGTCCTCTGTGGCTCAGTTGGTAGAGCATGGCGCTAACACACACAGGCACACACACACACACATGCACACACACACACACACACACACACACACGCACACACACACACACACACACACACACACTCAGTGTGTGCGTGTGTGTGTACTGTACGGTCTACAGGCTGAGTGGCGGGAGGAGGTGAAGCAGCACTTTGAGAAGATCAAGTCGGAGGGAACCTGCCTGCACCGCCTGGACGAGGAGCTGATCAACCGGCGCAGAGAGGAGCTCAGGTCTGTACCAAGGGTGCTCTGTACCAGGCTCTGTACCCAGGCTCTATACCCTGGGTCTGTACCCAGGCTCTGTACCCAGGCTCTGTACCCAGGCTCTGTACCCAGGGTGGTCTGTACCAAGGGTGCTCTGTACCAGGCTCTGTACCCAGGCTCTGTACCCAGGCTCTATACCCAGGCTCTGTACCCAGGCTCTGTACCCAGGCTCTGTACCCAGGCTCTATACCCAGGCTCTATACCCAGGCTCTATACCCAGGCTCTATACCCAGGCTCTGTACCCAGGCTCTGTACCCAGGGTGCTCTGTACCCAGGCTCTGTACCCAGGCTCTGTACCCAGGCTCTGTACCCAGGCTCTGTACCCAGGCTCTGTACCCAGGGTGGTCTGTATCCAGGCTCTGTACCCAGGCTCTATACCCAGGCTCTGTACCCAGGCTCTGTACCCAGGGTGCTCTGTATCCAGCCTCTGTACCCAGGCTCTGTACCCAGGCTCTGTACCCAGGCTCTGTACCCAGGGTGCTCTGTATCCAGCCTCTGTACCCAGGCTCTGTACCCAGGCTCTGTACCCAGGCTCTGTACCCAGGCTCTGTACCCAGGCTCTATACCCAGGCTCTGTACCCAGGCTCTGTACCCAGGCTCTGTACCCAGGCTCTGTACCCAGGCTCTGTACCCAGGCTCTGTACCCAGGCTCTATACCCAGGGTGCTCTGTATCCAGGCTCTGTACCCAGGCTCTATACCCAGGCTCTATACCCAGGCTCTATACCCAGGCTCTGCACCCAGGCTCTGTACCCAGGGTGCTCTGTATCCAGGCTCTGTACCCAGGCAGCGTGCCAACCGCCAACGACTTCTCTTCTTCTCTCCGTCTCTGTCGGAATAGTCGCTCTCACACTTCAGTCAACACTCAACAGCTCAAACTGTGAATGAAAACCCGCTAATGCACAGCAGTCATGTAACCGGCAGCATGGTTTATTTATGAGCACGGTTTGACTGTCCTGACCTCAAATATAACATACCCAGTTCATTCTTTCTTTCTTTTTTTTTTTCAACGTCCTTCCCTTTATCTACCCCCTTTACAGTACAGTAGATGGAACAAAAAATGGCCCTGAGTGCATTTCTATTATATAGCATTTGGGTGCCCTCATGTGAAAGCGTGGAGTCATTAGTGGCATGTTTTTCTATTCAGGCACGCTCTGGACATCCGTGAGCACTACGAGAGGAAGCTGGAGCGGGCCAACAACCTCTACATGGAGCTGAACGCCGTCATGCTGCAGCTGGAGCTCAAAGAGAAGGAGCTGCAGAGGTAACGCCGTCGGATCAAACGTCCGCCTTTACCGGCTTTTGTTCGTCATAGTCAAAAGGGCTATGAGGGGGCGTGCTTAGGTGGCATAGCGGGTTAAGCGTCGACCACGTAACCGTAACAGGGTTCCCAGTTTGATTCTGGCTGTGGACATATCCTGCATGTCATCCCTCCTCTCTCTCTCACCCATCCTTCCTGTCTAAATCTCTAATGTATCTGTCGATAAAACGAAAAATATGAGTGGGACTGCCCCACTCAGAAAAAAAAAACTTTAATAAAAAGGGCTATGACACATTAATCTATCAAAAAAATGATCTTCCTTCTTCTAGCATTGTAGCTGCCAATGGCCTCGATCGATGACTATTTCTTATGATGACTAATGGGTAGATGATTCGCTTACTTAGACAAATTGTATTTGTCGCTTTGGATAAAGGCATCTGCTTAATGCCAAACAAATGTCTGAAATGTAAAAAACGACACTGATATCAAACAGAACCAATGGTAGTATACACAATACAGTATGTACAAAATAGAGGTTATTCAATGATGTACGGTGACTGAGATACAGAAATCATGTTCCTGTGTTCCCAGGAGAGAGCAGTCTTTAGATAAGAAGTATCCGGTGTTGATCAAGAACCACAGCTCCAGACAGACCGGCTCCACCAACTCCATGGACAAGCTCATCAAGAAGAGAAACGTCCCACAGAAACTCCCCTCCGGAAAGAGGTGAGATGTCAGTCCCCCATTCCCCAATAGTTATATGTGACACGTTCTAATGCTTTGGTCCTCATGTCGGGATCTGATGTAATGATCGGACTTTTCTTTTCATACACTTCCGCGTTGTTGAAAATCAATGACACATCGCTAGACAACTAACACAGCTTGTTTTGTGAGCCTGCTAACAATGTAGTGTTACAGTTAGCTAGGTAGCAGTGGGGATTACTCACCCAATCCATTTCGTTGCAGTATTTTGGCTTGACTAGCGAGTTTGTGCTGTGATTCTCAACCATGTTGAAACATAGTTCTGTGGTTGCCGACATGCGGACCAAATGATCAGACTGTGTCACATATATACTGTATAACCAGGGTTATAATCGCAGGGTATTCAATTCTGGCCATCGACCTATCCTGCATGTCATCCCTCCCCTCTCTCATTCATCCTTCCTGTCAATCTCTACTGTCTCTATCCTAATAAAGCAGAAATGAAGAAAAAAAACGTACTACAACTCTCTGTGTAGTATGTTCTCGATGATGTTTTCATGACTATGCTTGACTATTCCATCCTATTCCCTCAGGCCGGACATCCTCAAGTCGGAGGTCATCATCCCCAAGTTGGATCCCTCCGTGATGCAGGTCACCATCCCCTCCTGCACCAACCGGGGCTCCACGTCCCCCAGCCGCTCACGGAGGGTCAAGACCCGCCACCGCAAGCCCGGCAAGGGCAGTAGCGGGGACCTGGCGGGCCTGAAGGCCACTCAGTCCTCCCCCGGCGGGGGAGGGGACACCTCCACCCCGGCCAACGCCTCCACCACGGGCCCCTCCAAGCAGCTCCTGGACCCCAGCTCCGCCCTCCGCGGGCTGGGCCACGAGCAGCAGCAGCCGAGGCAGCTCTCCTCCTCCAGCCCCGACCTCCTCATCTGCACCACGCTGGAGGCCGAGGGGGGGGGGGGCCAGGGGGGGAAGAAGAGGGAGCCCTCCGCGGGGGGGGGGCTGGAGAGAGGGGGCAGCCTGAGCGCCTCCGCGGGCTTGGGGGGAGCGGCGGAGGGGGGTGGCGCGGCGGGTCTGGACGACCTCACGGAGACCCCCCCGCGCAGCGACACGCCCAGCGAGGACGCCGCCTCGTTCCCCTTCTCCAGCAGCCCGGACTCGCCCTGCGGGAGGGGGGCGGCGGCGGCGAGGAGGGCGTCCATGCCGGGCGTGCCGTACGGGGAGGATAAGGATGAGGGGGCGGGGGCTGTGAGGTTGCCCCGGGGGGCCTCAGGGGGCATCGGGAGTCAGCACCTCACGCCCTCAGCCATCCTGTACAGGGCAGCTATCACACGCAAACAGGTACGACACACCAAAAGAAAAGCACCAATCACATGACTCTACTTCCTTTTACTTGTGTCTCTCTCTGACTCGTGTCTGTCGTGTCTCTGGACACTGTTCACAGAGGCGCGGCGTGTCGTCAGAAGAGGAAGAGGGGGAGGTTGACAGTGAAGTCGAGTTGCCACGGAGACGGTGAGTAACTCGCTGTTCTTCAGAAGCTAAAAGCTAAAGAGCCACACTACCAGGAGAGTAGCGTTCTTTAATATTCCTCCCTTTCTTGTGTCTCTCTGAGTGGACATGTGATGTCATAGTAGGAGCATTCAGGGCCGAAAACTACATGAGAACAACGGTTTCTGATCTATTTCGAAGCACGTTCTGTGTAGCATAAGTATCAGTTACTCTGCTTAGATTTAGGATTTTGTGAAGGAGATATGCAACATGAACCCTGCACTAAGCACCTTGTACTGTATCGTCGTCTTGTTTGTATTGTGGACTATGTTTGTTGTGTGTGATACTACAGAGAGAGGCGAGGCCGAAGAACGTCATTGCATTAATACATATGACAATAAACTCGAACTTGAAACTTGAATACGCATTTTGCAATGAATGAACTGAAATCAGAATGATGGTTTTTGTTTATCTCGCTCCTCAATCCCCCCCCCCCCCCCCCAGACGTCCGACCAGCATCATCAAATGCCCGTCGGTCTCCACCTTCAGCTCAGAGAACCTCTCCGTGTCGGACAGCGAGGAGGGTCACACCACGGACCTCTCCCACAGTGGCACGCCTGACGTGGTCAGCACCAACACGGACGAGCGGCTGGACGACCGCAGCGACGACCTCCTGTCTCAGGGGTCAGAGATTCCGGCAGACAACACCGACCCGGCGGGCCAGGCGTCTGACGGCCTGTCAGAGAGAGAAGGCGCTCCGGGTCAAGCCAAGGCTCAGCTCGACGCAGGGCAGAATCCCAATGAGGTAAATGCCAGCATCGTCCCTGGTCTGACTCTACATCTCGAGTTATAGATGTCTCCCAGTAAACAAAGAGTCCAAAAGACGTCCTCACGGAAGCTGGAATGTGGGTTCAGATGACGTCTTTCTAGGACGTCCAGGTGACGTCTTTAGGATGTCTTATGGACTACAGAATCGTCCTAAAGACGTCATCTGGACATCCTAGAAAGACATCACCTGGACGTCCTAGAAAGACGTCATCTGAACCCACATTCCGGCTTCCCGGAGGACATCTTTTGGACTCTTTGTTTACTGGGCTGTCCGCTAAAATGTCCTTTTGCTAGAGTGAGATCATGTTGGGCCGGTTTCACAGACGAAAAAAGGTGGTTTCAAAGGCGATCATGGAGATTTGACATCGAAAGGGTGATTTAGTCCAGGACTACGCGTCTTAAGTCTTGTCTGTGAAACCAGACTCCCCTAGAGTTCTAGTTATCTGTCCCCTACAGTAACATAATGTGACGTTCATGTCCTTTTGCCAGAGTAACCAGTTGTATTCATAGAGATTCTTATCTCTCTCTCTCTCTCTCTCTCTCTCTCTCTGTCTCCACCTCTCAGACTCGGGCTCTCGGGTGTGACGACTCGGACTGCGACAGCGTCGAGCTCGACCAGTCAGGAAGCGGAGAGCCCAGTCGCCCACCCAGTGCCGGGGCCTGGGCACCACCACCACCTCCTCAAGGGCCACCGCCCTCCGGGTGGTCCCAGTCCGGACCTCACACCGGCCCGCCGTAAGGCCCACAGTACCACAGGACACTCGTAGAAAAAAAAAAAACGACAGCTACCTTTGCAGTGAACAAACCATCCACGGAGCCGACACCAGTCTGTCAGAGCAGGACATGATACCGATGTCATGAGGGTCATATCAACTGAGCTCAGACTATGCCAAGTTAACAAAATGGTGTCTCGTGCACAGCAATATGGGTCTGTTAGTTAGCAGACCTACCGTAAGACAGCGCAGGTGGTTTGTCATAAACTGACAGCAGCTGTTATGGCAGCTTGTGACATCTGACACTAGGGGCCGGTTTCACAGACAAGGCTTAGGCCTAATCCTGGACTGAAAAGTGTCTTCAATGGAGATTTGACATTGAAAGTGTGATTTAGTTCCAGGACTAGGCTTAAGCCTTGTGTGTGAAGCCGGCCCATTATAATTTAAGTTTAGTGGGGTTTTTAAATAGAGGGTTTAACCAGGTACCTTTAGCCACTGCTCCAGTTCAGCAAAAAAAACTCACAGACACACACATACACACAGACACACACCTGCACAAACATGTGACCACACACACACACACAGACACACACACACAGACACACACACACACACACACACACACACACACACACACACACACAGACACAGACACAGATACAGACACAGACACAGACACAGACACAGACACAGACACAGACACACACACACACACACACACATTCCCTGACAACTGGGCCGTGACCGAACAATCATACTGCCTACTGATTACTAAAAGTACATACCGTATGCTAACCATACTACATTATACTATTTAGGTCATACTGTTTAAATGTATGCAGTAAGCGACAAATTTCAATATCTCATCCGTACTGCAAAATCTGTAGCTCAACCATGCTGTTCAGGGTAATTGATTACATTTCATTTATACAGCCCATCCCAGTTACCTGCTTCATTAAATTGCAGGACTAAAATCGGAATTGAGTTCCTGATTATGGTGCAGTGATGCATTGATATCATATAACATGGAAAAGGCGTATCTCGTATGACTGCAGCATTTTAAGTACACTATAAACTTTCTAACTGAAGATGCCTACTGAACAGGCTGTAGCACTACGATGGTCCGGTCACAGCCTGGTCACGCATCATGTCTGCGGAGCCCAATGTCCAACACACTAACGTGTCCCATACTATAATAATGTAGATATATCCACAACATATCACATCAGAAAAGAAACATTTAAAATGTATTTTATGTGTAAGATAAGAACTGATTAAGTTGTATGCAGCCCAATGACCAGACGCATGACTACACATGTTTATATTTTAAGTTTTGGATGTGTCCGTTTTATATTTTGTGAGAAGGTTTACACTTTTTTATCCTGAAATTATTATTTCAATAGCAATTTTTGTTAAATGAATTGATGTTGGCACTTAAAAAAAAAAAAAAGAATGATGTCAAAGTGGAATGAACAACTCACCGACATGTTTTACTCTATCAAACATGATGCTCCATGATTAGGTGGTAATGTTGAAGTCATACTTTTTTATCCTACCACTGAGTTCTGAATACTCATCCCTTTAAGATCACAAAGGAAGTCCCCAGAAGGGATATAATAGTGCTCTCTGGTGGTAGTGGAATAGTAAGTATCATTTGAATTTCAATAGAGGTTTTGTTTTTATACAGCATTGCACATTGTAACTGTAACATAGGAATTATATCAACAAAAAATCTAAATATGATGAGCAACAATAATAAAAACAAAAAAACTGTATTGGTAAAAATGCTGAGGTGTGAAGACTGTGTTAAATTGTGAAACTTGTTGAGGAAGAAGAATGAAGAATGTTTTATTTGAATGTTTTATTTTCTATGCAATCAGTCAATAGTTTGTCAATAGGATTGTTCATTTGTTTCTGCTATAGGCACAGGGTCAGCCATAGTCGGTGTTCCTAGAACAATTAGGGGTTAAATGCCTTGCTCAAGGGCACATGCAGCTCCCTCCTGAGGCACGGATCAAACCAGCTACCTTCCGATTGCTAGCCGGTCTCTCTAACCCTTAGGCTACCTGCCTCTCTAACCCCTCTGCTACCTGCCTCTCTAACCCCTCGGCTACCTGCCTCTCTAACCCCTAGACTACCTGCCTCTCTAACCCCTCGGCTACCTGCTTCTCTAACCCCTAGGCTACCTGCCTCTCTAACCCCTCGGCTACCTGCCTCTCTAACCCCTAGGCTACCTGCCTCTCTAACCTCTAGGCTACCTGCCTCTCTAACCCCTAGGCTACCTGCCTCTCTAACCCCTCAGCTACCTGCTTCTCTAACCCCTAGGCTACCTGCGTCTCTAACCCCTAGGCTACCTGCCTCTCTAACCCCTAGGCTACCGCCGCCTCCATAGTTAGTTTTAGTCTGTGCAAATCAATTGAATTTGTTCAGTCATTGGAAGTCATGTGTTCTGTAATTCTCCTTGTAATAAGTGATGCCAGGAAAGAGATCTCCAATTACCAAAACAAGGCAGGGAAAACAAACTGAAAACGTATTTTGGCATACAGTGAAAGGGCTGGAATTCTAGCTCAAACAAACTACGAAAACAGTTGTCTGTTTACCAGGGAAATTTACCAAGCTCATGTTATTTATCGCCTGACAGGTACTTTAATGAGGAAAAACAACACAGAGACATAGGATAGGATAGGTTTTAGCATTTCACATCTTTTTATTTCTGTATTTAAGTTCTTCAACAATTCAATTGCACCCAAATCTACAATATTTTGAAAACGTGCACAAAAAACGTGAGTTTCTTCAATCCTGCAAAGAATAATACAAAATAAAATCTGACCCAGGCAAAGGAGAGAGCAGGAAACTACCGGTAGTGTTAATTCTTTAATATTCCTTCTAGTTCTTTTTAAATGAATACCTCAGTATGATCATTTCAATACCAATGTCTCTTTTTAGTTGCACCCCTTGCAGCATTCCCCCCCACCCCTGCAGTTAAAAAAAATATTTTCTCTATTTAAAACAAACATTTCAACATTATTACCATTATTATCATCATCTTAGTAATTTCAGAGAAAGAAAATCTTATTTCCTCCTGCCCCCTGTCTCCAGGTAACCATGACACCCACCCAGCCAACCAGAATCCAGTACGCAATGACACTCAAATGTTCTGATTGAGAAATAAAAAAAACGGATGGAAACACAGGAATGACACAAAAGAATTGTACAGCAAATAAAAGAAGTGACATATAATGCAGTTTAAAATACTCCTCAAATTTCAATTAATCTTAGACATTATTGTCTATCATTACATCTTAAGAGTACATCATTTACACCCACGTATACCCATTACCCACAATGTCTCATACAGGAAGTTCAGCTTTAGGTAAAGAATGGCAAATATCAATGAACACTAACACAAGGAGTGGTGTTTTAAATAAAAATAAATACAGATAGAAATTCATCAGATGCAGGGAAGGAACAGTCCATCTAAAATGTCAATGAATCCTTTTTTTCTTCATTTTTACATTTTCTATGAAAAATCTGACATAAAAAACACATTATATGCCTTTTCAGATTTTTCCAAAACAGTTTTTTTTCTTCAGCTATATTAAGAAGGTCATAACGGAAAATACACCAAAATATAACAACCAAAGGAAAACATCTTTACAAAACTATATGCAAAGGGAATTTAAAAACATAATAAATAAATAAAATACCAATAACATTGATGTAATTTACAGCGGAGCAGCTGTTTAACCAAAGGAAGGAGAAAACGGTAAGTCCAGAATACTTGGTTTTTGCATTAACTTCAGTGAGGGACCTCTCGGTAAAAAGTAGGGGGGGTTACGTTAGGTGCTGATGAAGGTCCTCCAGCTCAGTTGGTTGCGAGTCCAGTAGCTTCAGAGGACAGCCTACAGCAACACAAAAAAGCACAAGGGAAAAGCTCATTCAAACAGATTGACAATTCCTTTTTCTTCTTTTAAATATATATGTTACGGTACGTGGGAAAACTAGGATTAGGGTTAGGTGCTACGTCGACGGTACATGCTGGCATGTCTAACCCTAACCCTAATCCTAACCCTAACCGTAGCACCCTAGCACCGAACCCTAGTTTTCCCACATGTACCGTTTTCCCACATGTACCGTAACATATGTATAAAAATTATTATTATTGAGGATTCCAATGTCAATCTGTTCCCTGACCAAAGCAAGATCAACTCCCATGAAAACAGGCAACTGTAAGGAATTGCATTTGGATGAATTGGGTGGCCCATGCGGTATTCCACCAGGCAGCGAGTGGCTTACCTGGCGTTGATCAGGTACTCCGCCAGACTGATGCTGGCAGGGGAGCCAGTGATGGTGACCTGCCTGTCAGAAGAACCCTCCACGGGGTTAGCGATCTTTATCTGAGCCCCGGACATCTGCCGGATCTCATTGATCTTAGCCCCCTGGCGGCCGATGATGCAGCCAATCAGCTGATGGAAGAACAGAGAAGAGGGCCAACACAGAAAGACAGTTTAATACATTTCAGTCACACACACACTGAGGAGAGCAAAGTACACTTGGGCACTTTACACAAAGTACATTTATTTTTATCAGTAAAAAAAATAGAACAAAAAGAAACCTAACTAGGGTCAAACTAAAAGCAGAGACACTTACGTCATTTGGAATGGTAAGCTCATGGGAGCTATTTTGTGCGGATGCATCCATCCCACCTGCAAAGAGCAAGAAAACCCATGTGGATGGAAACAAAAGACACTTGCCCACACAGTACAGTACAGTAAACAGCACGTAATATGAAACATGGCCTCCTCTTCCCCTCTCTCTCTCCACTCACCCTGGAAGCCCTGGTTGCTCTGGGCGATGGGGAAGGGACTCTGCTGCATGGCCAGCTGGTGAAGTTTGGTGAGCTGTAGGGAAGGAGGGAGGGGGTGAGAAAGAGAGAGAGAGAGAGGAAAAAAAGGAAGCAAGAAAGAATGATTATGTATAGAGAGAGAGAGACACCACGATTAGTCAAACAGTACTTAACACAGTGGTAAATGACAGCATGTTGTACAGAGCTATGCAGCGTCAATCACTACTGTGGCATTACAGCATCAAAGTGAATGCTATTGGTTTGACAGAGAAGATACCACAGGATTATTATAGACTCACCGAACACTTTATTAGGAACACCTGTACACCTTTTCGTTCAAGGAAGTGGTGTAACGGTGTGGGGAATGTTTTCTTGGCACACTTCGGGCCCGTTAATACAAATCCATCATCGCTTGAATGCCACAGCCTATTTGAGTATTGTTGCTGACCATGTGCATCCCTTCATGGCCACAATTTACCCATCTTCTAATGGCTAATGGCTATTTCCAGCATGCTTATACACCATGCCACAAAGCAAAAGTCGTCTCAAACTGGTTTCATGAACATGGCAATGTTCAAAGGAATGTCTCAAAGGAATGTTTCCAACATGTAATCATGGAATCGATGCCACAAAGAGTTGAGCCTGTTTTGAGAGCAACGGGAAGCCCTACGCTGTATTAGTATAGTCTTCCTAATAAAGTGCTCAGTGAGTGTACATACATATCTAAATAAATATAATTAATACATTAAATTAATAAATCATTTAACTTTCCGTTATCGTCACAATCATTTATTTACAGTGGTAATGAAGGAAATCGTGAAAGGAATGAAAGATGGAGCAGCATTAAAAAAAACTGTTATTATACAATTTAAAAAATATTATATACAATAAATAATTACAAAATGTACAATCTAAAACATTTTACAACTAATTGTTTCACGTGATTTACTGCAATTCAAATGTAGCAGAGGTGGTTGTAGGAAAGAACAGAAGGGACAGCATGGAAGAGAGAGAGAGACGGTGCCATGGCTAGCCAGGACCGTTCACTGTATGTGTAGATATATGGGCTCACTTACAGAAGGACCTTCACTTACGTCAGGCTGTGGGATGGCGTGCTGCCCTTGGACAGCATATGCCTGCAACCAGAGAACAGCACTTAGGAGGGTGCAAGGAAAAAACGTCACAGAGAGAGAGCACGCGAGCGACACACAAACACTCGCAATCACACACACACTAGGGCTGCACGATTAATCGATTTTAAATCGAAATCGCGATTTGAAATTATGCGATTAGCTAATCGCAAAGCCTGCGATTTGCCTGCGATTTTTTTTTTTTTTTTTTTTTTTTTGCTATTTAGCTGACGCTTTTAATCCAAAGCGATTTACAATTACGAATTACAGGGACATTCCCCCTGGAGTAACTGAGGGCTAAGTGCCTTACTCAAGGGCACACTAGTAGTGGTGTGGTTTCAGGCGGGATTTGAACTCACACAACCTTCCGATCACAAGTCCAACTCACTAGACCACCACTACCCGTATGGGATACGTCATACAGCGCGTCGGATTCAACGTCAATGAACGTCAACGTCAATGAACGTCAACAATGAACGTCAACAATGAACGTGAACGTCAATGAACGTCAACGTCAATGAACGCACACCAACAACATCGCACGTGAAACGCCCACGTTTCGGTAGCTAGCAATAGCAACATTCATGGTGGATAATGGCTTCAGCAGAAGTAGTTTGATGGTATCATGTGGTAATGCTCTCTGAAAATAGATAGATTCATCCAATCACCTGCCAAGTATTTTTTGAAAGTACCTGCCCTTTTCCAAACAGCTTCCAATTAAGCTTTCCTAGATGGTTGTGTGAAACAAACCACCTGAGTCAGGTTAGTAATGCTCCATCACATGTTTTAATCTGAAGCTTGATTTTAAAGCAACCCAACTTTAAAGCAACCCAATGTAAGTTTAGTTCTTTCACTCGTAGCTCGGGCTGTGGGGGTGCTAGAGGAGGGAGCCTCTAAGTCCCCTGAAGACGTACAAACAAACTGCACGTTGATACGACCTTCCTAGCCGGAGATATGGCCACACTTTACAAAAACGTTTTTTTTTTTTTTTTTTTTTTTTTTTTGCTATTTAAAAAAATAATAATCGCAAATTAATCGCAATCGCGATATCTGTCCAAATAATCGCAATTCGATTTTTTCCCCAAATCGTGCAGCCCTAACACACACACACACACACACACACACACGAGCGACACACACACAGACACGCGAACAACACACACACACAGACGCACGCAGACACTCGCAATCACACACACACACATGCGACACACACACACACACACACGCCAGCGAGCGAGCGACACACACACAGACGCACGCATGCGAACAACACACACACACGTCCTTGAATGTTAACAATGGGAACAATGCTACGGGGTGTTTCAGACATCCACACACACACACACACACACACACACACACACACACACACATGGATCGTGTATAACGATCAGGGGGACATAACGTGTGACGCACATGCGCCCTCTAGCTGGAAGCCATCTGACAGCTACTGCAAGACTACCTCAGGCCATCTCACTCCCCCCAAAATAGAAACTCCGCAGGGCATTTAGAAATGGTGCTGACATCTGTACAGCGCAGTATAACACACTTTGGCAGTGTAAAAATGTATTAGCATAAAACTAAACGAACTCGTTGTGTAAGAACACAACGCAGTAAGAATATCCTGGGATAAGAATACTCAATAATGTAGTACAACAATATACAACAACACAACTGATGAGGAGGCATATTTAGAAGAGAAGTACCGTTAGGAAAACCATTGACAGAAGGACATTAAGTCTTATTATAAAAGTCTTATTTACCTGACCACCTGCAAAGATGACAGGGGAGCCTGAGGGTTTGGGTCTGTAAGGGATGGTTACGCCCTTAGGTGGAGACTGACGAGGAAGACAAGCAATCAACCATTAGAAATGGACAACATGTTTATTAATGCAGTAGTTATTTTGCATTTGTATACGTATGGTTTGTGGAGAAGAACGAAGCACTTAAAAAGGGAGCTGAACTGAAAAATACTGGGAAACATTGAACATTTGTATGAAACGTGACACCTTCTAATTTAATATCAGAATATATGACTAGTAACATGTTTATTGAAACACCTCTGGACATCTTTTTCCCCCCTTTTTTCTTGCTTTGTTTCTTTTCCTTTTCACTTTTTTACCCATCTGTTTAGGGGTTATGCTAAGTTTCTTTGCTCTTTGTTTTACTCTTTAAGATGTCGATATGATGTTCTGTCCATGTCTATGCTGAAACCCAATAAAAAAACTCAAGTGATAAAAAAAAAGGGAGCTAAACAAGAACAGAAAAATCCAGATCAAACAGAGAACACACTGCAAAAAGTCAGCTCTCAAAAACCGGAAAAACAAGCATACATTACATTGCCTTGATTTAAGATAATGTATCTTACTTAGATTTACTTTTTGCAGTGCATGACTAAGTGTAATGGTGCGTGTGTGTCCCATTCATCCTACCTCGAGCATGACCACGCAAATCTGCTTGACACACTCGATGATGGACTGGGGGGTCCCTGCTATGGTGATGGCACGCTCCGTCGAGTTAGGCAGCATGTCCCCTGCCACCTGGACCTGAGCTCCTGTCGACTTGAAGACAACACAGGCAGAGGTTTGGACATTAAAATAGTTCTACGGATTCCAACACGGTGATCCTTACAACTGAACACAGTGACGTAGTTACGGTGGTCAGTCTCAACTATGTCACTGTGTTCAGTCTCAACTACGTCACTGTGTTGAGACTGAACATGAACACAACTGAACACAGCGACGTAGAGAGACTGAACACAGTGATGTAGAGAGACTGAACACAGCGACGTAGAGAGACTGAACACAGTGATGTAGAGAGACTGAACACAGTGATGTAGACAGACTGAACACAGTGATGTAGAGAGACTGAACACAGTGATGTAGACAGACTGAACACAGTGATGTAGAGAGACTGAACACAGTGACGTAGAGACTGATCACAGTGACGTAGAGAGACTGAACACAGTGATGTAGAGAGACTGAACACAGCGATGTAGAGAGACTGAACACAGTGATGTAGAGAGACTGAACACAGCGATGTAGAGAGACTGAACACAGTGATGTAGAGAGACTGAACACAGTGATGTAGACAGACTGAACACAGTGATGTAGAGAGACTGAACACAGTGATGTAGAGAGACTGAACACAGTGACGTAGAGAGACTGAACACAGTGATGTAGAGAGACTGAACACAGTGACGTAGAGAGACTGAACACAGTGACGTAGAGAGACTGAACACAGTGATGTAGAGAGACTGAACACAGTGATGTAGAGAGACTGAACACAGTGATGTAGACAGACTGAACACAGTGATGTAGAGAGACTGAACACAGTGACGTAGAGAGACTGAACACAGTGATGTAGTTGAGAGACGCAACACATTCCAGGGGCCATTGGCAGTTACAATGCTATCTAGAATGTCCATGTAAACCAGTGCATTAAGTGCAAGTCATCATGAAACCTCTGTTTCTACCCCCCCCTTTTAGATACACACACCTCCCTGATCTCTTTGATCTTGCAGCCGCCCTTGCCGATGAGCGAGCCACACTGGCTGGCGGGCACGACGATGCGCAGGGTGACTGGTGGTTTGCTGGTGGCCGTGCTGTTCGTCATTGAGCTGCTGATGTCCTACAGAGAGAAAAGCCATAATGGAGGCTTGAAGCAAAACATTTTTTTAAGCAATTACAGTAGACCACTTTACACACTAGCTTATAAATCATAGCCCCAACAATGGTGCAGCTTATGACAGCACATGGTCATAAGGAGGAACTTCATGGCCAGTGTGTGGATTCTAGCGCTATTCTAAGGCAACATAAATATGGCTGACAGTTTTTTATGAGTGAGTTAAACACTTTTGCTTTTAACTCTCATAATAGCCTTCCAGTCCGATGGAAGCATTCTACATCATGTACAGTCATGGACGAAAATATCAGCACCCCATGCACTTCTGTCAGATAATATACCACTTCTACTAGTACCAGATAATGCACCGCTTCTCCGATATTTTTGTCCATGATCGTACGCTTGAGATCTAACAGTCAGAAGTCATTCAAACCTCCTCCAGTTTCTCGATGATCATGGAGAAGGCCTTAAAGATGGCGGTGGTGGGGCCCGCCAGGGTGATGATCCTCTCCGGGCAGTTCCCCTCCGAGATGTTGATTCGCGCACCGCTCTGGACAGGAGAGAGAAAGGGTGACACATGCTGGTTTTAGAATCATAAGTCAGTCCTCTGTCAAGCATTACTCAATATGATCAGAGAGGGACATTTTCTAGGAATGTTTTATTTTTTTTGCTGCCAGGCTCCTTCCAAAATCCCCATACAAACACCACCCCCCCCAATACGAAGCTTACCTCCTCTCTCATCTTCTTCACTGATTCGCCTTTCTACAGAGAAAGGGTTAAAAACACCAATTAATACAAAACAGACAGGAATGAGCAGTAGCCTGACACTGAGAACTTCCCCTCGACAGTTTAGCTACGGTAAATAAAAATCTTAATTCTTCCCTCTTTTAGCATTATAACTGCCAATGACCCCCTGACCCGAGCATAGATTACCTTTTCTTGCTATGACTGATAGATAGATGATTCACTTACTTAGACAAATGTATTTGTTTTAAGTCATTTTGGATAAAGGCGTCTGCAAAATGCCAAAAATGTAGAGAAAAAGAAAAGATCAGGAAAAAAGAACACTCACCTTTCCAATGATGCTTCCAACCTCCTACAGATAAAAAAAGAGCAAAAAAAACAAACAATAAGTGTTTCATAATTCACTTGCTAACATTTTTCCTGGATCAAAACGTGTGAAATGTCTGGTGTTGTGTCTTCAGTATACGTCATCAATGTGTTAGAGGTAAGATCTATGCTTGACTATAAACAGGTTCAATCCCCAGCCAAAGAGACAGCCGGAGGAAGCTGGTGACTGGAGGGGTTGCTGGCTTCAGATCTAAGGCCACTGTCATTGGGCCCTTTAGCAAGGCACTTAACCCCTAACGGGTCCAGGTTGTGCCTGATGGGGGCTAACCCTGCGCCCAGAGCTCTGTTTTCCCTGGGAGTGTGCATGTGTGTGTGTGTGTGTGTTGTCTCGGCAGGGGGGAGGGAGGAGTGTGAGGTGTGTGTGAGTGGAACCGCTTCTGCTGTGGTCACACCATCCATCTTCTGTGCACACTAACCTTCCCATGCATGAGTAGCCTAATGGTAAGGGTGACATTGAGCCCTCCTTCAACCACACCGGTGTCCATAGCTGCAGTGTCCGTAGAATAGCCTGGCCAAGAAGAGGAGGAGTCGTCGGTCACAAGTGTCCGGTCTGCAAGAGAAGGAGATTCCATAGTTGTGGACTATGAGCAGAAGAGAGAATTGAACAGGTGAACATAATTGCAAGCAACTACCGCAGTTATACAATAAACCAGCTGAATAGAAGTTCTTAACCAGCAAAGATTATCAAACAACAGTCAATCACAGTAACAACTACGAATCACATCACACATGATTTATCTATCAAATAATAGGCTATCAACTTAAAATTGCAGCTCTCTCCTTCTGATGAGAAGATCAGTTTTTATCACTCAAGTCCAGAACGCCGTGGATGACTTTGACAGATAGTTTATCTTATCTCACGCATGTCATGTATCTAGTTCGTGGATCCCACAATCAATTAAGCTAGTTAGATGCATTATGCATATGGATATGTGTGCTGTGTGCTGTGTGCTGGCTCTGGCAACGGTGTTTAAAAACCAGCTAAGCTACACGACATCTCAGCCTAGCACATCTCGTTACGTTTACGCGTTTAGCTTAACAAACTAGTTGGAAAGAAAAAGGAAAGACGAACCAATGAAACTGGCCATGATTTCGGATTTACGATTATTCGGATAGCTATAGTAGTGTGTCAAGCATTTAGGTGATCGTTTAGCTAGAAGAGTACTTCTTTCGCCAACAAATCACCTAGCCAGCGAGCTAGCAGCAGCTATACGAGCTAACTAGAGGTTGTGGAGCAGAGAGAGTACAGATCTAACAAGCTAGCGATGCTAGCCGAGGATAGCCTAGCTTGTGGACGATAATCCGCTCGCTGCGGCCTAGCAAACTAATCGAGGCGCTCGGGTTTAACCCTGTCCTTCACTATGAACAGAAACATCAGCAGTTAGTTAGGGCATCAGTCAGTCTTACCTGATCCGTGCCTGGAGAGGTGTTCTTGGGGGGAAGGGTGGGAGGGTGGCAGGTAGGGTGGAAGGGGAGAGGTTTAAAAGGACTCGGGGAAGAGGGAGAGAGACGCGTCTGTTCGATCGGGATTCACTCTGACTGCTTAGCTGCACAAAAGACAACAAGAGGGAAATGCGTTCAACTTCCACCTCTGAACCGACACGCCCCCCCCCCCCGTGGGTTAGCCCCGCCCACTAAAACCCTGTGCTGTGAACTGCTGTCAGCTGATCGATGAAGGCCTGTTTCATAGAGTGAATGAATTAATGAATGGTCTTTATTGTCATTGATATAGTACAGGTACCATACAACGAAATTTGGGAGGGGGGGCTCCCCTGGTGCTTGAAAAAAAAAAACTATGTACACTATCCACTATACTATACTATACAATTGATTGAAAACCTTTATTGTCCCCAATGGGGAAATGTTGTTGTCAAACAGCTTAGTTAGGGCAGACAGAAAACATTCAATAAAATACATAAAACAGTGCAGGCTCAATAAGTAAAAAGTTCCAAGTTCCAAAGTTCCAGCTCCAGGTCTCCCCCACCCTGCAGGGCCTGGTTGTAGAGTCGAAGTGCAGCTGGAACAAAGGACTGTCCAAATCTTTTTGTACTTTGACGGGGGAGAACAAATCTGTGGCTGAACTTGCTCCTCATCCAAATAAAACACTGTGCTGTACTCTATGCTATGCTATACCTATTCTAACATTTCCTATTCTCTGAACCTTATGTACCCTAGGGTTGTCATATTGCACATAGTGTTATTGCACATTCATTTAAAGTGTCGCAGTTTGCAGGTTTGAAATGTACACAGTTGTGTTTCAGTATTACACTTGATTTCAATCTAGTAGCTGCCATCAATTTGTTTGTTTGTGATTGTTATGAAGGCCTGTTTCATAGAGTGACAATAGTAAAAAAAGGGATATTTGACCAAATGAAAAAGATATCCATCTAACTTTTAAATATTTTGCTGGTGATACAGCTGGGCTGGGGATGCCCCCCCCCCCCCCCCCATGACCTCCTTTGAATGAATGAAGATCAGACAATTATCCAAATTCACAGTTGTTCATTTACCTCAGTGCTACTTGTGTATAATAAAGCTGCTGCTATCTCTTGGCAGGGTCTGATGGAGACTACTAGCTCCCCCATCATTTGTATTCTGGTATTATTTAATTGCCTTAATTCACAAATCCACAGTTACACTATATATGTGGCATATACACCTGAGCGGCTGGTATAATAGGAGGGATGCATTTATTGGCGTTATTATTCGTGTTTATGAGGTGTTTTCTGAAAGTGCATCAATCTCTCAGTCCTTAATGAAGGAGGTCCACCATTATGTTCAAATTCACGTCCAGTTGTTCATTTGCACAAAACAGTCAAGCTTTTCTGCGTCTGAACCTGTTTCCAAATGGTGAAAAGAGTGTGTAAAGTGTTGACGGTGTGGAAGCCATGCTTGCTAACTGTTTCTCTGGTGATCAAGAAATACACACGACTGCTCGCATCGGTTAACATTCCGGAAAGAGAAAGATTTATTTACAATACATGTGTACAATACAGTAATGAACAAGGAACATATTATCATTAAACTTTAAACACTGAGAATGCTGAAGAGAGTGAAGAAGAGGGACTTGAGTCTATGCATGTTGCTGAATCTGATATTGGAAATTACAAGATGCAACGAGTTTCTTTTTGAAGGCGGGTCGTCGCCGACTGAAGCCTTTGGTCGTGTAAGCCTGTCTAACCTCGCTGCAGCTCCGGGCTTTCATCTCCCCTCCAGACAAGGACAGCAGCACAGAGAAAGTGAACCACAACACCACTTGTATTCTCCACATCGCACACGTCGGTAGTAAATCCCAGTAAATGTTTGCGTAAGAAATATATCCGTTATAGCCGAGACCCCCAAAACGTCTGGCTGGACAATCCCCGACGGTCCGCGATCTCTCACTTTCTCCCTTCTGCAGAAAATGTCAAATGTTTATCAACCAACCCCCGAAAAAATAAAACATAAAAATCACTCTCCATTTTCCATCCGTCCAGCTCCTAGCAGGAGCGTCTCTCTCCTCTGTCCTCCGCTGCGGAACAAGAAGAACCTTCTTGAGGGGCGACGAAACTGCCAGCGTAGAAAAACGTCAGACTCCGACTCTGTGATTTGATGTGAAAACTTTACAGAACAATAAATATCCGACCTTGTTTGAATCCGTAGAGTACTTACTTGAAAATAAACTTTTTACAAGAGTAGCCTACATGCCTCCTGTCCGAAAACAAAGCGCAAGCATCAACAAGAATGCTTGCTCCAGAGAAAAGCGCGTCCCCACTCTCTCCTCTGCGTCTCTGTCGACGCTCTCAAATCTGAATGAATCAAACGTCTTGGGTCTTCTTACACTAATATACTGTCGAATTAAAACATTAAAACATTAAAACATTATTACACGGTTATATAGAAACGTGAAGCTTGGTAACTCGGCGCTGCTGCTGCTGCGTCTCGTGGCTGATCAAGACGTCTCGTGAGGTCGTGATGAAAGAAAAGTGCTGAACGTCGCTTGCTGTGAAGGCATATGCGTGTTCCTCTTCATCGCCGCTTGCTTCATCGACCGCTCGCTTTGCGTTGTCTCGCCTTTTCCTCCTGCAGGGTGCATCTGTGTGTGTGGAGCTCTTGCAGTATCCAGACTATCCACACCATTTCACTTGCTTCTGGCGCTCGCCGCGCTGACATGCCCGGGCGATGTGTCCCTTCTCTCCGCAGTTGAAGCACGTGGCGTCGAGTCCTGTAGTCCGCTCTCTCCCTCGGCCGTCGGAGGCACTCGCTCTCATCACGTTGTCCTCTGTGTCAGCACGATACTTTTCGGTGTCCCCGAAACTTCTCTGAGCTTTGTCTTAAACTCAGTAAAAGTCCAATTCTCGTCGCCCTGTGTAACGTGAATACTGAATGGCTGAAAAGAACCGGGTAGTCCCTTTAGGATCATAGCTATCAATAGTCCATTCACGCCTGGGCCCATAACCTGTTGGCGGTGTGGAAGCCATGCTTGCTAACTGTCTCTCTGGTAATCAAGAAATACACACGACTGCTCGCATCGGTTAACATTCCGGAAAGAGAAAGATTTATTTGGCGCTCTGACATTTATAGACATGAACGTAATTAATCAAAGTGGGTGGAGCTTGTATCAAAGTGGGTGTGGCTTAGACAGTTAGGGGGAGTGGCTAAAGTCAATGTGGGAGGAGCTTAGACAGTTAGGGGGAGGGGCTTAGACAGTTAGGGGGAGTGGCCTGTATCAAAGTGGGTGTTGCTTGTATCAACGTGGGAGTGGCTTAGACAGTTAGGGGGTGTGGCTTGTATGCATTTCTTCCTTCCCTCTCTTCCCTCCCTCCTTCTCTCTCTTCCCTCCCTATGCAAATGAGATCAACACTCAACATAAAGACAGTTAGAGATCAATGTAAAAAAAAAGATTTATTTTTCACAATGTCACTTGAACTGGTCCAAAGATGAAATAGTAAAAAAAAAACTGTTTCATACAATCTGTTGCAGTTCCACATGAATACACCAGATGGCAGTATTGTATCGTTTATATCTAGTTTACATGGATCTAAGCGATGACTCACACTGCAGCTTGAAGTGCTTGTCTCTATCTCTGTCCCAATAGTAGCTTACAGTGAACCATCATTACACTGGGTTACTCCAATCACTCCAATCATGCATTTAAATTCAAATCAGTCACATTCACACAATTAACTTTTGTTTGCTCTGACATTGTCTTCCAGCTACTGAGCTGTAAAATGAAATGGACTTCAACATCTGTGACGTAAGAACATCAAACACTCTTCTACCTCAAAGCCGAATCCTTCTAATTGTACATTGACATGTGGTCTGAATGGGAGATTTAGCGATATAAACATCTTCCAACAAGTGTGACATCAAACAGGTGATTTGTTCAAGCACATATCCTGAAACCTCACATGCTGTCATGTTGTTGCTGATCATGCCCACCATGTTGACCTCCAGCACAGAAAAAAAAGAGGATGATTTATGTAGATTAACATGTGTGACTTGTACCTCTCATGGACTTTGTAGCAACACCTTCTCCATTGCCTTCCAGCGTGCATGCAGCAGCCTCTTCGACACAGTATTCTTTATTGTCAATGTATAACAGAGGACTGGGAGAAGGAGGCATATAGAGTACTGTAGTACTGCACTGTAGAGTAGCAAGAGAGTGACATATTATAGGCTACTACTATTTATATGTATGTATCAATATAATATAATTATAGTTATATTATATAATTATGTTATATATACGTATATGATTCATATAATGTTGTCATGTGCACAGGTGACAGACAATCTTGGACACCACATGTGGCCAGTGTCATTTATCAGCACTGCATGTAGATTGAAAACGATAACCTACAAAATGAAAGCATAATGTGTCCATTTGTGAAATTATTCTCACACAATTCATTTCAAACAGGACAACAGGCAGCAACATGATATTTTTCTGGCAATGTAAACATCATCAGATGTTATTGCAATCACTGAATTACCATGTCGACGTACAGAGTGAACAATTCCATATTTTTCATACAATATACCCCGTTGCATTGAAACCTTTTCAAACAGATTGCGCAAGTGGACTTGAAAATTACAGCAATCTGTCTCTCTCTCTCTCTACACTGCTATTCACCTTCAAGACATTCAATGTTTTGTCTTAAAAAATAATAATACTTAAAATACTAAGGACTATACCTGATTCTATGGACTATACTTGATGATAATGACAATGATAATACCTGTCGGCTGCTCATCCCTGGCTAATGTGATCACCCTATAATCTTGCACTACTGATGTTTACATTACTACCTTTGTACCACTGTATATTGCACATTGCACATGTCTCCTAACATAGCTTCTTTTATACTCTGCACATTAGATACTGTATATAAACTACCTCACTGTACATAGCTCATAACTGTATATTGCCCATAACTGTATATATCTCTAAACTATACTGATGTTTACAATACTACCTCTGCACATACTGTATATTACATAGTTACCTATCACTACCTCTTGTCCTATTTATATCATGCCCTTATATCACTATTTGCACTTCTGGTTGGATGCTAAACTGCATTTCGTTGTATTGTATTGTATGACAATAAAGTTGAATCTAATCTAATCTAATCTAAATGTATTTGTTGTAAGTCGCTTTGGATAAAGACGTCTGCTAAATGCCAAAAATGTAAATGTAAGGACAACACACAGTTGTTTTGATTGATTGCAATTTTAGACACTACAAACAACAAATATATAAATAATAGTAAGCTATTAGTATTATGTTACATATTCCATGAAACAGATGGTGAGTTTGAGCAGTGGGTTAATATGATGATGTGGAGCATAGAGCTTACTGTACTCCCACAAGCAGATGCATAGGGATACAGTAGGAGCCAAAGATTCCCAGATGTTTTTAGCATTAAACTCACCCCATGGATAGGCAGGCTTATTAAAAAAAAAAAAAAACTTGATTACCAGCCAATGAAGGCAATTATGTCAGAGTGAGACTGATGAGAATGTCTGTACACAAACACACATGGTGGGGGTATGAAAAACAACCCGTCATCCTCTTGCCTGCTGCCAGACAGGCTGATGCTAACTCCTGGAACTAGCACACTTTCACGCTGCAGGTAATGCAAGCCTGTAAATGAGCATCTCTCAGTAATGTCGCCCAGTCTGAAATGGGGCTCATTTTCACAGCCATTGTCTCCCGCTTCCTACTCCCCATACTCCGAAATAGGTGCAAAGAACCATGAGAGGGGAAATTATGTTGTGCTTTTCACTGCGCCCCCCCGCCCAACATGGGAGCGACTGTATACTGAGCGTCCTGGGTGTCCCCCTCCAGAGATTTTGATGATGGAGATACAAAGGGAGAGAAAACAAGACAAGGGAGGGTGGAGCTCTTCTCCCCTGCTGTCTGTACTGACAACTGTCAGCCCGTGTGACCGGGCCCACCCACCACGCCTGTGATGTCCCTCCCAGGGGAGGCTGGTTGGGGCTGCGATCGCTCAATGTTTCCCAGTGGGGCAGACCGTCTTCCTCCCGGTTAGATCCTGCAGGTTGACTGTTTAATCTTGGCTATCTGCCGTCTGAGGGCTCTGGGGCTCAGCCAGAGCGTTTGGGGGGGGGGGGGGGGGGGGGAGGCAGAATCATACCAGCAATCCAATGCCAAAGTTACACTGTGTGCATTCAACTGTTTGCTTGTCTGGGAAACTAAGGTGGCTTAGGGAACTGGTTGATATCTGGCTGTTGGAGGTGGCTGTTGGAGGTGGTGTTGTGTTGTGTTGTGTTGTGTTGTGTTGTGTTGGAGATTGAAATTCCATTGGATAAAGATATTCCAGTCAAAAATAAAATAGCTAATCCAAGCACATCCCTGAAGGTAGGCAATACAAGAGAGAAGTTCAATACTTGGCCTATTGACATCAAATAGTAAACTTTAGCCCACTCATTCAGGCAGTAAGAACAAGGCAATCATCTTGGAATGATTGATGACTTTCCTGTTCGTGATGGATTAGGCTACTTTGTTTTCTGTTGAGGCTGTTGGTGGTCAGCTGTGAGGTCATATGATTGATGGTGTGACTGAGATAAGGAATGGTGTGTATGGTTTTGTACACCAGATCACTCAGGGTTACTGAGGGTTTACATTTGAATGAGGACAGGGTTAGGATTAGGGTTTGATTAGAAAGAAAACATTTGAGGAAACAGTACGTATCAATGTCAAAATGTGGTTTGATAGTTTACTACCAGGATTATGACGAGGTGACTAACTAAACACAACCATATGGCCACGTTGCTGCAACAATCTGTCTGACCTCACTCCACACATGTTCATTAATCACCATACACATCATAGCAACTGTATAACAGTTAGTTAACGCACAGAAGAGCTAATTGTCGAGCAGAACCTTTCCTGCTACATACATTCTAAAGCCTTAGTTAATCTCACACAACCCTAGTGTGTAGAGAAAGTGTCTGGCACTGAAGACATAAGTCCTCTTCGACAGCTCTGAGTGCAATGTCTGGATCGGTTTCACGTGACTAAAAATCCCTCTAACTTGGTGAGATCGCCTCACCATGGGTAGAAATTCAACTCTGCTCTTAAAGCCTGTTGTCCTGGTGATTCCCTTTTCTCCAAGCATGAATTCAGGCGGTGGTGGTGTGTGTGTGGAGCTTAACAGAGCCATCTGCGGTACTGCATGAACAGTGCCAGGAGTACCACACTGATGCTGGTGGTTTTAAATAGAACCATTGGCCGGGTCAACCAGAACTAGAGACAGCCAAGGTAAGTACGCACAGAGAGGGTCATCACCAATCAAATCAAACGAGCGCAGGGGCAAGATATTTTGAGGGAGCGGAAGCGGTAGAGCTTATGCTATTTCATATCGAGTAGGCGGAAAAGAGGTGGGTAAATGAACCTAATTTGGATACAGAAATAATCGAAAGAAGAACAGTGTTTTTTAAATTTCCCAGTGTGTTGAAAGTAAATCACCGTAATAGTTATATCTCCAGAACCAACAGTTCTTCATGGTGTGAAAAAGAGAAAAGGGAGAAGAAAATATTTGTCGATCACAATGAATGCCAAGATCAACAGCCATTGTAGCAGGTGAAAGGAAAGTAGCATGTGTGAATATACAGTACCGTGTGCTGCTACTTATCTCTTAAGTCACTATACCTGCCTCTGTGTCTTTGAGAATGCAGAGGGATGTTTCATTAGGTTAAAAGTGCCCCAGTCTCTGATCTAAAGAGCAATCAGTGAATGCCAGATTCACTGTGGTGCAGGAGGTAGAGGAGCCGCCGTCTAATGACCGCGAGGTCGCAGATCGGCGGTTAGAACCCCGGCTGGCCACATGTCGAGGTGTCCTTGGGCAAGAAACTGAACCCCAACTTGCTCCCAATGAGCGGGCCAACGCCTGGCATGGTAGCTTCCCAACATTGGTGTGTGAATGTGTGTGTGAATGAGAGGCCATCGTAAAGCTTTTTGCTATAAGGCGGCTATATAAGTCAGTCCATTTTGGATTATACAGTAATGGTCAGAGCAGTGGTGACCAGCTCTCCAGCTTGGCTAAATGCTACAGTACACAGCGTCTTTCCCTGTTCATGAGTATATCTCCTCCTGTTCACCAATTGCTTACATAATCTTCTGTTCGCTGTAATCTCTCTGCCTTTCTCACTGCAATTCTGGCTCTTAAGCATGTCCCCCCCCCCCCCCCGCCCTCTTCTCTCCTCTCCTCTCCTTCTCTACCCCCCCACTCCCTGCAGCCTTCTCCAGTCCCCCTTTCTTTCTCCTTCATTGCTTTTATCTGACATGCCAACACTCTCTCTCTCTTGTTCTCTTTCTCTCTCCTGTCCCTCTTTCCTTTACCGATAAGCGGTCATTACATGGATTTTTATGACAAAAATGTCACTCGCCCACCTAACATGCTCTTGTCAGCCTGCTTCTGGCATCCCACTGCCTCCCATGTCTCCCTATAGTTCAGTGTCCTCCTTCATTGTTTAATGTGCTCGGGGGTTGTGCAATATATATCTGTGTTGAGACCCTGCTTCCCCTCTGAGTGGGCTCCTGTATCATGGTTGAACTAGAAGTTAAACTACAGCAATGAAACATTTCTGAAGCACAATTGCTGTCATTACAAATGTTTCGTGGTGAAAAACTCTCCATTGTGTACAGTGATTAAAACTGAATCCATAATATGTTACAGACTACTTGCCATGCTTATAGCAGGTACAAGTGCACTCAACTGAGGGAAAAGTCAAAGAGTTTCTCCTTGATATCAACAAAGGAGCATGACAGTACACATACACTGACTAAATCAACTTCAACATGATTGAAAATCAATGACACACTCGCTAGTCAAGCCAAAACATTGCAATGCAATGGATTTGGTGAATAATCCCCACTACTCTTCACTAACTAGGTAATCGTGGGGATTACTCACCGAATCCATTGCATTGCAATGTTTTGACTTGACTAGCGAGTGTGTCGTTGATTGTCAACAACGTTGAAATCTATTTACATTTTTTCGGAATAGAAATCTGAACATTTTGATTGGTTGCCAACTTGTTCCCCCTTTCACCAGCTGCCATCACATTTGACAATTTGACAGAGCCTCGGGCATGTGGTAAAATATCTGTTTAACTGCCCAAAATGAAACAGCAGAGAACTGCTGGGGATGGCTGAATTCCCTCTGTAGGGGTGGAGGAGGATGGAGGAGGAGGATGGAACAAATAGGTTGAGGGTCATGTGACTGTTTACGTCACGCCCTCGCCACGGCTGTGGTTAGACAACCCTGCAGGGTCACAGCGAGAGGTGACACGTGCCCGCCTGGCAGACCACTCAGGAGCCAGCGAGGATATAGTGAGGCTGTGACTTACTGCTCTTATTTTAAGAAGAGTCTCCACAAATAGGTTGCTCCCACAGAGACAAATAATTGGCGTGACATCTTGGGGGCACTAGCATGAGGAGCAGTCTGCTTTTTAATGCCAACCCTCCACAGGAGGAACCCGGTTATACAAGCCAGCGGGCACATTTTCAGGACTCTCTGGGTGTTTGTAGAAACAATCATCCAGTGAGAATTCACAAGGAGAAAGGTTGGGTTGAACCGATGTTTTTTCTGATCTACGGAAATACCATGACTCGTGTTACAAGATAACTGAAAGCAGATGACTTTGGCATTTTGTTATGCTCCCTATGTGAAGCCGCTTGGTACAGTAGAGACACTATATTTGTCATTTCTCACACGTGTCTCTTTGATTTGCCATTGGCTGTTCCGTTTTTCTCACAATGTTGATGCTTTCAAATGTAATTGCTACATTGTGCATGTACATGTCAACTCTGGAAATGACTTAACATCTGAACACTGACATGATTCAACAAACCTTTTTGACTGTAAACTCAAACTCTGTTTGACTGTAAACAATATTGCGTCTATACTGTAATAAGGGCTCCAAGGGAGCTAAAATACCCCCTTCTGAGTAGCTCATGTGGTTGAGTTTGTCTTAGTTTTACCCTCTAGTTTAAGTTTGTGGAGAAGCTTATATGAAGCCAAATGTGTATTCTTGCAGTGTATTTTGTGAATCATCCTGGGGAGCCAGACACTGTCTTTGATTGAGTACAGCCCTGGTTTTTGAGTCGGCTTGAGGGAGTTCCAGGTTACATTACTTGCAGTAGTGAGGAGCGAGTCATGCACTGTATATTTCACCACAATATACACTCTTGTCGCTTCTGTATATCTGAATGCTTCACATGTAGCTGGATCAAGGGCCTTAGTTAGATATTGATTTTGAATCATTCATTGTAAACCATCGCGTTGCCGTAATTGAGTGATGAGTTGGCACTGAATGGCAGAGGACCTGTAGCATTGAGCTATGTATGTCATGTTTTGAGTGATGACTTATCATTTCCCTGGTTCAAAAGGCAGGGGTGCTGGTGCTCTACACACTATTATAATATAGTTATCAGTCAGTCCCTCTATAGATACTACAGATACAGGTACTGTGATAGTGATACATACCGGTAGGTATGAATCTCATTTATGCGGGAGGAATATGAAATCTTCTCCATGTAGAAGCATTTGACAATGTTTGTGGAGAATGAGAGACAGCTTATCAGGCCTGAATGGGTGGTGTGTATGGAGGTGTGTAGAAGGAACATCTTGTCAATGACGGGATGAGCTAATTTGATCCTCCTCAGAACAGAGCCTGGCAGTCTTTCCCCAGATACAAACGCTAACAAGATATCATGTGCTGTTCTCCGCTGTAAGCATGGATGGGCATGATGGAGGGACCAAGAGACTGTTATGTTCTGTAGTCTGGAATAGAGCGTTATGATACTGTATATATATATATATATATGTCTACGGTACATGTGGGAATACGGTACACGTGGGAAAACTAGGATTAGGGTTAGGTGCTACGTCCACTTGGTACATGCTGGCATGCCTAACCCTACCCCTAACCCTAACCCTTACCTTAACCGTAGCACCCTAGCACCTAACCCTAACCTTAACCGTAGCACCCTAGCACCTATGCCTGTCTAACCCTACCCCTAACCCTAATCCTAACCCTAACCCTAACCCTAGTTTTCCCACATGTACCGTAACATATATATATATATTTATATGCCATTTAGCTGTTGCTTTTATCCAAAGCGACTTACATCGCAGTAAGTGCAGACATTTTTCAGATCCCAGTCCCAGAGGGAATCGAACCCACAGTCGAAACGTTGCTGGTGCTATGCTCTACCAGCTGAGCCACAGAGGACCATGAAACAAGGATTCCTAACCGCTAGACCATTTGGGAAGAGGTTATGAGCAGCAGACAATCAAGTATCCATTTACATTCACTTGCCAGTAATACAATCATTACACTGATGCTAACAGCTCTGCATGTGGGCCTACATAGTTACATAGTCATTTAGTAGCTGCTTTGTATGCGCATGGAGCTGAACCTACAGTGAATTGTTATCTACAATGGTTATCATACTTGGGCAAGAGGAAAAACTCCACTACAAAATAATTACCATTGCTATGTAACAACATTATAATTAAGAGTTTGAAATGAGTGTCAAGAGACCCCCAAATTTGATGCCTTAGTCTCATAGTTAAAGGTTGTTGCCATAATGTTTATTAGTTTCAATGTGTGAATGTATGATGTTTTTGTGTTGACTCAAAAATGCATTGGACATTAGACTTTGGTCTCAATGGGTTCACCTGGTGAAATAGATATTAAATAAAAAACATGTTTCTACAATAAGTACATAATTACTACATCAGAATAATGTGAATGAACCACTTCCTAATCCAGCCATGTATGTAACAACCATGTGGGACACCACAGATTTATCTCCAATTACTCTGTAAATGGTGTGTTGTGAGGTTGGTAAGAAAACACTCTACAATTTACTTTGCAAACACCTGAGTCAGCTGAAGCATTAACACATCGGGACTTACACAGGCTGTTTTGCGAGAAAGTAATTAGCCAGTGTCTGCTTGTCGCTTGATAGGTGTTTCAGCGCTGTACTGCGTACAGCTCTTTCTGGAGAGTTGCCTGAGATCAAAGAAAATAACAATAACAACAATAACAAAACAAAAATAACTGATAATTTCCTTCCTACAGTGCCTGACTCAAGTTATGTATGATTGGTCCTTGGTGTAAGGCCTTGAGAAAGCAGCTTATCATAGTTGTAGTGTACACATGTGAATTAATGATTATACACCCCGGAGCTAGTTCATTCTTAGCACTTCCTTGATGTCAGTATTGTCAGTATTAAAAAGGATCCCCATTAGCTGATGCCCATGGCAAATCCATTTCATGGGGTCCAAATCCATGACATCATATTGATCATATACATATACAGCAGCACATTTGTGTTACATTATGTTCATCTCATGTTCACCTCTAATTATGTTACATTAAGAAAGCGGTCATTCAAATTGTCTCAAACATTCATTCCGATGTACATTCATTTCTGACTCTGGCTTACCCAGTTGTTAGAGGTTGGATAAGGATGAATTAGTCTCAGGATTAGTCCCATGAATTATTGCCAATGATGTTGCAGTATGTCCATGTATATCATCACCACCCACAGTCATGGCATCTTTTATACTTCTTCTATTGACAATAACTTCTTGTGCTCAGCAACACACCAGAGAGCAATCAGAGGAGATGGTCTGCTTCAGATAAACAACACACAGCATGGGATGAAAATCAATCAGTCCCCTATGCATGCGCAACTGTCTCTTTGTTTATCAGTAGTAAATAGACTGTAGCTTCTTTCACATCAAAGGCTTTTACTTTGATGGATGACCTAAAGGTCACTAGGTCAGTAGGTCAAATTAGAGCTGGACTTCTTCTTTCTGTCCAACATGTTCAACAGATGCAACTTTGGAATGTGCTCGTGTGTGTGTGTGTGTGTGTGTGTGTGTGTGTGTGTGTGTGTGTCTGTGTGTGTGTGTGTGTGTTATCTAAAATAAGCCTGGATTTTCCTTTAGCGACATTGATGGAATACCCCCCTGGTCTGAATCGATCAGTCCTTGTCACACATATATCTGTAACCTCCAAGACAAGGTCTTTCTTTGTCATTCACACAATCACAAACATCCAGCTTACGGTACTTATCCCCACTGATCTACTGTAGCTATTCAAAACGCCACAGAGCGTTGAATGCTAAAACCTAACCAAGCCCGGTCCTCCTCCCCCACTCCCCCCCCCCCCCCCCCCCCGTTCCTCTGTGAGACTCGCCAGACGTCCTTTGAAATGTTAATTGCATTTACTCGACCACGGCATACACTACATCTCAATTTTCTCAACTCAAGCAGAGATAATGTAGCCGTAACATCTTCGGCCAGAGACACAACGAACTGATGAACTGACACCCTCCCGTCATCCTGTCACAGCTTGTGTCTGCCGCACCTCTGCCCCCCCTTGAACCCAACGCGCCTATTCTTCAGCTGAGCAGAAGGGCTGATAGTTAATTGGCCGTCTTAGTGTGGGACGTGACAGGGCTGTGTCTGATCAGCCTCCGGTCGGTGCATGCAAATCTCTCTCAAAAGGTAAGAGATTATTCTTGCTTCTTCTTCTTCTGCTTGGCCATCATTTACATATACACCCCTAGACGAGATGCTGAGATGTTGGTCATGGTCTTATCCCATCAGCCATCTGTAATTCTGGTCCCAAAGGGGCATTTCTCATGAGAGGAATCGTCTTTTTTTTTTTTTGTCAGTTCAATTTCAAACTGGGGATTACTCACATCCACACAGCTTGCTGATGGTGCAGCCTAACACTGCCCCCCCCCCCCTCCCCGCGAGTGTGTGTGTCAGGATTCATAAATAGAGCAAATAGAGCAAAGCAGCAATGCGCCTCTTTGAAAATTCAATCACATAAAGAACCGTGGCTTAGTCCTTAACCGACACGGTATTTGTTACATAGCGTAGCTTCCCCAGAATCACCAAATATCAACATCACTGACAGACAAAAAAAGTTGTTTTTACTTCCTATGCAGGGGGATCATGATTATGTGAGGCAAACACAGGCCTTCGACAGTAAAAGGTAAATGCTCAATAGGTGGTTAAAACAATATTTACTATTACACATTTTCCACTGTAATACATTAGGCCTATTCAAAAGAATTACATAAAAAGTGAACTGCCACTCTTTAGAGAACCTACAGAGTTGTAGGGGGGCTAAACAGGTCTTTAGTAGCTTCTTGATCTTATGTGTTGAGTGTCCATGTGGGTTTAGTAATGTTTAAACATTTGTTGTTGACCACACTGCTTGCCAAACATAATGAACTGTATGCAACAGTAAGCAATATGTGTTACCCTCTCTCTCTCTCACACAAACACACTCGCACACACACACACACACACACACACACACACACACACACACACGGATGTGCTCTAGACCAGATGAGCTCTATCACTTCGAACATAAAATCAGTCACACATAATATCTTACACCCCTAAGGCAAGCCTGCTGTTACATTGAAATGAGCCATCTTGTAACACAGATTGTGCAGTGGGCACGGATGATAACCACATTATAATGGATGATAACCACATTATAATGGATGATAATCACATTATAATGGATGATAACCACTTTATAATGGATGATAACCACATTATAATGGATGATAACCACTTTATAATGGATGATAACCACATTATAATGGATGATAACCACATTATAATGGATAATAACCACTTTATAATGGATGATAACCACTTTATAATGGATGAAAACCACATTATAATGGATGATAACCACATTATAATGGATGGAAAACACATTATAATGGATGATAACCACATTATAATGGATGAAAATCACATTATAATGGATGAAAACCACATTATAATGGATGAGAACCACATTATAATGGATGATAACCACATTATAATGGATGATAACCACATTATAATGGATGAAAAACACATTATAACGAATGATAACCCCATTATAATGGATGAAAACCACATTATATGGATGATAACCACATTATAATGGATGAAAACTATAGCCTACAATATACCAAATGATAACCACATTATAATGGTGAAAAACACATTATCCGATCAATAATGAATGAATGAATGAATGAATGAATGAATGAATGAATGGACTTTATTGTCATTGCTACAGTACAGGTACCAAACAACGAAATTTAGGAGGGGTGGCTCCCCTGGTGTTAGGAAAATAATTCACCAATGAAACCACTTCACCTTAAAAGTCTATATTTGCAGCTGTTTCAAGAAGAAAATATCAACTTACTAAGATAGCAAACAAAGTAGGCTATACTGCCAAACCAAAGATTACCAAATAATATTATTGTGTTGACCACAAAACCCTGATGTTTGCAGAATTTCTGATTTTGAGTTATTATAATGCAACATGATGCAATGGCGTAGTTGTAAGGCCTGGGGAGTTTTACAGTGCCTGACTATAGAACGTATAATTGATTCCTATACAAATGAGAGACCGTATAAAAACATTTGGAAGATATTAATTCCAAAATTACATGAACTATTATCTTTGCATAGTAAATTATTTTAACTTAATCCATCTTAAATTGAGTCAACACAACAAAATGTGGTGTGAAGGGCTGAAGTGAAGGGGTCTGAACACTTTCCGAAGGCACTGTGGAGGATCTGGAGGATAGCATCACAGCAGTATAGAAGTTGTAAAAAAAGAGAAGAAAAAAAAGAGGAAAAAATAAGAAAACAAGGATTATCTCCCATGTCCTTGTCATGCATAGAGTCATGCCCATGCATCTCTCAGTAACAGACAGTGCTATGTTGTGTAGACGAATCTCTCTCTCTCTCTCCCTATATCTCTCTCTCTCTCTCTCTCTCTCTCTCTCTCTCTCTCTCTCTCTCTCTCTCTCTCTCCCTATATCTCTCTCAAAACATTATGCATTAATCCTTATGTAAGGAGTTGTTGTATGTGTGTGTGCAGGTCTATTCAGTAACTGGTTCAATACTCTATACATTCCTGTTCATAGTGGACAGTTTGCTAATCATTAAGCCGATGATGATGACAATTCAAACGCTCCGTTCCAGAGCCCTGTGTTGCCCCCACCCCCACCCCCACCTCCCATCCCATGTCTCCATGGACCAAACGCCGCAGCATCACCGGTTGCCTCAGAACTGCGTTTCCTCTGCAAACGTCAATGAGTCGTTGTGATAGGTGCCGGTCTCTGAGATGTAGTCTGGTTAATACCTTCGACAAAACAGTGGGGGGGTAACACAACGGAACACCAGTCTTACACAATGTGTATACGATTAGATGTTAGAGGACCGCCAAACGAAACACCGGCAATGTTTTAGAAAAGGTGTTGTTGTTTACCTCCTCCTCAGCAGCAGACAGCCAAAACGTTGTCGCTTCTCAGAAAAACAAAACAAAAAACAAGTCAACGGACACATATTTCGGACATGTAAGGTATAGCCTGATGGAACATGAGTAGAATTTTGCGACCGACACCCATCTACCATCGAACAGTCCGAGATGAAATAAGGTAGGTGGTTGGGTTGGCTGGCTGGTTGTGTTCGGAAATGCTGTCAGATTTTGAGTGTGTTACATTGTTGTTACATTGTTACATTGTTGCACTACATGAATAGACTAACAGACCACATCTGGTTCATGTTTAGTTCGTGTTATATCTCAAGTTACTTTACGTGCAGGCTACCATGTGTGTAATGCATATGCAATGTGTGGTTATGTTATGACGATGACGGATGCCGTGTTTCGCGTATGAGAGTTGGAACCGGAGTGAAGTAGGCTGCAGGCGACACTGTTCAGGTATTGATAAAGTCCAAATGTAATGATTGCCTTTAAGGCTATGCGCAAATGGGTGATATGGGGATGATGAAATGGTCACATTGACCTTTAATTTCCTTGTGTGTATGTGTGTGTGCTTGTGTGTGTGTGTGTGTGTGTGTGTGTGTGTGTGTGTGTGTGTGTGTGTGTGTGTGTGCGCGCGCGCGCGCGCGCTTGTTAGTCACTGTCAGACCTGGGTTAAAACACTGTTTGATCTTTTCTCCAAGTAGGCTACTTGAGGTGCGCTTGATTTAACTTCCCTGGCACAATTTAAACCATCCTATAACACTCCATACGAGTGCTAAACCCGCCCACCTGGAGCAAATCACGCTAAATGAAGTGCACCTCAAGTAAGTCCAATTGAAGGAAAGGTACTATTTCAACCTCAACTCAAACGTTTTGCATATACTCTAAAATGAACCTTGCCTTGGAGGTTAACTCTGATTATCCATTTCAGACGATTTGCAGAGTCAGAAGTTTGAGAGGTAATAAAACAAGACATATAGCCAGATATTATATAATTGTCATAGAACCTGAAAGGGCATGACCTCCTAACAATGGGACGATAAAACAATGTCATTCTTTCTCCATAATTGCTGACAGTGAATCCAATATCCTCAATAGGATATCTCTCTCTCTCTTTCTCTCTCTATCTCTCTCTCTCTCTCTCTCTCTCTCTCTCTCTCTCTCTCTCTCTCTCTCTCTCTCTCTCTCTCTCTCTCTCTCACTGTCTCGGATGCCCTCAACTTACAGTACAGTAGGTTTTCTGATTTTGCCCTTCTGCAAATGTCTAGAGAGATTTAGAGAAACATACAAGACTCATCAGTTACAGTAGCCAGGCCTCTTGATGTACTATATACAGACGAACTATACCGGAGCCTCTTCCCAGTCAGATGGATTCAGTGGTGTAGTCTATGTGATACGCAGGACTACTCCGTATACCCACTAGGAAAGGCCAAGGATTTCCATACACCCACTTAAAAATGTGCGAGGATACGTAACAGCGTGTTTTGTTTTGTGACAGAACTTTCACTTTCATTCATAAAATTCACCCTGTCTGTGTTACGAAGCACTTGAATTTAGGATCATCGGGACTGACTATAGCGTCATATACCATCAAAGGGAGGAGATGCGACATGAAATATGTCAAAATGCAGCACTATCATGCAGAGATCAGCCGTATAACATGTCATGTTAGATATATATAACGTTAGACAGGGAGCGCAGATTTATTTTTATGGGGTTCCGAAATGAACGATATGAGGCTGGGAGGGGGAAATCACAGTATACCCACTAGAAAAAACTAGACTCCACCACTGGATGGATTCATGTTTCAATGTAACCTGGCACACCTCACCTCGCTCAGGCGAGTCAGGGGGGGCGGATCGATCCTTGAGTTGACGCCGCGACCCGGGCCGCCGTTGTTGTTGTTGGACAGGACTGTGCCACAATTAAAAGCTCATTTTGTCATCGGAAGGCTGATTAATAATTCAACTCAGCTCGATTGGGCCACAAATCTGCGGAGGGCATGCTAGAGGGCCTGTCACAGGCAGCTTGGAGCTCCTTGGCACTGCGGGCCCCGCAGCGAGCGCTGGACAGCGGGAACCGCCTAGGGAGCGAGCAAGGACAGCTGGTCCTGTCAAAACATCCAGTCAATGGTGTTTCAAAGGGAAAGGGGGGGGGGGGGGGGTATGTACTGTACTCTATGTGTTACCTCCCAGGTGAGATGGTTTGGTTGTGATGTCATCTTGGCAGATGTTTCACTTATCCTTGCCTGTTTGAACTGTGACTATAGTCATGTTCATTAAAGCTTCAACTCTAGTTCATTAAGTCGGACTTTGCTTTATTTAAAAGAGTAACATGAAAGGGGGCGGAATGAACGCAGATTTAGGTGACTGAACATACACCGAAGCTCACCACCACCACCATGCCAAAACATAGCTGACAGAAGTGACAGTAATTACAGTAAAACCTCAGTCTTTGTTCAAGGTTCTCTGTTTAGTCACCCTCGGTTGCCACACTGGGGGGGGGGTCTCTGCTGCCAGAGAGCTAACTAAGAGAGCTGGCTCAGACCCAGAATGGCGGTTGGTTGGGTGAAACCAAGCTGGCTCAGATCCAGAATGGCGGTTGGTTGGGTGGTCTCTAGGCAGTCGTTAGTCAGGCTTAGCGCAGGGTGATTCCACATGATGTATCTCTGACCAGTACAGTACTCAAAGGCTGGAGACTTCTGAGAAGCGATTGCCTGAGAGACATTTCCGGTGATTTTCAGATTCTGAATAATTCAATGTGAATCGTCAGCCTTGGGTTAGACTCTATACGTGTTTTAAATTGTTCATAGGGGGTGTCTCCTAGGGGAATATAGGCCAATAGGAAAGCGGGCTACAACGTTGATTTACTAGGAATTTGAAAGGACAAAAAACATGTTATCTCAATTTGCAAAAGATGAGCCGACTACCGCAGTCAAGGGGAAAGATGAGAAACGATGGTAATTGATTATTTACAGCAAAATGGTGCATGAAATTATGGTCCTGGTTGATGGATGTGTCCCGCCTCCCCCCCCCCCTCACAGTGTGGGTCATGGGTGGTAGAGGAGAGCAGGATGTAAGGAATTGAACAGAGAGTGTCCCTGACCTCGCCATGCAAAGACCATGATCCTCCATAATCGTCTTTCCTCTGTGTGACATCACGCTGCAGCCTCTCTAGAGAGTGTTCGACCGCCAGGCATTTTCATTTGATCACGGCTAAAGACAGAGCAGCACCACACTGTTTATCTACAGCTGTCCCAGATCATTAGCATTTTTCTCTTCTCCTCTCCTCTCCTCTCTTCTCTGTATACGTGTTACATTGTTATACTGTATTTTTTGTTGTCTCATCCAGAGGACATCCCAGATCATTAGCATTTTTCTCTTCTATCCTCTCTTCTCTCCTCTCCTTTCCTCTCCTTTCCTCTCCTCTCCTCTCCTCTCCTCTCTTCTCTTCTGTTCTCTACCCTTATCTTCTCTTCTCCTCTCTTCTCTTCTCTTCTATTCTCTTCTCATCTCCTATCCTCTCCTCTCTGTTTTCTCCTCTCCACTCTTCTCCTCTCCTCTCCTCTCCTCTCCTCTCCTTTCCTGTCTTCTCCTCTCCTCCCTTCCTCCTGTCCTCTCTTCTCTGTTATATACATACATTTATTGACATTTTTTATTTACGGTTGTACATTTCTGTACACTGTACATTTATTGCTGTCTTGTTTTCGAGTTTCTCCCGACAGTACCTCTCTCTGCTTTGCCTTTCAGCAGTACAGTATGTAGTGGGCGTAGGGTCAGCTGGTGTACACAGCAAGGCAATTACAGTACAGTACCTCCACCATCCCCACGTGTCTTTGGAAACACTGAGTATTGTGGAGCCGTGTTGTGTGACACTCGTGTGGACATGGATTGCCAAACTGCCTGCGCCGTGAGGCACCCTGGAGCGTGTGTCAAAACACACGCCACTCTGTCGCCGCCACTGCAGCTCATAACTCTTGGGGTTCATTTATCGTTCTTGAAATGAAAAAAATGATTTATAAAATAATTTATACACATGCAGTTCAATGTGCCACCGGCCACTAAGGCAAAAATGTATTCATTAGTAAAAAAAAAAAAAAAGTATATATATATATATATTTAAATATTTGTGTATTGTTTGTTTGTTTCTATATCGTATGTGATTGAGGTCAGTTGAGAAGTGATGTGGTGGTTATACAAAGATAGGAAAGAAGTTCTGTTCCTAGCGCAACGAAGGAAAAGCTCCTGACTAGGAAAGGTTATCAGTCTGAGACAGCGGTAAAGGTTGTTCTGAAGATGCAAGTAACAAGAAGACGTTGGTCGTTGGAAGTTAATCCTTATGTATACTGTATATATATATATATATATATATGTATATATACTGTATATATATATATATATATATATATATATATATATATATATATATGCATCTATAAGGCAGAAGAGGAGATTGTTTTGCTGTTTTGTCCTTGAGTGAGGATGTATTTTTAGACTCTTGACCGTAGCGTGTTGCTCGCATAACTGTCAGTTTGATTCTCCATAGAAACAAGGCTTGTGCTGTATGGGAGGCAGATTGATGCAGAGAGGAGATTAGAGTGTGGGAGAGGTTACCATTGATCAGCCTATGATCCACAGTGAGGAGCCGGATGGAAGACGACGTGGCGATGTGCGCTGTGCATTAGAGTGTTAATTCAATTAGATGTGTATATTTCAAAAGCGATTTCCTGGTGCTTGCAGTCGATTTTTTCTTTCGGCGGGAAAGTACATTAACAGCACTCATCATTGAGTGAATGTGAAACTTGGTTGCTGCTGCAGCCCTTACCAATGAGGTTCGATGACAGTTTTACAATTACATTTTTCGACATTCAGCAGACGCTTTTATCCAAAGCGACTTACAACAAGTACATCGGTCTAAAGTAAGTGAATCATCTATACCGCATAAGTCATCATAAGAAACAATCTATGCTAGGACCAGGGGCCATTGGCAGTCACAATGCTTTTGTCATCCCGCATTCAAATCTCTGGATAAAGAGGCCTCTACTCTGCAAAACGGTCATCTACTCATGGAGAGCATGCTTCGTCATTTCACCTGAGAAAATTTAATATGACCCTGCTGAGGTTACTCTCAGGCCATCCCATAATGCAGCTGATGGAGCGGATGGAGGTGATTACTTCCTGGTTATGTTGATAGATATTTGTGCTCTCCTTTCAGCAGGACAATCCTCTTTCGTCTCCTCTCCTCTCCTCTCCTCTTCTCTCCTCCTCCTCTCCTCTCCTCTCCTCCTCCTCCAACAGTCTGTCCATCCTCTGCAACAAAAGAAAACAAGGATGGAGAAGGGGAGAGACGGGGTTTGTTCAATTACACACAACGTCATTTGTAACTGGAAATGATGAATAACCTCCATCTCTCTCACCAGTGCTGCTTAATGCACCTCTCTGTATTCATCGCTTTCCATTTCATTTGCAACATCTCGAATAGATCCATCCATCGTTTAGGCTAAATGTTGGGAATAGCTGCTAAACAGTACGTCCCTGATGGACCATCTCTCTGAGCGATCCTGTCGAGAATGAGTCCCTCCCTCGGCTGTGTCACTAAAGGGATCCTCTGACACAAATTTGCATGTTAAGCTGTGCGTCGCTCACCGGGGACGATTAATCAGCAGCACAGCAATTAATGAGTCTGTATCCCTTGGTGATTAATTACGTCTCCTGCGTCCAACTCAGGGAAGATGCTGGACCAGCTGTTTGCCCCAGTTAGTGTTTTTTGACGTTGTGTAATATTTACTCAACTTGAGAAGACAAATATGCTGTAATTGTCGCAGTGGCAGCGGAGTAATGGTTGTTTTCCCAGGCAATTAAATCATAAAAGCACGCAGGGTGTTTTTGCGAAAATGAAGATTGCGTCGGATAATTTGCGCGCCGTTCCTGAAACTGTCTTGTTGTGCCTAGAGTCACAGTGTGCAGTAATCAACAGTAAAGCCAGATAAATCATACATATGCATTTACTGCAGTATTCAGTCGTTCATAATGGGAGCTAATGGGAGTACTCTGTGTACTCGGCTGTGGAGTTTTTTTTTTGTTATTTTAGGATTAAAATCAAAAGAAACATAAATTCAACATGTTTTTTGGAGGGTGTCCCATTTTCTTTCAAGAAGTTCCTGCAGCAGTGAGATAGCGTAATTCATAGTTCTAATGACTGATGTACTATTCCGACTGCTGGCTTATTTAAATCTACACATCCCCTCTGCTTTCTGATCCAAGCTTAAGAACATTCTGTATGAAGAACTTGCAGGAGGAAATAGAAAAAGTAACATTTTTAGACTGATTGGGCTCCTGTACACCCACTACCACTCTTGGGACTTCGAGCAGCACCAATGGAAAAAACACATTACTACAGCCCAGTCAGTGTGCAGGAGAGAGGGAAAGATCAACTGACAAACTGACAAACTGACAAACTGTTGTTTTTTTTACAGTTGCTAACGTTCTTGTTACACTTTGGAAGGAGGAAGGCCATGCAGGCCAGGCAACTCTCGCTGCTTCTATCTGCCTTCAGGATAATTCCTCCCCCCATGAACGCCAAGACAATTGATTATTCCATGATTATTTCATGTGCCATTAAAAAAAAAAAAAAATCATCGTCATCGGTGCTGATTCTGCTTGTCAGCTGAGAGACAGGGGGCTCTGTGGGTGTGACATTACCCTGAGAGTCAGCAGCAGCAGCAGCACAGGCAGGGGGGGGGGGGGACAGATAAAAGGTCAGTGAGCAGATCAGGAGGCCTCTGAAGTCGGACAAACACAGCGGGATGTCATCCGCTCGTGGCTCGCCGCCTCAGATTACAGTCACTCAGAGGAAGCAAAGCGCTGACCCTCGGGGCCAGACATCACAGCCGCCCAGCTCCGTTGGCGGCGGCTCCGTGGTGGCATCTCCGTGTTATCAAAACACAGCCACCTCCAACAGGGACGGACGGACGTTGGACCGGTCATTCCAAGTCAGCGAAAAACCTCACGCTGGCTCTTTTCATCACACTGCTTAAGCACAAGTGTTTTCCCCTCTGTGGTTTACAGCGATGATGGGGTATAGTGTATCTATATCTACTGCAACCGCCCGAATAATGTTGTTGTGGTTGTCAGTCGCACAGCAGGTGCTGGACGTTCTGCCCGGGCTGCCCCACTGGGATTCTCAGTCGGCAAGGCAACAGAAGAACAGAGATCACTCCAAGGACCTGTAAGGGCAGTGCTTCGGAGCGTTGGAATGACTTCTCTTTGGTTCTTTGATTTTCTCATCCCTAATCCCAAAGTCCATCTACTGTAACTGGAAGCTGCTTAATAGAGCTTCCCAGAGTAATTAAAAAAGGGCCTATTTTACCCACACATGCACGCGTGCACAGACGCAGGCACATACGCAGGCACATACGCAGGCACGTACGCAGGCACGTACGCAGGCACGTACGCAGGCACGCACGTACGCAGGCACGCACGCACACACACACACACACACACACACACACACACACACACACACACACACACACACACACAGTGACACAGGGTAAGGGTTGATTATTGTCCATGAACCCAGTGGAGGATTTTCTGACTGAAGTCAAGGAATACTCTAGCACTCTCTCAACCAGCAGATTAAACTAAACTCGAGTCTTGAGAGGCTTGAAAATCACACCATGCTTCGGTATGACATAATCCTGCCTAGGAAGAAAGTCGGGATCTTACATAATGAAGCTTTGAAGCCAATGCGGTAGATTATAACAAAACAAGAAAGTTACAAAATCGCTTACTTTTGATGGCAAGAAGAAACGTGACAGCTGTGGCGCAGGAACTAAAGCCACTAGCCAGCGTCTAATGATTGGCGGTTCGAACACCGGGCTGGCCACATGTGGAGGTGTCCTTGGGCAAAACACTGAACCCCAAATTGCTCCCAATGAGCGGGCTGGCGCCTTGCATGGTAGCTTGCCGCGATTGGTGTGTGAATGTGTGTGTGAATGCGAGGCGATTGTAAAGTGCTTTGGAATAAGGCGCTATTATAAGTCAGTCCATTTACCATTTAAGAAACTGGAAGGTGCCAGAATGAACTGTGGAGAATACTGATGCCCCGTGACGATCTTTCTGCCTTTATGTGAGCATTTGATTAGGATCCATGTCTTTTACAGTTGGGTATGACACCATTGATAGAATGAGATATTATTCATATTATGAGATATTACAGTTTTTCTCTAGCGCTTGAACACGTTTTCTCTAAGCATAGCTCATTTTCTCTTAACTCTTACGGTTTTTCTCTATCGCTTTAACCCTAACATTGGAACCTCAAACACAATGACCAAAACCTGAAACTGGTGTATTTTATCTCACACCAATTCTTCACAATGACAAACACATTTCTTGCTTATCACTCATTTTGCAGCTCTAAACCACACAGTTAACAACACACTAAACACAATTCTCTACATTTGGCACACTCTTCCTTGATAAAATCTCTTGTGTTCACATGGAAAACACCACCATTCAGAATGCTAAAAACCACCAATCACACAATCACACTCGTAGCTTTAGCAATAAAAGGGCCAAAGGTGAGCTCTCCTGTGTTGAAATATATCAGGGTACGTATGTCAGGGCTGGATTCGTCATGCCAGGCGATACTTTCCCATCTGCTTGGCCAGGGAGAACATTGCCTGTGATGTCGACGAGGTCTCTCTGCCGGCTCTCCCCTGCGCGTGGTGGGAACAGGAGAACCTGGAAGTCAATGACATGTTCATGCAGAGCACCTCTGAATGATTACTGCAGTGGCTTGTTTCTTTTTCTTTACAAGGAAACAGAATGTCAGAATGTCAGAATGTCAGAATGTCAGAATGTCAGAATGTCACGCGACAGTGGTGGATGGGGAGAGTGTGTGTCAAGCACACTTACCTGCACATTTATACGTTCCCCTCTTTGTCATGGCTGCAGTACTGAGAGTCAAGAGCATAACTCTTAGTCTGGTGAAATTACCCTCCATTGACTGTGGTGTGGCTGGCAGGGGAGGTGTGTGTGTGTGTGACCGACATTGATGTTGTGTCTAGGTATCGGTCAGGCAGTTTGAAGCCTAGCTGGGTGTCTTTTTCCCTGCGTGATGCTACATGTATCCTAGGACTTGTGAACACACACACGCCGCACGCACCCACGCACACACACACATGCCGCGCGCACGCACGCACGCAATGGCTATATCACTATATCTAAGTCCTAGGAGTTGTGAACACACACGCAGACATGCATGCACGCACGCATGCACACACACACACACACACACACACACACACACACACAATCACAATGGCTTTGTGTTCAACCCCTGGAGTGACCTGGTTACAACATGTGGTACTATTCCCCATTTGGGAATGCTTCAAAACCACATGTCTGGTTTTCAAATGGGGATGTTATTGATTTGTCTTCTCTTTTGTTCTCTCTCCCCTTAACTTCAACCTATCCTGTGTCTCTGACTGTACCTCCTCATTCCTCTGTACCTCCTCATCCCTCTGTACCTCCTCATCCCTCTGTACCTCCTCATCCCTCTGTACCTCCTCATCCATCTGACTGTACCTCCTCATCCCTCTGTACCTCCTCATCCCTCTGTACCTCCTCATCCCTCTGTACCTCCTCATCCCTCTGTACCTCCTCATCCCTCTGTACCTCCTCATCCCTCTGTACCTCCTCATCCCTGTGTACCTCCTCATCCCTCTGACTGTACCTCCTCATCCCTCTGTACCTCCTCATCCACATGACTGTACCTCCTCATCCCTCTGTACCTCCTCATCCCTCTGTACCTCCTCATCCCTCTGTACCTCCTCATCCCTCTGACTGTACCTCCTCATCCACATGACTGTACCTCCTCATCCCTCTGTACCTCCTCATCCCTCTGACTGCACCTCCTCATCCCTCTGTACCTCCTCATCCCTCTGACTCTACCTCCTCATCCCTCTGTACCTCCTCATCCCTCTGTCTCTACCTCCTCATCCCTCTGTCTCTACCTCCTCATCCAGGTCAGACCATTTCATTGTCTCAGTTCATCCTCGCTTAACATAAAAAGAAAAAGAAAAAAAGTAAGTACCTTCTCCTACAGGAGAATGACAGTAGACCATGACTAACAGGGATGTCTTCATTCGTAGGACAAGGAGATCGGACTAAATGTATGATGACACAATGACAACCAATAAACCCTAATGGTTATGAATACTGTGCACCAAATATTTTTTTCCCCTCATAATCCATAAAACAAAAATCATTGAGATTGTTGCATTTAGTAACTCTCGCTAAAAGTCTCTGTTAGGATGACCCAAAAAAGTATTTTTGTATGGCTCCAGTAGGTCTCTTACTGTGTTGTTGTTACCACTTTGATACGCTGTGAATATTTCAGTGTCCTCTCGCTGAGGCCCAAACACAGACAACTCTGTTTGTGAGAAGATGGTTTCTTTCCTGCAGGGTATTTAAATTCGCTCAACACAGTGTGTGTGTTTTTTTCTTTACTTTGTTAATCCCTGAGGTAGGAATCTTCATAAAAATTAAGCCGATACAGTCACAGCCTTGTCTAACAGCCTGCTTTTATCTAGTCTAAGTAGTCCCAGTCATTTGCATGACAATGGGGTTATATCTTCACACTCATAATGTTAATAATAGCATTAGCGCATATCATCGCTTCATGATTTTAGACTACAGTAGTAGGTTCATTGTGGATTCGTGTGCACGCGTTCATGCATGCAGGACACAAACACAGAGAGGCACTTTGAGTCGCGGGGAGGCGTAGTTAATCACACACCAGCATCTCCACAAGTCACACCACATCCATAACACAAATGTCTCGTTTCAATCCCCGGCTCTTTGCTCATCACTTTCCACCACAGCAGACAAAATGTATGAAATGCAGATGTGAATTTGTCTTTGTCCTCTAAAAACCTAACCAGGTTAAACCAGACATACTGTAACTTATAAACAAGTGGAAAAAACTTGTCATTCTCTCATGGTGGTGAAGACGTTCTCTGTTCATTAGCATGAGCGAACAGGCGACGGTATTCTACGTTTATGGAATTGATATTGAAGGGCATGATGTAATGCACTAACTCATGTTGTCCTGTACTGCGGCAAGATTTGCAGCCAAGGCAGGAACCTCAGTTCCCCTCCCTTGGCTGCGATACACACACGCGCGTACGTACGTACGTACGTACGTTCACAGTCACGGACGTACGCACACACGACCGCACGCACGCACGCACGCATGCACGCACGCACGTGCACACACACAAAACACAGACACACACACACACACACACACACACACACACACACACACACACACGCACACATGCACAGACACACACACACACACACACACACAGACACACACACACAGCATCTAGACTAGAGCTTGGTCTTGGACATGACTTGCCCTTTAGGTGTGTCAAGCCCTCTACATGTAGCATTACTTCATCTGTTGTCTGTACAGTACCACACTGTACTGTAGGCCAAGATACAAACAGCCCATCCTCCTCCACCTCCACCTCCACCTCCTCCTCCACCACCACCTCCACTTTCAACACCACCACAACCTCCATCTCCACCTCCACCTCCACCTCCTCCTCCACCACCACCTCCATCTCCACCTCCACCTCCACCTCCACCTCCACCACCACCTCCACCACCACCTCCACCACCTCCACCTCCACCTCCACCTCCTCCTCCTCCTCCACCTCCACCTCCACCTCCACCTCCACCTCCACCACCTCCTCCTCCACCTCCACCTCCACCACCACCACCACCTCCAACCTCCACCTCCAGCCTCCACACCTCCTTCGGGTGTAGATGTCCTTGTTTTGTGTTAGCCCAAACACTGCACTTTTGATTGTAAACACGGCCGTTGCATAATTCAGCGTAGGAGGAAGGCAGCTGTTCTTTAAGACAGGAAGGTAATGGGGCAGGGCAACACTCCTCCTGTGTTTCACTGGAGCCCAGGAGGCGATATCGGATGGTAGGAGCACGGCAAGAGCAAGGCTACGGTACACCCACCCACCCACCAGCCTCGGCCCTCAGCCCCCACTGGATGTCCTCTTTCTCATGGCTGACTGGATATATCATCAGCCTCTCTAACAGTCTGAGGGGTTGGAACCTTTCCAGGAGTTCTATGCATCTTGGAATTTAGAATGCTGCAGCCATAGAACTTTGAGCGTTTAATGTTAGCATTACCAGGGTGGATACAAGGCAAGAGTCTGGAACGAATGAGGAGTTGTCTTTAGTAAGTGAGCCCCCAATGTCAGTGGATCTGTGGCGGGGCCACCCTGCATAGATAGCATCTGTCTGTCAGCACAAGGCGCTGCTGCTCTCCATCCATCCCTCGGGGGTTGTAATGTGTTTCGTCTGGAGGTATTCAAGGGCTCTCAAAGGGCGCTGACGCTGACTCACCTATTTGTATACCTTTCTCTCTCTCTCTCTCTCTCTCTCTCTCTCTCTCTCTCTCTCTCTCTCTCTCTCTCTCTCTGCCTCTCTCTCTCTCTCTCTCTCTCTCAGACCAGACACACAAATGCACAAAAATGCAAGCACGCACGCAAGCACGCACGCACGCAAGCACACACACACACACACACACGCACACACACACACACACACACAAACACACACGATCACACACCACTGACACTACAGTTACTGGCCAAACGAGGCTATTTCAGTCACGCCAGTCATTCAGGCCTCCAGTGATGTTCAGTGATGGAACACACATAGGAGTGAATTGCAGTGAATGGATGCCCCTGTCACCAGATCCTCTGTGTTGTTACAGCCAGGGAGATGGGTACCAGTGTAAACACCACAGAGGGGTAGGGCCATGCCTTTGTGAACGCTCGGAGCAATAACAGGCCTGTGGAAATGTGTCAAAGGGTTCAAGGAACTGAGGCAGAAGTACTCAGAGGAAGAAATAGCTTTTTTTTCTGAATGGGCGAGTGTGTGTGTGTGTGTGTGTGTGGGGGGGGGGGGATTCCATGAGATAATAGCCTCTCTCTCTCGTAGAGATGTGATTGTTTCTAGCGCTGCCTGCTCCCACGTGCTTGCGGAGCCTCGGTCACTGCGTGGCGTAGTCTCATTAGTATGGGTGTCAGCGCCTCTCCTTCAGCTGAACCTGCGACGCAAGGGGCCGTTACTGTAACGCCTGCCGCATTGTCCCCAGATAGCCAGAGAGGAGAGGCGAGGAGAGGAGAGGAGAGGCTCTCTAGTCTGTGCTCAGCTTTGTCATTTCCCAAGGATGCCTGAAATATTGATGGATGTCGTCAGGAGCAAAAGCAGCAATATGCCAACAACCAGGGACAAGAGTATTTACAGTGAGAATGTGTGTATTTGTCTGTGGTCTGTGTGTCTGTTTGTGTAGTGGTGCGGTGCGTGCGTGAGTGTGTTTGTGTGTGTGCGTGTGTGTGTGTGTGTGACAGCGAGAGAGAGAGGTAGAGAGACAGATAGGTAGAGAGGTAGAGAGAGAAAAAAGAGAGAGAGAGAGAGAGAGAGAGAGAGAGAGAGAGAGAGAGAGAGAGAGAGAGAGAGAGAGACAATCATCTAGTTTAAGTGTGTGTACTGGCAGCTATTTTGAGTCATCATGTTAATTAAATCTCCAAAGTTAAAATCCTGCACCATTTAAGACCTCGGTGACACGCTCGCTCTGTTAGCTGTACATCTGGCCCCCCAGGTAGAGAGAGACAGGCTGCCTGGGATTTTAATGCACAACAGACTTTTTGGGACGGATGAGTGGGTGAAAACACAAGTCACACAACATCACTAGCGAGCACTAGCAGGCGCACATATCTGAGGGCAAACCGTCAAGGCTCAGAGTGATGTGTGTGTGTGTGTGTGTGTGTGTGTGTGCGTGTGTGCGTTTGTCTGTATTCATATACTGTACTGGAATCCTGTCAACTCTCTTAAGATGTCTCAGCCTTCATGTGCAGAGTCCTGATGTGACTAGGTAGACAAGAGACATTTCTGCCTCCTTCCTTCCTGCAGTCTTTTGTCACACAGGAGCAAAGGAGAAAAGCTCAATCACTCACTGCACCGCGATGGCACCCGTAACAGACAGCTGGCTGGGCTTTGATCAGGCATGACGTCATCCAGACATCAGTTCCAGAATTGACAATACGCTGCTTAAAAAATCTGCAGCGTGATCTGGCTTGCAAGCTCTTCCTTGCGCTCTATTCACATTGCTCTCACATGCCCAGTATTGCCCAGGCAATGCAGTAGCTCTGATGAAAGGATGGGTGGATGGGTGGATGGAGGGATGGATGGAAGGATGGAGGGAGGGAATAATTACCTGGGTAGGATAAGGTAGGGAGATGAGAGCTGTTGTGTGTTCCCTCTCAGGGCTGTCAGATGCATTTCTCTGTCTCTCTTCACAACTAGAGAGGATAAATCCCTTTCTCTCTCTCTCTCTCTCTCTCTCTCTCTCTCTCTCTCTCTCTCTCTCTCTCTCTCTCTCTCTGCCTATTTCATTATCCATGGCCTCGCTTCAATCAGCAGTTGTCTCCATGACGATAAGTTGAGGCGTCACAATGAGCTTTTGCAATGTCACCTCAACACTGCAGTGTTGAAAAGAGTTTTTCATCAGGCTGGAATGTGTATTTTAGTCTGCCATAACAGCATCACAAGAGGCACTGACAAACTATTCCTCTAACCACAACTGAGTCATTAATTTACAGTAACGCAACCTGAACCGGGGTCCGTGAAAAAGCTCAGCTGGGATTGTGCCTCAATCCGCCCGTCGCGTAGTGACCGATTTAATTCCTCTTCCTGTTTCCTGTGTTTCATCATGGTGTCTCACTCACAAGATTTCTCACTCTATGTAACACACACCATTGTCACTGGAGCGCGTGGGTTAGGATGGGGGTGGGGGAGGGGACGGACAACATAACAGCAGCAGGCATGACTGGGTAGCTATGTTCTGGGTAGATACTGACACCTCGCTATTGGTTTCTCATGTCCCCCGCCATAAGACATATGGACACGTTGTCTTAGCGTTTTTGATAATGCGTTTGGTCCTGGGAGATAAGGGGGTCATACATCAACGGCTGACAGCTCTGCCGCGCTGAGGGCCCACCTCATCACTCAGCGCTCAGTCACTAGTTCATGTCGCACCACTGTCTTTGTCTATCTCTCTCTCTCTCTCTCTCTCTCTCTCTTTCTCTCTCTCTCTCTCTCTCTCTCTTTCCCTCCCTCCCTCCCTCTCTCTCTCTCTCTCTCTCTCTCTCTCTCTTTGTCCTCTCTGTCTATTTTCTACCATCTCTCCACTGCCCTAACCCTCTAATGCACTTTTTTTTCTCTCTCACTCTCCACTCACCTCTTTTCATGGTGGATATACAGTATCTCTCTACCACGTCTGTCTCCTGGTTACTGGTCTGTTTCTCTGTCTATTTCTACCCCCCTGCATGTGAGTCACTCCTGCTCTGAGTCTGTCTGTTCCTCTTTGGTAATCCTCCTCTCTCGCTCCATCTCTTACCATGGCCTGCATACATAGTGTATGGAAACATACAGAGTATACAGTACATACACACTCTCTCTATCTCTCTTTTTTGGTCCATCTCTTTTCCCTCGCGACATCCAGGCTTTGATCAATGGTGACTTTGATCAATGTTGAGGACAAACATTCCTTGCTTCTTCTGCTGAGTCCTCCCTTGTTCCCCTGCTTGGCCTGTGGTGCCGAGGGGGAGAGGAGAGAGTATCATGGAGGGGGGGGGGCCAGGAGGAGGAAGAGAGGTCCCTGACGCCAGCAGGGTGTCCTGGGGGGGGGCGGACGGACCATAACAGGCTCATCTGTCATCTGCTATAGAGCTTCACAGAGGAGCGCAACAGGATAGAGGATAATGACGATGATGATGATGATGATGATGATAACGATGGTGATAATGAGAGATGATGATGATGATGATTATGATTATGATGAGGGATGATGACGATGATGATGATGATGATGACGATGATGATGATGATAACGATGACGACAGCTTATTCCTTTTCACTGTCTCTCTCTGTAAGGGTTTTTAGGGCATTTCTGCTTTATTGGGATAGAGAGAGCAGAGATTGACAGGAAGGATGGGTGAGAGAGAGAGGAGGGATGACATGCAGGACATGTCGACGGCCGGAATCAAACGGGGGACCCTGCAATTACACGGCTGACGCCTTAGTGTGCTACGCCACCAAGCCCCCCAGGGTTCCCCTAGATTTATGCTGTTTTGTGAGTGTGACTGTCGAGTCGACTGTCACTGCAAGGCTCTCAGTTATTCCATCACGACGACACCTTGTCAGTAAGTTTAGAGGCTCAGAAACAGGAGATGAGAAAGGTGAGGGGGAGATCGATGTAGTGCAACTCAACAGCCTCACTTCTCTCTCTGGGGTTTGATTCACGGGACACCTCTATTGATTGGTCCTTTGTCGTTTTGTTCCAGAGATCGAGGCCCCCACCCCCACCCCCACCCCCCACACCCCACACTCAACATGTGGTTGTAATATGCATAGCGTATTTCATTACCAAAGCCTTGGTGTCGGGCACACTGCCACCAAAAGTGCTGATGTCACTCTCTTGACTGATGTAGCCTTGAAAGAGGAAGTGTAACATTGTGCATTATTTATGGGCTTCGTGTTTTGTATGCTAATGGTGAAATACCTTCTTTTTTTTCCTGTGACATATGGTCGTCTGTATCCCAGTGGACATCTTAGAGGTAGAGGACCACAGCTGACCAGGGACACTGTCATTGTCACTGTCATTGTCCCTGGAAGGTGAACCTGTTTGTCCTCATCAAACGCTTCTCTAATAAGCTATGGTGGAAAGTTGTTTGCACTTTCCATTTGCATTTTGGGTAAAGTTTGTTAACAAAAGGTTTGAATATATGGTAATGTTAGGGTTTAGGATCTGTCAAGGTTATGTTGATGTTACAGTATTGTGTATGGCTTCTTCTGTATACCAGCTTACTGTAAAAAAAAAAAAAAAAAAACGCTAAGCTACCGCCATAGCTTTCAAATCAGACTTCTTCTGATGAGACAGCTGTCAAATTAGGTTGGAGCTATTCATGGTGCAATGGGAGCCGATCAACCACCCTCAACCCGCATAAAACCTGGGTTCATTGTATGGAAGTGCTTTACAAATGAATGAGTGCTTTACTCACTTTCATTGACTACATGTATAGAGAAAATTGCTTGCAAAAAAAAGAGAAAAGAAGCTTGCTCCTCGTCTTGCTCATTGTGTTTGCTGTGGGATTCATTTGAATAGCCCGATACGAATGGCCAGTTCTGTGTTGAAGCCGACTCTGTTTTAGCACCATGTTTTCAACAAAGACTGCTCAGATTGGGATTCAATCAAATTCAAAAGAATGAATGCTCTTGAAGCAAAGGAAATTGATTGCTGCATGAATTAATTGGTCGATCCTAAAGGGAAACTAGGCTGATTGTATCATTCTAATGTATTCATATTTAGTGATTTTTTTTAAAATAGTATTTTCTGATGATGGATAGCTCATTGATTACTTGTTTTGTTATTTAAATGATGTTTTGACCAGATTATTTAGTTTCCCTTGAGAAAAATTATGTAAAAAAGAGGTAACCCTAGCCCTGACCCTAACATAGTGTTCTGGCCTTAATTTTCAATGAACGAGAAATGGATGAGAATCTGTAGCAATGTTAACCTTGTACAGTAAATGTAATAATACAATAAGTGATTGTATGCCTTGCCATACACAACATGTGCTTTGTATACTGTAGCTTACAGTATACATTCTTCCATTCTTCTGTATACATTCTTACTATTATAATTCTGAATATACTGTGTATACTGTGCCTACTGTCTATATTGTAAAGGACACTCTGAGCTAGCACAGGCTAGCGTTAGCATTTCCCCATTGATCCCTCCGCAGTTTCCTGTAAAAGCCTGGGGCGTGTGAGTGAATGTACAGTGTTGTCAAGGGGAGAGTATACAGCACATACATCAATTTACAGATTACCATTTCTTTCCCATTGATTAATGAGTCGTGTGTCATTCTTACGGTAGATATACCTCTATGCCAGTACCTCTCAGGAGGTTGAAAAGCTATTTTCTAAGCAGTGTTGAGGAGGCGTGTCCTCGTGTTGATGTGCCCCCAGCGTGCAGGTTGAGATGACATTGGGTTTGATGGCCTTGTGTGATAGAGTGCTTTGAGCCGGCCGGCCAGAGTAATGAGAAGTACATCACTGCTACAGATACTCCCGGGCCTACCTGAGAGGTCCTGGGGCCCAGCTGGTGGAACGAGCTTCCCACTGCTGTCAGGACTGCAGAGTCACTACCTATCTTCCGACGTAGACTGAAGACCCATCTCTTCAGGCAACACCTTAATTGTCCCTCCTAAGACCTTGTCATCCCCTCTACCTCCCCTGTACAGTTTCTCTCCTGTAAATAATGTATTATTAATAATAACAACAATAACAACAATAATAATAATAACAATAATGATGATAATAATAATAATAATAATAATAATACGAATACTAACACTAATACTAATACTAATAATACTAATAAAACAGAATTCTTCCTTCTTCTAGCATTATGATTGCCAATGGCCCCTGGCGCTAGTATAGAATACTTTTTCTTGCTATAACTGATGGATCGATGATTCACTTGTCTACCTACTGTACCAAACTGTACTGTAGAGTGTACCACATACACAAACCTCCACATCTCCTGAACGCAATAAAGTAATGGGATTCATCAGGTTAATTTATCAAGCCTTTTTGACCACCATACAGCAGATAAGATTTATGTCTATTGTGCTCTGATGGTGGTGGCCTTTTTATTGTCAACGATATGACTCAATGACCCAATGTCTCACAAACATGTATTGGTTGTAGAAAAATGGACCTGTTTAAAAGGATTGACCATTCAAGTGACAGATCTATCTCCTCTATCACTCTTGTTGATAGCATCTGTTTATTGCCTGGGGTGGTTGTAAAGGACAGGCGTTTCAAACACTTGTCATGCGGTCCAACCATGTGCTGTATGGTGTTACCTTGCTCTGGGGCAACTAAGGCTTGGTCTAACCATCAAATCAATAGGCTAGATCCAGGAGATTTGGATCTGTCTCCTGAGTGTTGCTTCTTCAAAGTCCTTTGGAAGACATTATGTGATGGCAGCTGGTCCACAAGTCGGCAACCAATCAAAATGTTCAGTCTTTTATTCTCAAAAATGTAAATAAATGTCAACGTTGTTGAAAATCAATGACACACTCGCTAGTCAAGCCAAAATATTGCAATGCAATGGATTCGGTGAGTAATCCCCACTACTAACTAGTTAACTATAGCACTACGGTACTTTACATTGTTAGCAGGCTCACAAAACAAGCTCTGTTAGTTGACTAGCGAGTGTGTCATTGATTTTCAACAACGTTGACATTAATTTAAAATGTTCAGAATAAAAGTCAGAACATTTGGTCGGTTGCCGATTTGTTCCCGCTTTCACCAGCTGCCGTCACATATTTTATGTATGTGTCTACGATGTCAGCTGTAGTACAAAGCAATACTAATGGATTCACTGTTAACGAACAGTACGCATTTATCCCTGTCCTTACCTCCCTGCTGCTTTTCAAAGCCTGTCCGCTTTGAACAGTCATATGACCAAAGTTGAGAAATCATGCCTAGGACAAGCTTTTGTCTAAGTTGCACTTAAGTCAATGATCTGCGAGGTGATCATCTTGTTTTATCTTCACGGTACTGACATAGTTAATGGTCTGAGGAAAGCTGAAGATCCTGCTGCATTGCGGCTCAGATCTAAACACAGATGATAAACTAAAACAGCTCCCATGCAGCGAGAAAAGACAGTGTTATAGTTGTTATTGTAGTTAACCTCTCTCTCACACACACACAGGCACACACAGGCACACAGGCGCGCGCACACACACACACACACACACACACACACACACACACACACAGGCACCCACACACACACACACACACACACACACACACTCACTTCGACTGCGGTTGGCATGACGTTTAAACACCCCTCTCACCTTAGAGAGTTGCTTGGTTTCCTTGACAACATGAGAGGCAATCAATTGCGCTCAGTTCCTCTGGAGCGGTGGGGGATCATGTTTGGTTCAATCACCAATAAACTCACTGGATTTATCTGTGTTGTCTCTCCGTTGCACCACACTCACTGCATTAGGAATCCCACTAACAACCCCCTTGCCACCCCCACACCCCCCCCCCACCCACCCACCCTGCCCAGGGCCTGTGGGGCATGTAGGTGTCAGGTCCTCTCTCTTTTCCCTTCCTTATTATGCTGTGGATTGATTGGTCAGTAGCGTAATGAAGCTAAACGTTCTGCACTGTTCTTATTAAAGCCATGCCAGTTTAGCTTTTTATATAATGTCTTTAGGGCATTTCTGCTTTATTGGGATAGACAGAGTAGAGATTGACAGGAAGGATGGGTGAGAGAGAGAGAGAGAGAGAGAGAGAGAGAGAGGAGGGACATGACATGCAGGATGGGTCAATGGCCGGGAATCGAACCAGGGACCCTGCAGTTACGTGGCATGCGCCTTAGTGAGCTACACCACCCAGGGCGCCCCCCCGCATCCTGGCTTTTCTTGAAAAAAAGAACAACAATGCGTACAGTAAACAACGGAAACACTGACAACAATGACTTTAGTCATTCACGGTTGTATTTGGGAAAAGTAACACCAGATATAGCTAGGAGCAGTTCAATGTGTTGAAGGGTTGTTTGACTCAATCGCAGCAAAAAAAAGCAGGAGGAGGGTCATACTTGACTCTGGGCGCTAACAGGCTAGCTACGTCACACTTCATAGCTCTGAGCTCTACAAAATGTCATAATGTACGTCACAGCACAAGAGCTATGGAAACAGAATGTATCACCCAAGATTCACCATACTTTGGCCTAAATGCCAATGTACAGACTTGAATGAATCATTGTGCAATAACATTGTGAGCACCAGGTCATATATCACCTAAAAAATATATCATATATCAGCTTTAAAAAAACTTCAAAATTACTAATGTGGTCCTTTAAAGGCTAGAAAGGAACATAGGGAATTCACTTCATGTCCCTTTAATATCTATAATATTATTTCTTTCTTCTGTATTAGGACACAAGTAATCATTGGTCCATGAAAGGTAACACCGAACCAGTGCAGACGGGTGATAAACTGTATTAATATGTAATTGTATGAATGCCTAGTCTGCATAACTCTCGATGACTTTAATGTGCCGGTTTCACTGTAATAGTTGTAACATCATCACATGTGGGTGGTTTATCACACACACTCGTGTCTAGCCTAGGGGTAAGGTAACATAATGATTTTTTTTTTCTTCCAGATTTACTATTGTGTGTACAGTGTATATAATTACAGTTCATGTTGTAATGCTCCATCTAGACCCACTGTTAGCTCGTTATAGCCAGACTCTCAGCTCCAGTTTCCCCTCATACAACATGTCATCTCAGACACTCATACAACATGTATTTGAAACATGGCTGTCAGTGCCATACATTAGTGTCCAGATGTGATCCAGGATGAGATCAGTGTGGAAGTGCCTTGATGTTCCTAAGCTGTCTGTTGGAGTCTGCTGTGCTGTCATGTCCTCCAGTGTGGCTGTCTGCTGAGCACTCAGATCTCACAGCTCCATGGCCATGCAGCCACACGCTCTGACTCAGCCCTGCCAGAAACCCCTCGGCGAAAAAAACCCTGTGCGTCAAGGGAGGGATGGAGAGAGGGGAAAAAAAGGGAAGTGTGCAGTAATTTAAAGAATGTTTCATTTCAATGTTTTTTAGCGGGTTAGTTTATTAGCGTTGTTTACCGCTCAATATTGACTTCAAGAGTGATAGCTCGAGTTGTGTTTGGTTTCAGGCTAGATGTAGTTGATTGTTTGCTGTACTGTAGTAGTCCCTGCCAAGAGAACTCACTCTCTCTGAGAGATTTTCCTCCGATCCTGACGCCTACTGGGCTGGGAGTCATGGTTTTGGAAAGCGCTCCACAAGAGCTGTCAGCCAGAGCAGAGAAGACATGACTTTGCTTCTACCATGTTGACAGGGTTATGGGAGTGGAATTCAAATGGAGGCTGACAGAATGGAATTGGAGGACACACAAACACATGCACACATGCACGCGCACATGCACACATTTGCATGCACATGCACGCGCACACACACACACACACGCACACACACACACACACACACTCACACACAGACACACACACACACACACACACACACATACACACACACACACTCACACACAGACACACACACACACACACACACACACACACACACACACACACATAATTATGTGTGTGTGTGTGTGTGTGTGTGTGTGAAGCTTTTATGGTGGGAAAAGTCTCTATGGTGAGTAGCCAGTGCCTATTAGTGCATGATTGACACTAGTTAAAATGTCTTGCGTAATCCATGAGGGACACTGACTTTTTTTAAAAATCTCTCGCTCTCTCTGTCGTCAGTTTAGTGGTGGTTTACTGTGTGTTTTCTGGCTCCTCTTGGTTCAGCTCGCAGGGCCAAATGATTCACAGATGCTGCCACATAGATGACAGGAGATAATGAGCAGTTCTTGCTGCTGCTGCATGACAGCTAGCTTCGTGTAGCTTGCTAACGTACCGTAAGTTAGCAATGGCTCTTCTCCATGGGGGTGGACAAAAATAAGTGTTAAAAAAAAAAAGTATAAAAAACAACAATTATGTGGGTGGTGAGGTAACTTGACATGTTTTTTTTAATTTTTTTATTTTTTATTTTATCCCCTTTTTCACCCAATTTGGTAGCCAATTGAACCCAACCTAGCATTCAATTATCCCCTGCCTATTGCGTAGAATCCGCCGCACGACCCCGTGGCCGGCAGTCCCAGAGGAGGGCGCCAGGCAGACTAGCTGACTGGCTCCTCGAGCCCAGTACCGTTACTCCAGCACCAGACGGGGGCGGTGTTGCGCGACGGATCCTTGTCCGGAACTACTCCTATACCACCCTTGGGAGCGGCCTCCCAATATGTCGCTCCCTGTGTGTGCCCCAGCCATATCCGGATCTGGCGAGCTGGGATACGATCCCAGTCCCCGGTGGGCAACTTGCAGTAGTGGCCCGTGCTTAGACCGCTACACCACCGCGGGGCTAACTTGACATGTTAAGGTTTCTTCTAGCTTGCTAACGTAACGTAAGTTAGCAATGGTTCTTCTCCATAGATAACGTTTACATGCACACCATATTCCGATTAAAGTCAATATTCAGGGTATTGTAACCGAATAGGTGTTTATAGGTGTAAATAGGTGTTTATATGCGCTGTAGCAACTGGAATATTCCGTTTACATTTTAAAGGGCAAAAGAATCTGGCTAGCCTCTCAAAATGCATTGCAGCACAGTATGCCTGAACATGCAAGGGCACTCTTTGTCATTTTGTGGACCTGGTGTGTGTGCAGGCATGCGTGTGTGTGTGTGAGTGCAGTGCATGCGTTTGTGTGTGCATGCGTGGATTATGTGTTAAGGGAAGTGTGTTTGTACTGGCCCTCATACATAATGCACTTGAATAGTCTGCCCGGAATAGTTGTCAAGTCTGTGTATCCTCAACTTTAGAGTTCACAACTGTAAGAGTGTCCCATTTCTGTATAAATACTGCATATTTAATAGTTAGTTTGATGCGTTTTTGCCTCAGAATGAACTGTAGTCAATGTCAACACGAGGGACGTATGAGATGAGGTAGTCCTAGTGCTATACACACATTTGGCTTATTACTATAGACATATCTGGCTTATCACTACAAACATATATAACACGTTTAAGATTATACATCCTTACACACAGTTGTCTTACACACAGTGTATGTCCTCATTTGACATTCGTTCACCCTGACCTGATCCAACGTCCTGAATCCAAATAAGTAGTTCAAAGCTTTCCCAGACGTCATGCGTTCCTTGGGGCCCGGGGTTTGGCTTTAACGCCATTTTGATATTCCCTTTCAAAGTGTTCCCTGGTGGGAATACAGTAGGGCTGTAAGCACTGCTTAACAGATGCTGTCTCCAGCCTCCGTCGGCACGACCACAGAGGCTTTTTGAGAGTGCCCTCTAGGGGAGCCCTGCCTGTCCCTGCTGCCCTGCTAACCTTCCCATGATCCATTATTGATGTTAGAATAATTAGAAGTGAAGTGTCCTGGCATGTCCATGAAGCTTCACTTGAACCAGATCAGTCAATCATTGATCTACATAACATATTTTTATTATTATTATTATTATTTTTTTTTTTACATTTTTGGCATTTAGCAGACGCCTTTATCCAAAGTGACTCACAACAAACATATTTGTCTAAGTAAGTGAATCGTCTATCCATCAGTCGTCATAAGAAATAGTAATCTATGCCAAAACCAGAGGCCACCATTGGCAGCTACAATGCTAGAAGAAGGACGATTTTTTTTCATGTCATTTAAAAAAAATCATGTTAAGTTGTTGTCTTATCTCGTGCATGAAAGCTAACCCTAACACATGAATAAGAAGGTTACTTTCTTTTAGTTTTACACCGTAAACATGGAGTTGGAGTCATTGGATCCAGATGTGGACCTACTGTATACTGTATGTCTATAGCACAAGAGTGATGGAATAGTATGATTACCTGAGTTACTCAGTTATCACACAGCTACGGTTACTTTAAGATCCTAACAGAACCTCTTGTCATTACCTCCATCAACATCACAATGTACCTTACATTTACTTTTACATTTTTGGCATTTACCAGAGGCGTTTATCCAAAATGAATTACAACTAATACATTTGCCTAAGTAAGTGAATCGTCTAACCATCAGTCATCATAAGAAATAGTCATCTATGCCAAAACCAGGAGCCATTGGCAGTTACAATGCTAGAAGAGAACCGATAATTTCTAGTAGAGAAACTGTACGCGCGGGGGGGGGGGGGCGGGGGGGTAGTGGGGATGAGGCGGTCTTTAGGAGGGAATTACCTACCATGTCATCTTCTGTCCATCGCAAGGAATCAGAGAAACGTTTCTTTCAGTGTTCTTTTATTTGTATACATTGTTAATTGAATAAGTTAACAACTGGATGCGCTAAAACTAATTAAATGAGCAGCGAGATGAGTCCAGTGTTTAATTAAGTGACGCCAAGCAGAGCAGTAATCAGCCAATCAGCTGCGAGATGACTCAGCACTTCCTCATTGGACCAGAGTGTTTCTCCCTAATGTATCTGATACTACAGTTTGTACAAAAGTTCCTGTTGTACCGACGGATGATAATCATGCAGCTCCCTTTGTGGCTTTTCATTTCCCCTCGTATGAACATAATTCTTCAATAATAATTCTCGCATTCATAAATCTTCCGGACGACACGATTTTCGTGCTTTCAGACATGTTTCATGTTTTCATTACAGTTCAGCAAGAAATGATGATGGTTCTGATGTGGAAGGTGCCTTTGGTGTCTTTACCTATAAAAAAAAATAGACAGATCTCTGTCATCTCCACACTCCTCATATTGTACTTGATTACCATAACATCTCTTCTCTCCTCATCCTTCATCACTGGGGTCACTGGAGTTCACAGTAATTCAGGGGAGGCTGGGTGGAGGCAGAAATCAGAAATCAGAGGACGGGCCATTGAAATGCACGTTTGACACCATTCTTCATTCCATTCCATGCATTACATTGAGCCTGTCCTCCTCCGATTTCTACCTCCACTAGCCTCCCCTGGTATAATGCTAACTGTGAAATGATGTCCATGAATTGAGAGGGACATGTGGTACGGTGGAGGTCCTTTCAGACGTAGGTTTGTAGAGATTCAAGCAGCCGCTGTGAATTTGTCTGTACTAGCCAAATGTTACGCACCACGGAACTTTGAGATGGTCGTTTGGGCCATGCGGTTTTAAGTGGATTGTAGGTGTGAGCGTGTGTGTGTGTGTGTGTGTGTGTGTGTGTGTGTGTGTGTGTGTGTGTGTGTGTGTGTGTGTGTGTGTGTGTGTGTGTGTGTCTGTGTTATACGTCTATTACTGTAAGCCCTTCCCACCGGAGGGAGACCAGGAGAAAGATCAGCATGGCTGCTCAACTGTATTCATGCAGAGTGAAAGACGGCCTGGTTCATTCAGTAGCTAGTGGAGTCTATTTGCCTGTCCCCATTTAGACATGGCATGCAGAATTAACCTGCCTGCTCCACAGAGTCAGCCATAGACAATATTGATCATATTCCTGTGGAAGCAGAAACACACGCACGCACACACACACACACACACACACACACATATGCACGCACGTGCGCACGCACGCACACACACACACACACACACACACACACACACACACACACACACACACACACACACACACACACACACACATACCTTTCCACATGCATGCACGCACGTGCGCATACACACACACACACACACACACACACACACACACACACACACACACACACACACACACACACACACTCAAACCCATGCTCTGCATAAGTCCCCATCAGGAGTACGGATGGTAATGAGCTTTTCTTCTGTATCTCTGGGATCAGCCTGCAGGAGAGAAGGGGGGTTTTGTCATTTATGGCCCCGGTGACGCTGTCATCAAATGATAATGTGCAGTTCATCTAATATTGAAAATCTCCCAGGCTGGAATCCATAATTCATTATCTAAGTGAAGACGTGACTCCCATGAAGTGGAGGTGATTTAAAGGCTCGGCAGGAGGTCTCAGAGAACCACGGCCCCCACGACCACACCAGGAAATCACTCCCCGTCGATCCCGTTTTCCCTCCAAGAGGTGAGGCTGGCCCGCCGGCTCCTTGTTCATCCGGGAGTTGACGTCTCTATCTCTCTCTCCGAAAGCAGGGGCAGCCGGCGCCAATCGACCTGCCTCTCGCTACGTATGCTAATCAGGCCGACCCGAGGAGGTTTGTTCGTCTGTGGATTTGCACACCGTGCCGTGGTATAAACCTCTACGTTCTCTGAGGCTAACGGCTCGATTGGTGAGGGCAAACCATTAAAGAGAGCCCCCTCCTCACACCATGTTTTCACAGGGTCTATTCATAGGCTTGTCTCTAATGTGATCTGGCTAATGTACCCTGCCATTGTTTACCCGGAGGGTAAGGGTCTTTTTCGAGCGTTTGCCTTTTTTTAAATTGCATGACAGAGAATGCAATGTGGTATGTTTTTCTTTTTTTTCGTCCTATTATCTGATATAGCTTTGGCGAAGCCTACGCTTACGCCTATAAAGTCACTGACTGTCACATAGAACGACAAGAGCACATCCTCGTAATATCTACCGTGCATACGTAGATGCATAGTCTTTATGAGAGGTCTGTAACTCATTAATTATGAGTTCAAAAATTAGCAAGTCAAATGAAGCTGTCAGTCAGATACTATTGAGAGACTTTCTCCTGTCCTAGCACCAGCGTACAGTTTAAACACCCACATGAATTATTCAGACGACACACAAGACTACTTTTTAATTTAGATATTCAGAGCGGCTATTTTCACTGCGTCATCCCTTTCACAGTCAGCACATTTTTTCATTTTATGTTTGAGATACAAAGAGGGAGAGTGAGTGAGAGAGAGAGAGAGAGAGAGAGAGAGAGAGAGAGAGAGAGAGAAAGAGTGAGAGAGAGAGATTATGTGTTTGTGTAGCAGTAGTGATTGAGTTATGTATGCGTACGTGTGTGTGTGTGTGTGTGTGTGTGTGTGTGTGTGTGTGTCTCTACGTGTGTGTGTGTGTGTGTGTACTGTACGTGTGTGTGTGCGTGTGTGTACGTGTGTGTTTGTGTGTGTGCAGAAAAACCCTCTTTATTCCTATCCACATGAATACACTCCATGTCACCCTCTGTAGCATGCTAATGAGCACAGAAAGGTGTGGCTAAACTAGGACCTACATTGTGCAAATCAACATTAGATTAGATTAGATTCAATTGTCATTGCACAGAGTACAAATACTGGGACAAAGAAATGTAGTTGGCATCTAACCAGATCTTAGATCTCCAGTGCAAATATTGTCATAGTGCACAACATGATATGTAGACAGTGCATGGTATTAGCCTACAGTATGAAGTATTACAGTATGAGGTACTTATGATGTACAGTATGGTATGTACAGAACAAGGGCAATAGGTTTTGTGCTGTCATGCAGGAGTATGCAGACATGCAGTAGTGTGCAGTCATGCAGTAGTATGCAGTAGTATGCAGTCATGCAGTAGTATGCAGAGTATGCAGTAGTGTGCAGACATGCAGTAGTATGCAGTCATGCAGTAGTATGCAGCCATGCAGTAGTATGCAGTCATGCAGTAGTATGCAGTAGTATGCAGTCATGCAGTAGTATGCAGACATGCAGTAGTGTGCAGACATGAAGTAGTATGCAGACATGCAGTAGTATGCAGTCATGCATTAGTATGCAGACATGCAGTAGTATGCAGTCATGCAGTAGTATGCAGTCATGCATTAGTATGCAGACATGCAGTAGTATGCAGTCATGCATTAGTATGCAGACATGCAGTAGTATGCAGTCATGCATTAGTATGCAGACATGCAGTAGTATGCAGTCATGCAGTAGTATGCAGACATGCAGTAGTGTGCAGTCATGCAGTAGTATGCAGTCATGCAGTAGTGTGCTGACATGCAGTAGTATGCAGACATGCAGTAGTATGCAGACATGCAGTAGTATGCAGTCATGCATTAGTATGCAGACATGCAGTATTATGCAGACATGCAGTAGTATGCAGTCACGCAGTAGTATGCAGACATGCAGTAGTATGCAGACATGCAGTAGTATGCAGTCATGCAGTAGTATGCAGTCATGCAGTAGTGTGCAGACATGCATTAGTATGCAGTCATGCATTAGTGTGCTGACATGCAGTAGTATGCAGTCATGCAGGAGTGTGCTGACATGCAGTAGTATGCAGACATGCAGTAGTATGCAGCCATGCAGTAGTATGCAGTCATACAGTAGTATGCAGACACGCAGTCACGCAAAGCGAACATGCACCAGCTCGTAACCAAGGCCGACCGATTCACAACAATTCAGATCTCTGTCATCTCCACACTCCTCCTATTGTACTTGATTACCATAACATCTCTTCTCTCCTCATCCTTCATCACCGGGGTCACTGAGTTCACTGACAGGGTCGCCCTTAATCAGAACCATAATTACACCTCATTGTTCAGTCAGAGGCGCAGTCAAAGATAACATCAAGCTGATGTTGCCTGAGTGCAGCTAACGCAACGGTTAACGTGATTAGGGTGTTCATTTCTGTGCGCGAAGGAGCCGCAGAGACATTACTGCTCTCCGCGGGCCCTGCTGCTGTTAGTGAAAGACATCGACTCTACAGTACACCCTGCCCTAGGCTGTCATTGTTCTCTCTCTTTAGTGATGCCAGAGTTTGTTTGTTTTTTTGTTTTTTTTCTCTAAGGGACACTAGTGGGCTGTTGTAAGACAGGGTGGCGTTGACAGAAATCTTAAGGGAAGTGACTTTTGGCTCTGTACTTACGAGCTAAAGCTGAGCCGAGCTGATCAGAGCAGAGCAAAGCAGAGCAGAGCAGACTACTCTACACCTGAGCGGAGACTGCGCTATCTGAATCCCTCTTGAGGACTTACAAATGACGAGTCCCCCCCTCGGGGACTCTTCGAGGACTCCTAGCAGCCCCTATGTGTCCCTCTGCAGGCCGGTGGGGGAGCAATGATGAATCAGTGGCAGTCAATGGAGGGCCACTCCTCCGCAGCCAAACGTACCTCTGTGTGCTCTGTAACGTGCTGAGCTGGGCTCTCGTCACTCTGATTCAGCTCTTCTATCAGGTCAATGTTCTGGACTGCCGTCATTTTTCAGGGGAAACAAACAACATTATGTACAGAAGGCACATCATCTTAATTCTTGTTACCCGACTGAGGATGGCTTAGTGTGTCAGACAACGAGGTTGGAAACCTCCTGGTCTGATGGTTCATAGATGCATCGTAGTGCTTCATCACTGCGTTTTGTTTTTGGCACATTGTGTTCATTTCATTCAGCGTTAGAGAAGTCTACAGTCATTTTGTGTAGTACAACATGGGATACATCCTTTAATGGAAATGATGTATGCATTTTAGCGAAAGACCTATTGGGGGGTACCCCCATCTGAAGACCTATTGGGGGGAACACCCATCTGAAGAGCTATTGGGGGGTACCCCCATCTGAAGACCTATTGGGGGGAACACCCATCTGAAGACCTATTGGGGGGTACCCCCATCTGAAGATCTATTGGGGGGAACACCCATCTGAAGACCTGTTGGGGGGTACCCCCATCTGAAGATCTATTGGGGGGAACACCCATCTGAAGACCTATTGGGGGGTACCCCCATCTGAAGACCTGTTGGGGGGTACCCCCATCTGAAGATCTATTGGGGGGAACACCCATCTGAAGACCTGTTGGGGGGAACACCCATCTGAAGACCTATTGGGGGGTACCCCCATCTGAAGACCTGTTGGGGGGTACCCCCATCTGAAGATCTATTGGGGGGAACACCCATCTGAAGACCTGTTGGGGGGAACACCCATCTGAAGACCTATTGGGGGGTACCCCCATCTGAAGACCTGTTGGGGGGTACCCCCATCTGAAGATCTATTGGGGGGAACACCCATCTGAAGACCTATTGGGGGGAACACCCATCTGAAGACCTATTGGGGGGTACCCCCATCTGAAGACCTATTGGGGGGTACCCCCATCTGAAGACCTGTTGGGAGGTACCCCCATCTGAAGATCTATTGGGGGGAACACCCATCTGAAGAACTGTTGGGGGGTACCCCCATCTGAAGATCTATTGGGGGGTACACCCATTTGTAGCCGTATTGGGGGGTACCCCCATCTGAAGACCTGTTGGGGGGTACACCCATCTGAAGATCTATTCGGGGGTACACTCATCTGAAGATCTATTTAGGGGCACACCCATTTGTAGACGTATTGGGGGGTACCCCCATCTGAAGACCTATTCGGGGGTACACTCATGTATTTCCTCCTCCTCGCGCTATTGCCAGATTTCATGGTAACAGTTCTCTCTCCCTAACCCTCCCTCCTCTCCTTCTCTGAGGCTGATCTTAGTGTGCGTGTGTGTGTGTGTGTATGTGTGTGTGTGTGTGTGTTTGTACTGTGTGTGTACTGTGTGTATGTGTTTGTACTGTGTGTGTGTGTGTGTGTGTGTGTGTGTGGTCCTGTGTGTGTGTGTGCGTGTGTGTGGTCCTGTGTGTGTGCATGCGTGTGTGTGTGTGTGTGTGGTCCTGTGTGTGTGTGCGTGTGTGTGGTCCTGTGTGTGTGCATGCGTGTGTGCGTGCGTGTGTGTGTGTATCAGATTAAGCCTGTCCATACAGTCGTGTTTCTGCATGGCCTCAGCCGTAGCCCACATGCCATAACAGAGAGGGATCTGGCTGTGCCCAGAGCACTCAGCCCTGTAATTAACACCGGCCTAATGAGAGCCATGTCTGCCCGTGACCTGCCAGAACCAGGGCCGCTGCCACACAGCAGTCTCACATCACAGCCAGGGTGTCATGAGCTGTCTCCATTCACACACCCACACCCACACCCACACCCACACCCACACACACACCCACACACACACCCACACCCACACCCACACCCACACACACACCCACACCCACACCCACACACACACCCACACCCACACACACACCCACACCCACACCCACACCCACACCCACACCCACGCCCACACCTGCCTCCTCCCCTCCTACGTCACTGTCTGCCTGGGCTGGTCGGGTGACCTCGGACATGCTAGACCAGGATTTGGGGACAGATGAGGACAGACAGACACACAGACAGACAGACAGACAGACAGACAACCGACCGACCGACCGACCGAAAGACAGACAGATAGATAGATAGAGAGGTACTTTATTGATCCCTGGGGGGAAATTGAGGCGAGAAATTCAGATGAGAATCATATGAATGCTTAGTACCGTAGTAAAAGATATGCCCAAATATACTGTTTGAGTTGGTTGATTTGGTGGTAGTGGTAGTAGTTCTACTGTATGTGAGTTGCAGCGGAGGCTGGTGGAGGTAGAAATCGGAGGACGGAGGGCTCATTGTAACGCATGGCAACCGAGGAACGATACCAAACACATGTGCTCACTCCGTTCCACGCATTTACAACGAGCCTCCAGCCCTCCGATGTCCTGCCTCCGCCAGCCTCCTCCCCCCGGAGTGAGCTGGCGTAAGAGAGGACAAGAAGGGCCGAGTCATGACACCGTGTTGAACAGCTCCGCGTCGACTTTGTGACAGACAGGAGGAGGCATGGCTGCAGCATACTCCCCGCCGCCTCTCTCCCCCAGCGAGAGGCCGACCCGTCCACACCCGGCCGGCCGTGTCCTCGTTCCATTACTCAGAACCTCTACCGCTAACACGGACGTCTGTGACAACGCGCCACTCCTGCTGAGAGGCGGCTAAGGGGGCTGCAGGGGGGGGGGGGGGGGGGAGGGAGGAGGGGGAGGAGGGGGAGGAGGCACTCTCGCCTGCTTGAAACGGGAGGCAAGGCATCTCGACACAAGCGCTCTAGTTAGCTTGTCTTGTCTCCTCGGGTTGGACTCCAGTTCACCCCCATTACTGTACTGTGTGTGATATTGCGTGATTAATATTTGAACAAATAAAAGGGAGTGTTTGTGAGATTGCAAAAGTGTTATTATGGCATTTAATTTTTTATCCGTCTCGAAAAGTGCTGATACAAATGCTGTCAGTTTTGCCCGGTCAATCATTTGTTTATATTTATACGTTATTTCCGCAAATACAGTATGTCTGAACACCCGGAAATACAGGTTTAATGGAAATGAATGGAGGATGTTTTACTTTTGACAAAGCTGTTTATAACTAGTGTATTTGGTTGGTTTTTTTCTCAGTCTGAATAGATAATCAACAGATTGCACCACCCTCCCACTCTCTGATCAGACAGTGTTTAATGTAATCATGCTTGTTTGTCTGCACCTCCTCCTCCTCCTCCTCCTTCTCCTCCTGTCATTTCTGTTGTCAGGTGGCCTCGTCTATTATCGTATACCCTTCTGATTTAACCCATTGAATGCTGTCTGTACCAGGCAACAACTGATGAGCTAAAACATGATGACCACTGACAGGTGAAGTGAATAACACTGATTACCCTTGACAATGGCACCTGTCAAGGGGTGGGGGCGACAAAGTGAACAGTCAGTTCTTTGAAGTTGATGTGTTGGATGCAGGAGAAATAGGGCAGGAGGAGTAAAGACCTGAGCGACTTTGACAAGGGCTAAATTGTTATGGCCATGACACCTGGGTCAGAGCGTCTCTGGAACGACAAAGTTCTCTGGTCAGCAGTGGTGAGTACCTACCGACCGACAGTGGTCTGAGCAGCAGGGACAAACCACAAATCCGATTGAGCATCTGTGGGATGTGCTGGACCGACAAGTCCGATTCACGGCAGCTCCACGGCTGCCAGGTACCACAGGACACCTTCAGGGGTCTTGTAGGGTCCATGCCTCAGCTGGTCGGCGCTGTTCTGGTGGGACACGGAGGAGGACCAACAGCATATTAACATATCAGGCAGTTGGTGGTAATGTTTTGGCTCATCAGTGTATGGTAGTCATCGTTGATACTCATTGTAGAGCAGAGGAAGCTGGTGGAAGCACCTCCACCTCCATCTCCACCTGCCTCCGCTGTTGTGCAGCCAGTGACACACAATGGTATAGTTGTATTCAGTGTTGTAGTTCACCCTCTGTTTTGTCTTTCTCAAAGTGTGCAAAAAAAAAAATCCACCTCCGTTTATCTATAGAATTTAGCTAAATGAACTTTTAAATCCCCCCTCAGCGAGATTCTCAGAGTAGTAAGCCAGAGCCCAAATCTGTTTCGATCCCTTAAAAGTCGGGGCTCTAAACTAAGAATAACCCCCTACCCTTTGAAAAGTCTCTCAGCCTCAGAGCCTTAGTCAGCATCGGTCCCCAACCGCCACCTGGGCTACTTACACTGGGCGCCGACGCTGAACAGTGACTTTTAGAACGTATCCATATAGCGTAATACCCTTTTCCCCTCCCCGGTTCTCACATTCCGTCGGTTTGTGTGATTAACTATTCAATAAAGCCGTTCTCATGCATAGAGATTTGGATGCTGCTTCTTTTACATAATTCCTTATCTCGGTTGATATGAATAATTCATTCTGCGTTGGGGAACGCGAGAAGAGCGAGCGTCGGAGAAGACTGGGGGATGAGGGGAAACATTTTGCCTTCTGTTTATTCTTTGCGTTTGATCGGTGGTAAATATATATGGGAATACAATTACTCTATCGGAAAATGTCTCTACCTCTCTACATTCGTAACCAGTACATAGCCTAATGGAAGCAGAATGTCCTCAGTTTAGTTTGGGTGAAATGTTTTTAATGTTTTTTAAGGCTTTTATTGTAATTATATAATGCCTAGATTACACTAACGCTCTTCTTCTATTTTTAAACGTCTTTAAAGCTCAAACCAGACGGTTTATATTTTTGTCCTGTCTTTTCATCCCTTCTCTCTCTCTCTCTCTCTCTCTCTCTCTCTCTCTCTCTCTCTCTCTCTCTCTCTCTCTCTCTCTCATCCTTTCCCTTCTTTCTCCTCTCCTTTCTCTGTGGTGTTGAAAGAAATTGATCCACCCTTTCCCATCTAGTAGTGAGATTTCTTGGCAGTGCAGACTTGGTGGGTCGATGGGGTCCTTTGAGGGGCTATTTATGACAAGTTAATGACAAGAGGTGCACAGTGACATGGCCGCTGCTTTTTGCTTTCATGTGTTTTGGTTGGAATACTGTTCAACCCAACAGTGACATGTGATCAATACCACTTGCAGTTGAAACGAACAGGGGCCACGCTGTACAAGCGTGCATTCTGTGTTTTTATTTTGTGTGTTTTTTTAAAAACATGTTTTTAGGCCATTTCTGTTTTATTGGGATAGAGACAGTAGGGATTGACAGGAAAGATGGATGAGAGAGAGAGAGGAGAGATGACATGCAGGATATGGGGTTAATGGCCAGAATCGAATCAGGGACCTTGTAATTATGTGGCATGCGCATTAGTGTGCTATGCCACTAGGCATCCGGCTGTTTTGTATAGGCCACTGTGATTGCAGTTGGGGCATTGTTGAAAAACACTAGAAGAAGCACTTTATCATACCAGTTTATTTGATGAGCAATCTTTTCAAGAGCATCTCAAGGTTTCATCGTGGACCACTAACTGTCTCAGCAAATACTCCACAAGTCTAATCACAAGAAATCTCTTCTATTTTTGATCCGATACTGCACCATCAGGTTCTCCAGGTTATTGGATGACCTGCTATAACAAAGAGCCATTAGTTAATTAACCAAATCAATAGACTCATTATTATTCATTAGCGAATCTATTTAAATGGATAATGGACTCTAAGTGGATACAGTGTACCCCCCTTATTACAACACGGACCACCATCCCGCCTAACGGACTCTAATTACACCGGATTTATTCGTACTGGTTTTTGCGAGCGCCCTCCGCTAATATTCACATCTGTAATGGGGCGTGCTACCATATGATTTGCCATATGCCTGTATTACCACGAACTACGTCACATGGACATGATCATTGTAACCCAGGACGATTATGAGGTCAAAAATATCTGCTTTTACCCTAAGTCTTCTTTTGTTTAATGAGCTGCGTGCGAACAGATTCCGACTCTTTGACCGCGGCTACACACGGATGAGAGACAGCAGAGAAGGGGGAGTGGTGGTGGATGCACGTTGTTTAGTAGAGTAAGCTTAGGTTGGGATTAGCCCCCCACGTGTAGGTTTATTGATCTACTCCCTCGTGTACTAAATCTAAACCCCTCCGGCCCCCCCGGCTCTGGCTGCACATTTCCCTGGATCTGATTGGTCCTCTGTGGCTCAGTTGGTAGAGCATGGAGCATGGAGCTGTGGGACCGTACTGAAAAATGTATGCACTCATTGCAATGTAAGTCACTTTGGATAAAAGCGTCAGCTAAAAATGTCATATTGGCAGATGGAGCCTGGTGTGTGGCGCTGTCCAAGGTCCTGGTCCGAGTGGTGCTGAACGAACAGCATGGGTCACCACTGAGCTGAGCCTGGTGTTATGGGTTATTTTCATAGTTCTACACACTTATCTAGAGATATACAGTAACTATGGTTATTTGCATAGAGTTATTAACCACGTATCTAGAGATATACAGTAACTCTATGGATTATTTCCATAGTTCTACACACTTCTCTAGAGATTTACAGTAACTTACTATGGGTATTTCCATAGAATTAGAACCACTTATCTAGCGATTTAACTCTATGGTTATTTTCATAGAGTTCTAAACGCTTACCTAGAGATATACAGTAACTCTATGGGTATTTCCATAGAATTAGAACCACTTATCTAGCGATTTAACTCTATGGTTATTTTCATAGAGTTCTAAACGCTTACCTAGAGATATATAGTAACTATGGTTATTTTCATAGAGTTCTAAACGCTTACCTAGAGATATATAGTAACTATGGTTATTTTCATAGAGTTCTTTTTAGGTATTTTTCTATAGAATTCGAACCACTTATCTAGAGATATAACTCTATGGTTATTTCCTGTCTCTGAGCTGAGCCTGGTGAGCCTGGTTCCATGGGTCATTGGCTCCTGCTGCTATAGACCAACGGTCCTCTGGAGGATCCGGGTTCTGGTGCAGGCAGGGGGTAAACAGAGTCATGGAAGAGCAGAGCTGCAGTGCTACAGGGAGGAAGTCCCTGTCCTGCCTGCTTAGAGCGTTGCTCCTATTAATCAGAAAGCCATTTGTGATGCTGCATTAAACCTTCCGATGTCTAAAACGTGATAAATGATGATTACCTGAGGGAAATCGATGATGATCGCCACACTATTAATGTTCCCTGAGCAGGAAGAGCATCAGTCGATGTACAAGTCTGGCGAGCTCCAGTGGCAGGAAAGCAGGGCTAATTTAGGACTAGTCTCGTGTCAGCTGATTAATTCAATCACTGAGGAGGCAAAAAAACGATCTTAAAGCATCCTTTTTATAACCTCTCTCTTTGATGTTTCGTGTCTGTCCCTCTCCGTCTCCCTCCGAGATTAGATTCAACCTTTTTTTTGTCATCACACAGAGTACAACGAAATGGATTTTTTGCTCCGGGCACAGGGTCAGCCGTAGTCCGCGCCCCTGGAGGAATTAGGGGTTAAGGGCCTTGCTCAAGGGCACAACGGCAGTGGTAGGCACCTTGGCTTGGTGCGGGGCTATTATGGTCTGTGCTTGGTTGGTTGGGTGTGCTGGTGGTGGGGCGGGTCGGGTGTGTGGGGGCCCACCGGGCGGGTCGGGTGTGTGGGGGCCCGCTACTGTGCGCTGGTAGGCAAACTGGTATTAGTCGCTGTATGAGTAGAGGGCTGCAAGGGAATTTTCCTGGATGCATAGTGTACAGGTTTTTTTACCTTTGCCTGTTTGCGGCTCTGTCATCATGTGAAGCGCATTGAGTCACATCTTGTGAGAAATGCACTATACAAATAAAACTTGATTTGATTTGATTTGGATATGATGCCAGCAACCCTCCAGTCACCAGCTCACATGCGGCTCCCCCCCCCCCCTGAGGCGGGCATCGAACCAGCGACCTTCCGATTGCTAGTCGGCCCGTCTAAGGCTACCTGCCGTCCCCAGGTGGGATCAACTGACACACAGGCAACTGGAACTGGTACTAGCAGAGCAGTCACATGAGTCCTTAGTGTGTCATTCAGTGAATATGACAGTTCTGGTTCGTAGGAGTAGGATGAGTAGGTATTTAACATTTTAACCATTTAGCAGACGCTTTTATCCAAACACTATCTTCTATCCAAAGCAACTTACAATTAGAGGTTACAGGGACAGTAAGTGCTTTACTCAAGGGCACACTAGCTAAGTGGAGGTGTTCCCAGGTGGGATTTGAACTCATGGCCTTCTGAATCACCAGTCCAACTCACTATCCACTAGCCCACCATTACCTCCAGTGCTGTAGTCTACTACCCCCACCACACTACTGTAGTGCTGTAGTCCACTACCCCCACCACCACACTACTGTAGTGCTGTAGTCCACTACCACCACCACACTACTGTAGTGTTGTAGTCCACTACCCCCACCACCACGCCACTGTAGTGCTGTAGTCCACTACCCCCACCACACTACTGTAGTGCTGTAGTCCACTACCCCCACCACACTACTGTAGTGCTGTAGTCCACTACCCCCACCACCACACCACTGTAGTGCTGTAGTCTACTACCCCCACCACACTACTGTAGTGCTGTAGTCCACTACCCCCACCACACTACTGTAGTGCTGTAGTCTACTACCCCCACCACACTACTGTAGTGCTGTAGTCCACTACCCCCACCACACTACTGTAGTGCTGTAGTCCACTACCCCCACCACCACGCCACTGTAGTGCTGTAGTCCACTACCCCCACCACACTACTGTAGTGCTGTAGTCCACTACCCCCACCACCACACTACTGTAGTGCTGTAGTCCACTACCCCCACCACACTACTGTAGTGCTGTAGTCCACTACCCCCACCACACTACTGTAGTGCTGTAGTCCACTACCCCCACCACCACACTACTGTAGTGCTGTAGTCCACTACCCCCACCACCACACTACTGTAGTGCTGTAGTCCACTACCCCCACCACCACACTACTGTAGTGCTGTAGTCCACTACCCCCACCACCACACTACTGTAGTGCTGTAGTCCACTACCCCCACCACCACACCACTGTAGTGCTGTAGTCCACTACCCCCACCACCACACTACTGTAGTGCTGTAGTCCACTACCCCCACCACCACCCCACTGTGTGTACATCACAGAGGGAGAGACGCTGGCCAAGGTTCCGCTGCTTCCCCATGGTCGTAAAAACAAGACTCTTCCATCACCCCTTACCTTCTGCCCTCTGCCCCCTCGTCAACCCCAGGAGGTCAAGGAGGAGGAGAGGCAATGAGCTCTGTGGCATTGGCTGTCAACTCACTGGCAGGGCATGTGCTAGTTTCCCCCCTTCCGCTTGGTCTCCTGGGGGATCAGATGCATATGTCACACAACTCATGTTTTGCTTCTGGTGGTGGTTTTCATATGAATAAGCCATCATGAGTGTGTGAACAGCGCTTAGTGTGTGTGTGTCTGTGTGTGTGTGTGTCTGTGTGTGTGTGTGTGTGTGTGTGAGAGAGAGAGAGAGAGAGAGAGAGAGAGAGAGAGAGAGAGAGAGAGAGAGGGAGAGGGAGATCAGGGGTGGCAGCACAAGCCCCAGAAGGTGGTCTTTAATTATGCATGAAATGACATTATTCCAGCTGATCTCTGTTTTGATTTTCCATGTGAGATCGCCGCGGAGACCACTCTGACTGCCTTAGAGGTGCCCGATGAAAAAGCCTTTTAAAGATGGAAAATATTCACATCTGCCCGCGCGGCTCATGTTTTACGAGTTGCTATGCACATTGCATTGAAAACGGCAGTTTTTGCTGTCATCATACATTTATCTACTAAGTATTCATATTCATCTATGTCTGTCTCTCTGTTAGTCTGTCTGTCCAACCTTTTGTTTATTTAGTAACAATGTTTTTGGTTGTTGTTTTTATTAATCACTCTGCATTCCAGTGTGTTGACCGGTGTACTAGGAAGGGTTTCAATCATTCTGCATGGTCTGGTGGGTGATGCTAATGTGCAGCTACTGGGTGGGGTGGGAGGTGGGGGTGCAGGGCTGAGCATTTTCCTGCAAAGCAATCACAGACCTAGGTCAGACAGAGAGAGAGAGAGAGAGAGAGAGAGAGAGAGAGAGAGAAAGAGAGAGAGAGAGAGAGAGACAGACGGGGGGAAAGGGAGAGAAGGAGAGAGAGGGAGAGAGAGAGGGGGGAGAGAGAGAGGGAGGGAGAGGGAGGGGGAGGGGGAGAGAGAGAGGTTGGCAGGCAATAAAGCGCCCCATCAATCTGGTAAATGAGTGTCCTTCCTAGCAGAGGGTACTCTGGGAAATGCAGCATGCTCCGTGTTCATCAGTCACAAGTTCTTTAGCACTCATCCTGTCTGTCTCAGGCCCTTTACTTCCTTATCTGCTGAACCAATCAAATTTAGTTTTGCAAAGAACAGTCATTTTTATTAAATATCATGAGCATACACCCCCCCCACCCACCCACCCACAGACACACACAGACACACACACACACACACACACACACACACACACACACACACACACACACACACACACACACACACACAATGCATTTAGCTCAACATTCTCTAACAAATCAACATTGAACACAATCATTTTTTTCTTTTTAAATGTATTATTATTATTATTATTATTATTATTATTATTAACAACATAACAAACATAACAGCCTCTGCTGGACCACCGGTGGTACCATCTGTTGACACCAAATATTGCAACAAGTGGGTATTATTTTAACAGGCTATCAAGGACTTCAGAAATGGTTTTAACTAACTAACTAACTGCCAAATAATTCCGGAACACTCACCACCTAGAGTGCCAAGTGTTTTATGTGGTGTTTACCTAGCAAGAATACTCTGATTGGCTACAAAATTAAGCATCATCATTTATGCATTTTTTGGTGAATAAAGTCACCCGTGGCACTCTAAAATGTTGACAATTTGGGAGACTTTATTCACCCCATTCACAAGATAATGACAGAAGACCAAAACCCTGGGCGTTTATGACAGAACCAATGTGCAAGAAGTCTGCAGGGTAGTTGCCACATCGATCTGAAACAGTATATTTCTGTCAATTTAGATTTGCTCAAAGGGATTCTGTGAACGGCCTTAAACTATATAAGGTTTAGTCACATGACAAAGAGCAATTCACCCTGTCTAATGCTCCGTCTCACCTCTCCTCACTCAGATCTGAGCCTAGTTTCACTTCCCATTCAGATTTTATCCCATGAAGGCAAAACATTTGTATTTGTATTGCTGTGTGATAATCTGATAATCTGATAATGCATAAAGCCAGTGAGTGTTTTGTTTGATTTAACAAGTATTGTTACTGTGCTATATTGTACCTCAATCACACATGGCTATAAAGGGATTCAGATATCACAATTGGCACTGAATTTGTGAAGGAAATGTGGATGTTTCACCCTCTCAGTCCACACAATAGACACAATGACAGTGTTTGCAACTGAATGTTTTGGATTAGTGTCACTCAGTGTCAAAGGATTTATACGCCCATAGAGTCTGTTGTAAGTGAACTGTCACTATAATTTCAGCAGGTGCCTCAACATGTCAACATGAATGTCACCTACTGTAATATGGGTTCTGTAATTATATACAATAAGACAAGGAATAGTAGGCCCTACAAAAGGTAGTGATTATTATGGTACAAGGACTTGGTAGGAGGTGTGACAATTGTAGAGAGGGAGAGGAAGAGAGAGAGAGTGAGAGAGTGTGTGTGAGAGAGAGAGAGAGAGAGAGAGAGAGAGAGAGAGAGAGATATTTACACCTTTCCTGTGGTGTTATGCTGAACAGCTGTGTTTGATAGGGGGAAAGAAATACAATTCCTGAAATAGATCAGATCATTTTACATGCATCAAATTGATTGAACCTTTCTTTATCCAGGAAGACATGCTGAGACCAATGTCTCTTTTGCATGTGAGCTGGTCCCTAAACCAACTGGACAGCTCTTCCAAGAGCTCCAACCTCAGGCTATTCTGAAGAGAATCTTTCTGAAGAGCACAAGTATCTAAAAGCTGTGTTTCCCAAATCTGTGGACACCTGTGGGACATTTAAAAGTACCAAACTTTTAAGATTATGTCTGATTACCACTAGCTCACCATTAAAGCAATTATGTGAGGTAAAATAAGAGTTTTAATAAGAGAGTTCTGCTTTATAAACAGATAAAGTCCAGTGATAAGGCCTTGTCAAAGTCAAAGAACCCCAACTCACAGACTGATACAAACGACAATGATGGGGTTAGAAACTATTATGTGACAGCAACTGGCGAAACCGGGAACAAGTCGGCAACCGACCATATGTTCAGACTTTCATTCTAAAAAATGTAAATAAAATAAGTCGGAACCAATCAAAATGTTTCGGTGAGTAATCCCCACTACTACCTAGTTAGTGTAGAGTAGTGGGGATTACTCCCCCTCCCAGGGCCCCCACTCTCTGGAACTCTCTACCCAAGGATATCCGCGACTCTCCAACCCTGGACATAATCAAAACTGCCCTTAAAACCCACCTTTTCACCATTGCTTTCAACCTTTAGTAGCTGTTTCACAGTTTCTTGTTTTGTGTGCTTGTCTCTCTGGCTCTGTTCTGTTTGTCCCATTGCCTTGTAAAGCGACCTTGGGTCTGTGAAAGGCGCTATATACATTTAAGTTATTATTATTATTATTATTATTACTCACCGAATCCATTGCATTGCAATGTTTTGGCTTGACTAGTGGCGAGTGTGTCATTGCTGTGTCAACAACATTGACATTTATTTACATTTTTCAGAATAAAAGTCTGAACATTTTGATTGTTTGGCGAGTTGTTCCCAGATTCGCCAGATGCCGTCACATAGAACTGAACCACAGAGCAGAGTGATAAACCTAGTCTAGTGGTTGGAGAACTGACTCTATTTTCTTACATATTTTAAATTTTTACCATTTAGCAAACACTTTTATCCAAAGCAATTTACAATTACAGATTACAGGGACAGTCTCCCTGGA
>NC_137676.1:6380419-6479624 GCF_963989245.1 Nansenia antarctica
ATTTATAATGAGGTATGGTGTTATGTCCATTCCTAAAGCCTGACTGGTGCACTTTTAAAATGCAATTTATTGTTTAAAAAAGGACAGCATCTGAAAATTGATTATGGACTCCAATATTTGATCGAAACAAGAAAGCCTTGCACACCTTTGGGAGTGATACCAGAGGGAATTGTCAATTGTTACAAATATGAGCCGGAGGTGGTTGAGCTATTAATAGGGCGAAAACGCTGCAGCAGCAGATGACGATCAAGCATGTCAAGCGCTGCAGACATTTAACATCAGTCTTACAACACAACCAGCTCAGTGGCCTTGGGGTTAGAGTGTCCGCCCTGAGATTGGGAGGTCGTGAGTTCGATCCCTGGCCGAGTCGTACCAAAGACTATAATCATGGTGCCCGATTCCTCCCAGCTTGGCACTCAGCATTAAGGGTTGGATTGGGGGTAGTAATAATAATAATAACTTGAATTGATATAGCACCTTTCAGGGTACCCACGGTCGTTTTACAGAAATACAGGAAAAATTAAAACAGGCATCAGAACTAGGGGCCGAAGGCCTTGATGAACAGGTGGGACTTCGGGGCCGTTTTAAAGGCGTCCAGGGTGGGGATGTTGCAGATCACCGCAGGGAGAGAGTTCCAGAGGCTGGGGGGCTGCCACACTGAAAGCTCTGTCCCCGAAGGTTCGTAGGTTGGTGCAGGGGGGGGGCAAGCAGTCCTGAGTCTGAAGACCGCACGTTCTGGGGGGGGGGGGATGTGGGTGGAGGAGGTTGGATAAGTACTGGGGGGGGGGCACGGGCATGGAGGGATTTGTAGGTGAGGTGGAGGGTTTTGTAGGGGATGCGGGACTTGACCGGAAGCCAGTGAAGGTGGATGAGGGTGGGGGTGATGTGCTGCCACGGGTAAGATGTGCTGCCTGCGACATACCAGTCACGTCACATCACGCTGCGTCACGCTACGGAAACAGGAGATAGGCTCCTGACCTATGGGGCCATTAGGCTCGAGAACCAGCGGCTCTCAAGGCCAGTTACTTTTCCTTTACTTTACAACACAACTCATCAAACACTTCCTTCGTAGAAAAACACACAGTAGAAACACACCTCTGATCATTGAAAGCCAGAGGAAGGCCCTGCTCTCCTTCTGTCAGTTCGAGTCGCCCCCCACACCCCCCCTCCCCGCCCCCACTCCTCCTGTCTGCTCCAGCCCCGTCATTGATCGAAATCTCCGAGGTTTATTTACTAACTCTCAGGTCCTCTGTCAGCTCACTGAGAGGCGCGACAAGGCCTCCGCCTCGCCGAGGAGGGGAACGGTACGGCACGCCGTCTTCACAGGGCGGGGAAATTAATGTTCTGCTGTCGACACCCTGGGTAACAACTCTTTACTGTACATTACGTTGCTTTTACACCTCTGTAATAACTCCTGCCTGGAACTACTCTTGAGTTTGCTCAACACTTTTTAAATGTATTTTCTACACAGCAAATTACTCAACTCCATTATGCAATGACAGAGCGATGACTTTTCACTACACATCGCATTTATATTTTTCTGCATTTAGCAGACGCCTTTATCCAAAGCGTATCCAAAGTATCCATCATCCGTCATCGCAAAAGAAAGTAATCTATGCTCGGGCCAGGGACCATTGGCAGTCATAATGCTAGAAGAAGGAAGAATTAAGTATTTATTTATTTATTTATTTTTAATTTATTTCGAGAAACTATGTACAGGGGGGTAGAGGGACTGAAGAGGTCTTAGCATACACAATATTAAGAGCAACTTTTAATGGTACCAGCATGTACAATGCACTTCTGTGGGTCTGAAGTGAAGAGGAAATTCAGCAACTCTTGGAGGACAATGAAACATGATAAAAAATAAAGAAGCTTCTTTCTTATAAAAAACAACAACAACAACAATGCCTCTCAGGCCTTCGTATGGGTTTTATCGGTCTTCCACCGAAAGCAGCAAGTAAACCATCTCCATTATCCCGACAGGAAATCCCAAATAATCCTCACAACAACATATCTTTCAGCGTCCCGTTAAAACGATCAACAACAACACCACAACCAGGCTTAGCATGAGCAGACAGACGGTCGCTCACCCATCCTGCTCACCCCTCTGCCTGGCCAGCTGCTGCAGCAGAGCGGGGGGGGGGGGGTGGGGGGGGGGGGAGAGGCCGCTCTGTCCAGGGAGGTCCCTGGATCCAGATAGAGAGCCAGTGTAATCCCTGTACACACGGGGGAGGGAGCAAAGACGCCATATTCATTTCATCTTGTTTCCCCATGCCAGGGGCCGATCGGAGCTGTAGTGAGACCGGAACAGACGCGGTGTGGCTGGTCATGATCCGGTGCTCCTATTGGATTTCCACAGTGTCAGAGCCGCTGCCGCTGCTGCTGCTGAGGGTGCTGGGAAATCCACTTAATATAAGAGACCAGGAAAGCTAGGTTATTACACTGTGTAGCACACCTGCTGTCAGGGAGGCTTTAGATTTAGTGATAGAGAGGTGCTTGTTTACTGGAACTGAATGCTGATTGCTCTGCGGTTAGTCTACGGTCACACTTTGAGTTGCCCTTATACTCTTACCGTGTATTCATAATTCGTCGCACGTATATTGACTTTTATATTCGTTTACTTACACTCACTGTAATACCGGCGTACACTGTCATAGTACCATGCCCTGTCTACATAATCATGTCTTTTCTACCGCGACACTATTTGCATCAGGTTAGATGCCACACTATGTTTCGTTGTTTTCGTACCTGTAGGCAAGGCAAGGCGAGGCACGTTTATTTGGATAGCATATTTCATACAACAGGGGCAATTCAAAGTACTTTACATACATTATTTAAAAATACAGCAAGAGGAGCATAGTAAGAAAATAAAAACTACAATGAATAAAAGCAAATATAAGAAGTAAATAGATAAAACATTTAATATTGATAAAACATACATTGTACTCGGTCAATGACAATAAGGTTGAATCTAATCTAATCTAATACTACTATAGTAAGTAAGTAAGTAAGTAAAGCTTTATTTATATAGCGCCTTTCGTACATGAAATGCAACTCTATACAGTAGGCTACCTGTGTAGTAACACTGCTGTTGTATCGTAGTTGAGTTGAGTGGATTTGTTATTACACAAGTGGAATAGAGACTTGTTCCCATTTCCATCCGGTCCTCCATTATGTCTCGTGGTGACTTTTACTGCTGTGTTTAGTCATCATACAAGGCCCATCGTTATTCACCTTGTTAACAAAACAATGCAATTTCATGAAGGACTTGGACAGGAAAGATGGATCGCATTACTCAATTACTTGTTGTAGTGTGTGTGTGTGTGTGTGTGTGTGTGTGTGTGTGTGTGTGTGTCAGAGAGAGAGAGAGAGAGAGAGAGAGTGAGAGAGTGTGTGTGAGTGTGTGTGTGTGTGTGTGTGTGTGTGTGTGTGTGTGCGCGTGTGTGCGTGTGCGTGTGTGTGTGCGTGTGTGCGTGTGCGTGTGTGTGTGTGCGCGCGTTTGCGTGAGCGTGTTCCATCTGATCACAGAATTGAAGGTCACTGCTCTCCTCTGTCTTGGAGGAAGTCCAACCCAAACGGGCGGGTCCATTAGAATTGGAACAGACAAACGGGGCTTGGCATCACAGTCAAATGGACAAGCCATTAATCAGGACGACAAAGAATTAACCTGAGTTGTTTGAAAGATAGGTTAGAGAGGCATAGAGGCCTGTGTTGGCCCAGGGCATGGCGTGATGCCAGACAGAAGATTACGTTTGAAAACTCTTCCACCGTCATTTTAGGAGATACAGAGCAGTCTGTAAGGTTTGGACATGAGCGTCTCACAGCTGTGTGGAGAGGTTAACGCTCGTGGCTTACCGGGCACCGTGTGGCATTTAGCAGACGCCTTTATCCGAAGGGACTTACAACAAATACATTTGCGTAAGTAAGTGAATCATCTATCCATCAGTCATCGTAAGGAAAAGTAATCTATGCTATGACCAGGGGCCCATTGGCAGTTACAGTTCTAGAAGGAAAGGAAACATTTTTTATATATATATATATTTTAATCCCTATACACACGGAAGAGCAAAAACAGAGTATTAATTTCATCTCGTTTCCCATGCCAGGGCCGATCGGAGCTGTAGTGAGCCTGGAACAGATGCGGTGTGGCTGGTCATGATCTGGTGCTCCTATTGGATTTCCAAAGGGTCAGAGTTGCTGGTGCTGCTGCTGCTACTACTGGGGGAAATCCACTTAATATAATCATTATATTATAATGTATTTGTTGTAAGTCGCTTTGGATAAAGGCGTCTGCTAAACTACATTTCTAGTAGAGAAATTGTACAGGGGGGGAGGGGGGGGGGGGTAGTGGAGATGAAGAGGTCTTTAGGAGGGACAGTTAAGGTTTACTCTGAAGACATGGGTCTTCAATGTACGGCGGAAGGTAGTGACTTTGCAGTCCTATCAGCAGTGGGAAGCTCGCTCCACCAGCGGGGCGCCAGGACAGTGAAAGAGCCGTGACCGAGTAGCGCGACTGCTGCTGCGTTCACGCAGAGCTTTCACCTGACGCCATTATGATGTCAAAGTCACTTTGCCATGAAGTGGTGTTTACAAGTCTCTCTGGACCAGAGCCCTGCTCTGCTGTGGGTCCCCACTATGACAGTCGTGCTTGGAGAGGACAGAGATCAAAGGACTTACTTTGCCAAAACACTTACAATACGTACTCTCCTCTCCCCTAACGTTGTAGAAAAATACCCTGATATTTGTCATGGATCCCTGTGGAGAAAGCTTTCTCTTCGGTAAGTGATGATAATGACTTAGAACGCAACCCTCTGCCTGGGGCTCTCTCTTCATCATTGTAAATGCACAGCTTCTTCTTTCTCAGGCCCTCCCGAGGCTGCGATCAGCTTTTTCATTGTGTTTCAACCGATGTGAACCCATGCATGCAGGCACGGTAGCATCGTGCCGCACATGCGAACGCAAGACTGAATCTTTGTAGTCAGGCTATGTGCTTAAAAGCTGGCATGCATGACGTTAGAGAGTGAAAACAAGAAGAAGAAGAAGAATGAATGAATGAAAGGGAACCAGCCCCGGCAACCGTGAGATTCCGTAAGTAAACGTCCGTAGGGAAATGTGCAACCCTTTCCTCTAATTACACTCCAGCGCGTGCGGCGACGAACGCGGGAGAGAGGCGCACGGGGATCCGCTGTAATGGGCAAAACGTTGATTAGCGTCCAATAAACGCACAAATGCTACTCGCTCTGAATATTTCATCAGGCTTAGGCATTTTAAAACAGCTCACTTGGCTTAACAATGAGGGCCTTTGGCTTTAGACGTGCGTGCGAGAACATAGTCCCGACACGAGAGGGCCGTGTTCTCAGAGAGGCTGCTGTCAGGATACACAGAGGGCTGTTTGACGGTAGCGCTATCTTATCCGTGCCAGGGTAGTATTGTTAGCTTGCCCAGGCCCTAACCCTCTGTCAGGCTCAGACTTTACCCAGCAGCCCTTCTGCCTCTAACTGGCTCTCTCTAGAGTAGAGGCTCATTCATCCATGCACAAAACACAAAAGGCCCAGAAACCTTGGCTTAACCACACACTATACACTCTATTAACCATCATGGTCTTCAAGGACCATCTGTTACGTATTGGTCAGTGTTCAGGTATACTCTCATCCTAAGGGGAAAAGGGGTTTGATACCATTCCTCACTCCATTCAAAGCATTACAACGAGCCCGTCCTCTGATTTCTACATCCACCAGCCTCCCCGTGGGGTTGTAGCCTACTACTCTATATTATGCTCCTCGTCAGAGCCGTCCTGTAACGTTGTCACTCAGACTGACCTCCTTTTTCGTTTGCCCATTCAGTTTCTCCAGAGCTCTGAATGGGGGCTTACAGTATGTGTGTGAAACACAATGCCATGTTTGGGATGACAGGGGTTTCCTGAGGACAAGGAAAAAGAGGGTTTGTTGTATAACTCTGCGTTGTCATGGGCCCGTTTCTCACCACCCCTTAGCAGCGACCGCCCCCACAGCCCACTCAGCGACACAGCAACATAAAACTACTTCATCGCCTCAAGGCTGCAGATCTCGTGTCTACTTCCTGCTTTGTGTGGTGGATGTTTGACATTAAAGTCTGTTTACCGCTCAGATGTCTCAGATGTCTTCCTGTGTTCCGATCCTACTCATATCTATGCTAAAGAAGTGGGTCTCTTGGATAAACACGATGCTCGCTAATGTTTGTCTTCAGATTAGCCCTGTCATCCCCAGTCCTGTCTTAGCTCTGCTTCCCCCCCCAGGGCAATGCAGCTGGGGTTGGCTTTAACACACAGCACCAGGACCGCACCACAAGGCGGTTATGACATAACGTTGCTACTGGAACAGACGACTAGGAGCAACAATGGAGATAATGGGTTGTGTGCGTGTGTGTGTGTGTGTGTGTGTTTGTGTCTGAGTGTGTGTGCATGTGTGTGCGTGTTGTGTGCATGTGTGTGCGCGCGTGTATGTGTGCGCGTGCGTGTGTATGATGTGGTGGGGGTGGCTCTTATGTAACGTGTCAATGCTTTGAACAGAGCTTTGTGATTTTTCAGGAGGATGTGACGTGAAATATGAATGGGGGGATGTAGCCAGATTTACTGCCTTTGATACAGGGTGACTTGAGGATTCACTATTCACTGACAGTGAATAAGTAATAAGAAGTCTATGCTATAACCGTAAGCACCAATTAGACAACACAGAAAACGTTACACAATCGCCCCAAAAAGTGTGGGTGAATAATATACTGTACATCAAACATACGCTGCCACAGTGTGAGAAAGAGCAGATGATGGAGAGAAGGAGAAAGAGGAAAGGTTATTATGGAGGGACACTTAAAGCCAATACCCCAGCAGCTGTGCATTCACCCAGGAACAAGTAGCGTTTCCTCAATCGATACCTCTCTCTGCTCTGTCCTCCTTCCTCTGCCCTCTCTCCTTTCTCCTCTCTCTCCTTCATTTTCTCTCTGCTCCTCCCCCCCCCCTCTCCTCCTCCTCCTCCTCCTCTCTTCTCCCTCCCTCCCATCCCCCTCTCCTGTCTCATTTGCCCTCCCTCCTCTCTCTGCGCTTCGCCAGAGGCTGAAGGGGGGAAGTGCATCGCCCCCACTGAGGACATTCATTATAGACGGAGAGGAGGATGGTGGCTGGAAGACATTTGGCCCGGCGCTCCCATGGCTCTGCTTGTTAGCGGGGGTCATGTGGTAGCAGATGATTAGCATCCGAGTGATGTCAACTTCCTAGACAAAGCCATTATTTTTTATGGGGCTTGGTCATAGTGCGTTTGAACCTCAACCGAGGCAGACGACGACGTGTTTCGAAATACTTTGAAAACGATCTCTGCAAATTAAAGCCGCTTCGATAATTTAGAGAGTAGCTCATCATGATCGTGAAGAGTCAGGCGTGTCTCTAAATGATTAACGATGAAAATGTTGTAGCCTTTCCCTTTGTCTCTCTGCCCGAGATGTGTGTAAGGAACGCAGCGCGCGTGTAGTTTCCGCACAGTGAGACGAAAGCCAGATACTAATTAGTACTCTGCTAACCGTGAGGTAGCTGACTTCTAGCTGGCTTCTCTCTGTACTTTAGCGCCTACCTCTTTGTAGCATTGGGATGTCTTACAGAGCTATGTGGAAAGGGAAGCCTCCACCCCCCTTTTGTACTCTCTGAGATCAAACACTTAATCAAAGAGGCCTGCGCAAAATTGCAGATTTTTTTGCTAACTATTCGTCCCCCCCCCGCGCTCTCTTTCATCTTATTTCCCACCTAACGATCTCAGCGTGAGACAGATTAACATCTGGACGTCCAGGTGGGGTCAGGAGGGGGGCTGTGGGTCAGGAAGGTAGAGCCGGCGTCCAATGATCTCATGGTGGGCAGATCGGTGGTTTGAACCCCCGGCTTGGCCACGTGTCCAGGTGTCCTTGGGCAAGACACTGAACCCCCGAATTGCTCCCAATGAACAGGGCCGGGGCCTTGCACGGTAGGTTGGTGTGTGAATGGGGGGTGAATGAGAGGTCGCTGTTAAAGCGCTTTGGAATAAGGAGAAATATAAGCGCAGTCCATTTACCATTTACCAGAGAGGCAGTAGCCAACTAAATAAGGTTTCCGAAAACTAAGCTTCTCTTCTCTGTGTGGAATATGTTTAGAGTGCTGCAGAGCTTGAGTTGAGTGACGCTTTGGCTGGGTTTCAAAACCTTGTGTTGTGGGGTTTTGTAATGTATGGCGTCTCTTAGTGTCCTCCACACGCTCTGTCTACGAGGCCTTCACAGCTTCGCCAGGAAGACGGCGGTCTGAGCTAGAATCCTAAACACTTTAGAATGAATATGCTGAAATTCATAATGTAGTCGTTCCCTCTATAAACAAGATAGATGATGTTTATTTGTCACTCCGGTTACACAAGTACAATCATGTGAGATACTTTGCTCTTGGAGGGGGGCTCCATTTAGGGTGCTTAAGAAGACATATAGAATAGAATAACAAAATATGGGATGCAGAGGGAGAGATGGTGGGGGATGAGTTGGAGGAAAAAATGGCAAAGAAAAATATATTTAAAAATGTGATAAAATTATCTAATTATATTCATTTAAGGTAAGAACATTTCTAAACACACAAGAAAATAGATGACTATGTCTATAGGTATACGTGGGTTATTTAAACCACTTTTCTTTTGCGCTGCAGTGACAGGTGAGAGATATTCAAGCCTCTCATCTAGGCATCACGATCTTGTCAGAAAAAGGTGGTGGGCGCATTATCAAAGAGCTCCTCTCTGATTAAAATGTCAGTTTCACCCTGTTAAATAATTATTGATGACAAGAGATGTGAGTCGATGCCGAACTTCAAACGGTGCCGTTCACAGCCGTGCGAATTAAATGAGGTTTCTGTCTCTCTTTGATATCGTGTTCCTCTGTAGAGGCTGGTGGTGGTAGAAATCGGAGGACGGGGCCTCGCTGTAATGAATGGAATGAGGAACAGTATCGAACATTCTATACCATTCCTCATTCCGTTCTAGGACCCCCTCGAAAACGAGATAGCATATCTCAAGGGGTTATTCCTAATAAAGAATTTGAAATAAATTCCATAACAATGAGCCCGTCCTCCGATTTCTACCTCCACCAGCCTCCCCCTGATTACTTTTTCACAATCTTCCTCATCCTCCTCATCCTCCTGGCCTCTAGTCAGCAGTCAGCCAACCTCCAAACTGCCTGGAGAATTCCCAGTATACTTGATTGGTTTTTATAATGATTCTAACACAGAGGCACCTCGACCACTGGCAGGTCTGGTCACTGTGTATGGGGGTGTGTGCATGTGTGTGTGTGTGTGTGTGTGTGTGTGTGTGTGCATGTGTGTGTGTGTGTGTGTGTGTGGGGGGGAGGCGTTTAGCCGTAACCAATCACACATGTCTAATCTCGTTAAATTCCGTAGCGTTTCATGGGGATTGTGGTGCCCCTGTATCACCTTCACAGACACACACACACACACACACACACACACACACACACATGCACACACACACACACACACACATATACAATAGACACGCACGCACGCACACACACACACACACATACACACACACACACACACACATACACACACACATATACAATACACACACACACATACACACACAGACACACACACACACACACAAAGCTAGAGATGTGATATATATCCTAACAGGACACAGATCCCATGACACTTTGGCTAAGCTGTTGTCCCCCCACAGTGTGTGTGAACTGATGACAGGCGTTTAGGACAGAACCTCGCCCTGGGGATCCTGCACTCCATAATTACCTCTGAGCCTGTGGTTAAGGTTTCATAGACAGCTAGGCTGACCTTTTGTTGGGACTGCACAGATCCAGTGCAGCACTTCTCACTTTCTCACCAGTCACCAGTTTGTGTGTGTGTGTGTGTGGGTGTCTGCGTGTCTCTGTGTGTGTGTGTGTGTGTGTGTGTGTGTGTGTGTGTGTGTGTGTGTGTGTGTGTGTGCATGCCTGTGTGAGTGTGTGAGTGTGTGAGTGTGTGTGTGTGAGAGAGAGAAGGTGACGGTAGATGGATTGCAGCAGCAGCCTGTGTGTATCTGTATTACTGTAAACCTGGTGTATCTGTATTACTGTAAACCTGCTGTCTCTGTATTACTGTAAACCTGCTGTATCTGTATTACTGTAAACCTGGTGTCTCTGTATTACTGTAAACCTGCTGTATCTGTCGTGGAGCTGATCTGCTCGGCCAGGGAGACTGAGATAAGTAGTCACTCTCATACAGGAGATGGAAAGCAAGCAGGTCAGATAAAGAACACAACCATTGGATCTGTCTCCTCATCCCCACACCCCACAGCCTTCAGGCGTAGAGTAGATGCTTCTAGATGGCTATAAGATAGTTATGCTATGCTTATCGATGTATAGCTGCGTGCGTGAGTCATGCAGCTATGGCCACTGACTATGGCTGACCCTGTGCTCTGTAATAATAACATATCGTGAGCTTAGAATTATAAGGTTCTATCTCCGTTCAGGGCAGTTCAGAGATATTGAGCGTCAACGTTTTTACATTCCATTATGTTTTTGTATTTTATTAATTACTAACTCAAAAATGTCTACATTTTTAAAAATAAAACCACACAGGCATTAATAAACACCTAATGGATCAGATTGTGTCAAAAACTAAATCTTTGACAAAAATGAAGATTTTAGAATCTTATAAGTCACGATTTAGCCGACTGACATTTAGCCGACTGACATTGCAATGAGTGCATACGTTTCAGTATACACGGTCCCAGCGAGAATCGAACCCACAACCTAAGCGTTGTTTTGCTCCACCAACTGAGCCACAGAGGACCACTGTGCTCTGAGTTCCGATCCCCCTGGTGGTGGTGTGTGTGTGTGTGTGTGTGTGTGTGTGTGTGTGTGTGTGTGTGCACCACATTCCAACAGACTGCTGATTGCATGACAAATAAAGCGTTCTTTGTTTTGTGTGATGATGCTGGAGCCTCCTGTTTGATCTCTGTGACGTCACGGGGAGGAGGAGGAGGAGGTATCATCAAGACAACGAGAGAAACCTGTCTAGACCGACCAGCGCCGTTGCTGTGGAGACCGCTGACTATCCATATTGACATACTGGCCACATGGGGGGTTTGGTTCCATCGGTGGAAGCAGGAGAGCTTTAGGACCATGTCTCTAGGGGGCGGTGGGGGGGGGGGGGGGGTAGAAGCTGTGTGATGATGTCAGACACCACCTGCTCCACCTGGTGGCGGTGTGTGGGAGGACCGCGGGGACGTTGAGACGTGGTGCTTTTTAGGTCTTCATCTCGTTTCGCTGACAGAGGACTTACCACTCTGGCGTGTGCAGTACTGTCTCTCTCTCTCTCTCTCTCTCTCTCTCTCTCTCTCTCTCTCTCGAACATGGCCGTACTGTACCAGCGGAGTGTGTGTGTGTGTGTGTGTGTGTGTGTGTTTGAGTAAGTGAGTGAGTAAGTGAGTAAGTGAGTGTGTGTGTGGGTGCGTGCGTGCGTGCGTGTGTGTGACACACAGACGCCTCACATATGTCAGAGACAGGGTCATGTCTACTTTAGTTAGTGCTGCACTGCTTAAAGACACAAGGACATTGTGAGTTCTTAAAAGAGCTATAACTCTTAACTGTTATAAGGCGCAATAATAAAGTGTTAATTAGCTTAAGTGGATCTGTAGCGCTCTCTCTCTCTCTCTCTCTCTAGGGCCTTATGCTTTGCTGAAGACTATTTTACTGCTCAGCTCTGTTAAGTGTCATCTCTGTGAAGGGAACAAACATTTGCACACCTTTTTAAGTCATTCTGGAGAGTTCTGGAGCTGAATGAACGAACATGAAAAAGAAATATGACGGGTTAGACAGTACGCACCAATAAATATGATAATGTGCAGCAATGAAACTCTCAGACTTATTGGGTCTCTTACCATAACTACCTGCCATTTAAAGGGGGATGTATTATTCAAGCTGTAATGCATGATAGAAGTAATGGAAATGAATCTCTGTATTAAGGTTGTTACGTTTCAATCTACCCATCAGTGATGTGTAAGGTGTTTTGATAGAAATCCTGTTTTGTCCTCTGTGTTTTGATAGAAATCCTGTTTTGTCCTCTGTGTTTTGATAGAAATCCTCTGTGTTCCTCTGTGTTCCCAGGATGAGCCCACCAGGGCTGTAGACTCACCCCAGCAGGAGACATGTTCTAAAGGGCAGCGGCAGCTGCAGTACCGTCCGCGGCCACCATGAAAGGGTTAGGAGCCAACCGCAGCCGCCACCTGTCCGACTCCTGCGAGCCGTCCTCCGGCCCCCCGAGGCCCCTGTACCCCCTGACCTCTGACCCCCACGGCGCCTTCCTGCTGAGCCCCGCCATGAACCACTACGGGACCCTGGACCCCCACCTTCACCACTACGCTCCCCCTCCTCCCTCCATCCCCTCCTCCATCCCCCCCGACTGCCTGATGTCCCTCAACCAGATGTCCAACAGCAGCACTTTCCCCCGCCTGCATTTCACCTCCCAGCCGGAGCAGGTCGACTACGCCCAGGGCTGCATGGCCCCCGGTAGGGCCCCCGGTGCTGGGGGGGGGGGCAGCCGGGCGGGCCCCCTGTCCAACTCCATGTCCATGGGCATGGGCCTGGGCCTGGGCCTCAGCGGGACCCCGATGATCACCAGCGGGTCGGCCACCATCTCCTCCGCCACCGCGGCCAACATGAACCGTCTGCCGTCCAACCTGCTGGACCAGCTGGAGCGGCACCTGCCCCTGCACCGGGACGGCTTCAGCACCCTGCAGTTCCACCGGGGTCGCGTGGCCAAGCAGCGCAGCGAGAGCCCTGGGCGCATACGTCACCTGGTCCACTCGGTGCAGAAGCTCTTCGCCAAGTCCCAGTCCCTGGAGAACTCGGCGGTCAAGGGGGGCAGCGTTAACGGCCGCTCGGCCGGAGGAGGAGGAGGCGGGGGCGGGGGGTGTGGCGCCCTGGGGGGCGAGGACGGGACCAAGCAGACCCGCCGGAGCAAGAGCAAAGACAGGGCGAAGACAGAGGGGCAGAAGCAGAGACCCAGGCCCAACGCGCTAGGCCTCTGGGGCTCCGACGACACCCTGGACACCGACAACAACGCGGGTACCGTGGCGGTGGGTTACCGCAACCCGCTGAGCATGATGACTCTGGGCAGGGCGGTGTCGGACAGCCAGGCCCCTCCCAGGCACATCCCCCAGGGCTACAACACCATCTCCGCGCACACGCTCAAGTCCTCCAAGAGCAGCGGCGACCTCAAGTACCTGGCCTGCCCCGCGGCACTGGCAGGGCCCCGGGGAGGGGAGGGAGGGGGAGGGGGTGGGGGTGGGGGCAGGGAGGCCATGCTGGTGAAGAGAGGCTCCTGGTCCACGCTCACCCTCAGCCAGGCCAGGCAGGTGTTCCAGAAGGGCTCAGCCACAGTCAACAGAACTCTGCTCAAGTCTAAGTCCTGTCACCAGGACCTGACCTGCCAATACCTCCAGGTAGGACAGCCAGTGAGTATCACGGATTTTATTTCAAAATCCCTTTCAAACCACCGCTGTGTCATCATGAAATATGACGACGATTTGCGTTACTTCCTGATCATGTCATAAGAAACACACATACGTTTGGCACGAGATAGACATTCTTAGATTTAGATTAGATTGAACTTCATTGTCATTGCAGAATACAAGTACATACCAGACAACGAAATGAAGTTCAGTATCTAACCAGAAGTGCAAATAGTGTTATCGTGCAAAAACATGATACTGTAAACATATAGTGCAAGGACATAATAGTGTAGACAAAATAGGATATGTACAGTTATGAAATTATACAGTACAGTGTGATAAGTACAGTGTAGTGACTGGAGATGGAGTGGAGAGGGAGTGGAGATGGAGGAGGGGGGTCACCAAGGGCTGTTTCTGGCCCCAACCTGCAGGTTCCCCTGGGGGACTGGAGCGGTACGCTGGGCCGGGGGGGCCGGCCCGGGGGCACGGAGATCCCCTGTAGGAGGATGCGCAGCGGCAGCTACGTCAAGGCGATGGGCGACCTGGAGGACAGCGAGGAGGACTCGGAGAACAGCCCCAAACCCTCGCCCAAGTCCGCCGCCCGCCGCCAGAGCTACCTGAAGGCCACCCATCTGTCCCTGAGCGAGCAGCAGGCCCCGCCACCGCCACACAAGTGAGTCTCCCCCCCCCCCCCCAGCAGTAGCAGTAGGCACACAGAACCACACAGAACCAGAACACAGAACCAGCATACAGAACCACCAGAACACAGAACCAGCACACAGAACCACCATCATTATAAAAACATAATTATTTATTCTTTCTGTTATTATACTACTCTATTGTCTCTTGTCTTATCTGTTGTTGTTTTTTATAACTATTGCCATTTTATCTTGTTGCTGCAATGTTGAGGAACGGAAGCCTAAGATTTTTACTCTGTTATACTTGTATAATGGGATGTAACTTGATTCTGATTCTGAAATGACACAGAGCTTTTATCACGTTTTATATGGTTGCTTTAGACCTTTAAGAAAATATTACATTTTTCTCCTTTTTTAATCGTTTTACATATCGTTTACATTTATCGATGTCAAATGTAATACAGAATAGATAGCCAGACGAACTGGAAGAGTATATTTGTATTCAAAGAAAAAGGCAAAGAAAGACTGCCTGCTCTGAAGGTGAGTTATGAAACAACTGAATGCGACTAAAACAAATGTCACCACCGATGAACACCAGGTGGCAGCATCCTATCACGTAACTGACTTCCAGTCACTTTGAGTGCCTATTGCTTAGTCTGAGGAGCAGTTATATCAAAGGCAAACCACCACCAGTGAACAACAAAACAAACAAGTGACCGAATGAAAGTGAATTTACGAAAAAGGTCAAACAAAAAACAAATAAAATAAAGGTGAAATGTTTTGTCGTGTGTTTTAATACTCCCCAACCTCCCCCACACCCACAACCGCCCGCAGGCCTCGTGGCTACGCTCTCATGCAGGAGGAGTTTGGTCTCCTGTGGCCTCCGCTACAGAGTGCATGCTCTATGCAGCATCTGCACAGGTCAGTGTCATTAGGTGGGAGGTAGTGGTCCTCCTCTTTCACACATGAACTCCTCCTCCACCTCTCCGCCACCTCCTCTCTCTAATCCGACTAGTTGCTTTGCTCTCCACTCCTCACACCTCATCTTATAACTCTAGGTGCTCTAGGTGGTGTGTTAAATGCCCTCAGTCGCAACCAACCAACCCCCCCCCACCCTCACGTCTCTCATAAGCCACTGTTCCCCCATGCACACCCCTCCACCCACCCTCACCTCCCCCCTCCACCCTGCACACACATCCTCACTAACAGGTGCCGCCTCTTGTGCAACTCAGAACAGAGGAAACCTCTTTCGGAATATTATTCCATCTAACCCTAACCCTAGAAAAATGGAAATGACTAACTCAAATTTGCCCTTTTTTATGTTGATGTTTACTGACTTACTCAGTGTTTCCTCTGTGCTGCCTCTTTGATCCCCTCAGCGCACTCTGCTATCCTCCATTTCACTGGTGTTTGAACTCACAATATTACAAGGAACATGTGGGAAGGTGGTTCAAAGCACCCTCTGAACCTGGATGCTCAGCAGCGTTTATATCATCAACTCCAGACGTATATACTGTATATATACATATATAAACCCTCCTCATCCAAGTCTCTCACTGTTGACTGTAGCCTCCTAATTCTCCCCTCTACCCCCCCCCCGCCCCCTACAGCTGTCTCCCCTCCCTGAGAGAGCTCTCCACCAATCGGAGCTTGGATAACCTGGACTGCTTGGTGAGCCCGGGGGAACCACCCATCAGGCACTGGGACAATGACTTCAACCAGGGCTATGCCACACTGGGCAGGGGCCTTAACATCGGTCAGGTACGCCCCCCCCCCCCCCCCCCCCCCCCTCCTTCCCCTCTCTCTCTCTAACGCTCAGGACTACTCATCAGTGTCTCAAACTGGTCAAAACCAGTCCGTGTCTGGGAGAATCTTGACCATGCTGTTGATTAGTCCAATTGGATTTGTTTCATTTTGGCGGGACCATTTACCATTTTTCTATCTTAGCCATTGATTTTCCCTCATTCTTTACTGTCAGTCGTCAACTTCATTACTATTAGTCAGCTTTTCTCCTGCACACTATGAAACTGCTGTGTGCTTGTTCGTATCTCTACTACATCATTGCATTTAACAACGCATATCAGGCTCACAAACGTAACACAACAGTCCTGTTGTTAAATACGGTACACTTAGAGCTTAGTACAGATACACTAATAAAAACGTATGTGAAATGAATACTCCCATGAATAATTAATCCTAAACAATGCCCTCTGCCATTGTTGGGAGATCTGAAACAACAAAACAACAAACAGAGAGATTTGAGTGGGATGACAGCGGAGAGATCCAGAGACGGGGGAATCCTGTACTTCTGTGACTGCAGGCCAGGGATAGAACATTCCAGATGATTATGTGTGTGGTTACTACACGCTGGTTGGGTAAAAACATTGAGTAAGCTAGCAGAGATGAAGTGAAGACTGAGACGTTTGCCTATCTATAATCCTTCTAGGACGTTCCATTTCCGTATAACCAGCAGAGCAGATTCACATCAGATGCGCTAAGATGATTTTAAATGGCATTATGATAACAATGGAATTGTTCTTTCAGGAAGCGATTATAAAATTATTTTTAATTAATTGAATTTGGGTTGTCCGAGATGACCGGGTAATCAATCACTGGGCAGACGAGGGCATCAGGAGAGGTGGTGGTGGTCCTTTAACTCCAGCATGTTATCTGGATTGTTACCTGATGGATTACAATGGTTTCTTTAAACTAGAACACCCATGAGGGGTCATTTGACACCTGTGAGTAAAGGAAAATGTTATATCTTTGCACTCGATCAAATTTCAGGACCCTCCTTTCATGACTTTTCCTAGATATGTGTGTTCAACCACCCAGTATCCTTACATTTTCTAAATCACATCAGGATAAGCTAGTATAAAGCTATTTTGCCGTTTTTCTGTGTAGGAAGCAGGCTAATTTACAAGCGGCCAACTAGCGATCCTTGTGTGTAAATAGCAGCTTGAGCATTGTAAAGGCAGCTCTGAGGCAGCTCTTTTAGTATGTAAAAAAGGCACGGCTGTTCTAGTGTTAACAAGATGGGAGGGCTTCAAACTGAACCCAGTGTTGTCAATGGTGGTAAAAGTGCAAAATGAGAGATCATAGCATTAATATTCCTGCCGTTTGCATCAAGGCTTTTTTATTCGGAATACACAGGAGTGTAGTCAACATTGCTTACGATCTGAGAGGAAAAAAGCTGTGCAATTTGAATGTCGAAACAGCACTTGACTTGATTATATATATTTATTTGATATTCTGAAATATCTCTGTGTTTTTCTTTTCTTTTTTTCCCCATCTGATCTCATTCCTTTGGGAAATACAGCAAAGAGCCTGTGCTGCTAATACAGGCATCCGCCTCCTCACACCGCATTGCTTACATTCTGAGATACAAAAGCTGTGCTATTTGAATATCAAAACAGAAGTTGACTTCATTATTTAATTGAATTTCATTTTCGGAAATATCTTTATTTGTATTTTTATAATCTGCTTCTAATCTCATTCCTTTGGGAAATACTGCAAAGAGTCTGTGCTGCTAATACAGACAGAGACAGAGATTCCACCTCTGCCTCCCAATATCATTACACCTCAATATCATCACAACCACCTCGCTTTGGACTGAGGGGTGAAAGGTCATTGCCGTTCCTCTACCTCCTCTTATGTTTTGTGACGTGAAGCAATGTCTCTGGATAGACCAATGAATCAATGTATGGGGTTTCATCCTACAGTACCTTTCAAGTGCTTTAGTTAACTCAGGTCAGTGTATTTAGACAGCACTCCACCCCCAACAGAACTACTCCACTGATAGAAAGAAATAAGGTTTTGTTGTTGTTGTTTTGTGTGGCTTTGAGTTTGAATAGCAATTTCTCTAAAGCAATATGACTGCTTCTTTGTGTGTTTGATCACGCATTTTATAGGTAAAGCTGTCATTTTGTGCCGCTATGTCTGAACTGCCATGTTTGCCGGCTTTATTATTATTATTTTTATATATCTTGTCTTTTTCCCTTAAGTTACTGATGACTGATGGATAGATGATTCACTTACCTAGACAAATGTATTTGTTGTAAGGCGCTTTGGATAAAGATTTCTGCTAAATTACATGTTAATGTCATGTAAATGTCCTCCTCTCTGGTACTGTTTACTTTAAACAGTGAAATGAGCCCTCATCACACAGGATAGGGGGAAGTCAAGTTGACTCAGCTGGATGTTCTCTCTCTACAAGACGTCCTAGTCCTCTACCACAACGTACTGTGTCCCTGTAGTACGATGTGTTCCTGCTGATGACTCTTCACACAGCGTTGTGTGGCTCTGGCGTTGTGGGGTTATGTGCCAGAGCCACACAACGCTGTGTGAACGAGTCATCAGCAGGAACTACATGTACTACAGGGACCACAGTTACCGTTGTGAAGTAGAGGACCTACCGGACGTCTTGCTAGAGAGAGAACATCACTGAGTCAACCTTTAATGTGGTATCTGGGCTATAGACTCTCTCTCTCTCTCTCTCTCTCTCTCTCTCTCTCTCTCTCTCTCTCTCTCTCTCTCTCTCTCGGTAGTGGGATATAGAATACTGAAATTAAATCAAATCAAATCAAATCAAGTTTTATATGTATATAGCATTTCTCACAAGATGTGACTCAATGCACTTCACATGATGACAAAGCAGGCAAAGGTAAAAAAAAAACTGTACACTGTGTAGCCAGGAAAATTCCCTTGCAGCCCTCTACTCATAGAGCGACTAATACCAGTTTGCCTGCCAGCACACAGCAGCGGCCCCCAAACCCCCCCCCCCCCCCCGGGCTCCAGCCGCCCCACACACCCGGCCCGCCCCACCACCAACACACCCAGCCCAGCCAACCAAGCACAGACCATAATAGCCCCGCACCAGGCTAGCCAAGCAGGTGCTCCGGTGGCAGAACAGAATAATTAGCACTTAGTTATCTACACTCACAAACACTTAATTAGGAAGGAGCACTGCACTAATACTCTCAAAACAGCCTCAATTCTTTGTGGCATTGATTCCACAACGATGTTGGAAACATTCCTTTGAAATTCTGGTCCATGATGACGTGATTGCATCACACAATTGCATCACACAATTCCTGTCGATTTTTCAGGTGCACTTTCAGGCTGTGAATCTCCCGTTCTACCACATGCCAAAGGTGTTCTACTGGATTCAGATCTGGTGACTGGGAAGGCCACTGAAGAACACTGAACTCATTGTCATGTTCATGAAACCAGTTTGAGACGACTTTTGCTTTGTGACATGGTGCATTATCACGCTGCAAGCGTAGCCATTGATTAGAAGATGGGTGAATTGTGGCCATGAAGGGATGCACATGGTCAGCAACAACACTCAAATAGCCTGTGGCATTCAAGCGATGACTGATCGGTACTATTAACAGGCCCAAAATGTGCCAAGAAAACATGCCCCACACCATTACACCACCTCCATGAATGAGAAGTATTCGCTGTGTGTTTCTTGGTCACTGCTTTTGATCAATAAACGCCTCACCGCCCCAAACCGGCATTAAATTCGTCTCACAGGCGGAGGGAGAGCTAGTAGTCACATGTTCCCCAGCCATCCCCCAGGGTGTCAACCTGCACGTGTTCCTTTCAGGTGTGCGGGCTGGGCTGCGGGCGCTCGGTGCCGTACTGCGAGATGGAGTCCCAGGCGGTGGAGGCTCTGGACCTGCCCATGGCCACGTGCTTCCGGTCTCGCAGCCACAGTTACCTGCGAGCCATCCAGGCCGGCTGCTCCCAGGACGAGGACTCTGCGTCTGTGGACTCTGACTCGCCTCCGCCCACCACCGCCGGCTGTACCTACGCCTCCAGCACCAGTGAGTATTGATAAGTAATATCCAAAGCTCATTCTCTATTTAGTTCTTTTTTTTGGGGGGGGGGGGGGGGGGGGGGGTCTCTGGTCAAAAGTAGTGCACTATAAGAGGATAGTTTAGTTTAGTTTATTATTTATTTCACAGGGACAGTGCATATTAAAATACATGTTATGTGCATATGTTAGGATGTAACATGAGTGAGAAAAATGCAATAGACTGTTGTGACGTCGTTTTGGAAAAGACTGTAAATGTCCTTTATGAATACACACACACACACACACAGTTTGAAATGACAGAAAAACACCCTTGTGTAATTATATTGCAATCATTATCCCTCAGAAAGTACAGTCTATTATAGCCTTTGTTTTCCATTGTGTTGCGCTTATGTGCAGCTTAAGGGCCCTTGTTGTCTGTAACAAATCAAGGCCCATGAAAGGAGCTCTTTCAGACTGCGATTACAGGGGGGTGAAAAGGTTAGGGGGGGGCTGAGTTTGAGCAGCAGCAAACTCACTCAGCCATGAATGAATGAATGAATGCATGAACGCTGTCTTTTTGCTGAACAAAAGTGGCTCGAGCCCAAGTTGCCCGAGGCTTTTGTGGGCTTTTCGAGCAGGGGGCTGTCTGTGTATTTGATAGCAGGGGGCTGCTTGGATCCAGCAAATGCTGTAACAAAGGTTACACACTGTTTTAAAAGTGTTATTACTGTACATTTGTTGTGGTCCTCCTGCTGATTACCCTGTTTTGTTTGCAATTATAAGGATGAGGGAAATATTGTTTTAGGATAATAAAAAACACCTGTGAGCAATTCACTGCATGCAGCCAACAATTAAATACAAAGAATATTGTAAAAGCATAATGAGCACTTATGACATAGTGGTGCATGGCAGGCGAGGCGGGAAGAGACAAAGACACAGTATCCAATGGTCGTCCAGTTGTGTACCAAAAAGGCGGGGAAAGATGTTTTCTCGATCCATTTTTTTAGTGTACAGCGCACGCCGGCGGGGCGGAGTCCGCACTAATCGAACGGCCTCAAAGGCGCACAGTCGCTCCTCCCGGCGCCCCGGGAGAACACAATCAAATGTACCTATCATGACGCACGTTGTTTAGGGAAGACAGACAGACATTTCGACCAATCCTAATCCGTGTCTAGTGAGACAGAAGACCAGTCCAATCCTCATCCTTTAGGGCGTGGCCACACCATTCCTTTCTTTGGCAACACTGTGTGGATACTACCAGTAGCGTCAACCGCCGCTTTGCTCCAACACAACAGCCACAATTGAATGAACAACAGAACATTACGGATTTATTGACTTCCACTTCCTGTGACAGTAAGCTTGAATATGTTGTTATATTCTTATGCTTGTACATTCTGAGCTTTTAATCGTTATTTCCATCAGACGTCTTTGGCTACTAACGCTAGCCAGCTAGCCAGCTAAGGCTAGGAACAGGAGTCGCCTTGCCTGACTTGTGGTCTTCGTAACCACGTAGCCAGTCTCTGTTAGCCTCATTTTCATGCTTGTCTCGTTCAATTGCAATAACTGTCTCACTTGTACGTGATGGTCATGCTTTAGCACTAAGCAAAGACAGCTAGTAGTACAGTCAGCTTCGTGTGTGGGAGATATAAAACAGCCATATGCCGCGGTTATTATCTTCCTTGGCGGTTGGTTATGCTGACAGCACAGCACACCCGTTTCCATGAAGATGGCAATCCAAGGCTGCGTTCGTAAATTCGCTCTGGATTTCTGATCAGCACTCGTGGAACGCCTCTCGTCCAATCAAATGACTTGGTTCCTTTATGACGCTAAAGCCAGTGTGCGCTCCGGCGCTCTCAGAGCGAATTTTACGAACGCACCCCATCGCTGTACGGTACACGCTGTCAAACCGGATTGAATTGTCTCTCTAACGGTTGCCAGCTAATCGTTAGGTAGCTGTGTTGTCTAGCCGGGTTCCCAGAGATTACGGTATGCTATCAGCCCCGAGGCATGTCTTTCATCGTGTCATTATTGTTAAGTTAGCCGTCAGTAAATGGATAATTGTAACCTTGGAAGCTAGATCGCTAACATTACTAGAGAGAGAGGGGCCTCGCCCTTACTGTTACCGTGGGCATCTGTTAGATCTAAACTTGTCACATAATTTGTTTCAGTTTCATTACGTTCACGTGATCGTAGCTACTGCAGATAAAGGCAATTCAACCCTCTTCCAGGGCAGACAGTGAACTTTACACATTTGTCATGTGCCAATCATTTGATCAACCGGTACAGTATCTCAGACGTTATCTGAAAGTTTCAGTCCAACATTTCCGTTCACAGTCAGTTGTTTCCCAAGTGCTTTTATTGCCTCTTATCTCTTAGCCCTTTTCACTCAGGTTTGTAGCTAAGTAGGTACTGAGTTTAGGATCAATAATTGAACAGCATCCTGCCCTGTGCTTACCGAAGTGCTTTGCTGTTTGACAGCTGTGGGTTTTCAAAAAAGCTTTCATGAAATCTGTGTCCCATGTCTAAAAGCAACTTTGACTCGTAGCCAACCAGTTTGCTGCATATAGTACAGTACCAAATAACACTTGGACCAGCAGATCACTGCAGTTCATCTAACTATGCTTATGCAACACGTACGATTATCATGGTTTTCCTTGTCTCTGCCAAGCCGATGAGTATGGTTTGATCGTGATTTGTTTTGCTCTCTGTATTGAAGTTGTATTGAAAGGAGATCTTGTCTTGTTCTTAAAATGTTGGATCACGGTGGATCAGAGATGAGGTAGGTCACGGGTGACAGCACCTGGGGTAGGGGGGGGGGGGGTTCTGGAAGCTCTTTGTAGCCTATATCACATGCTTGAGTATCAAAGGATACATTTACAGAAACAGTCCCACACACAAGTAGCCAAAACATTATGACATTATGAAAGTGTACACCATATAAAGAAAGTTTACACCATACCAAGAACGTTTACATCATAGCTTGCCATGAAACTGGAGTGAATATAAGGGTGGGGGGGGGGGGGGGGGGTGCCCATTCTTTGAGATTGACACATGCTCTGCTCTTTAATACACAGACACTGAGTCAGTCAGCCACTACGTCTGATAAACACTCATTGATGAGCTCATTGGTGACTCAGTCAGGGTGGAGGGACCTTGGTTTCACCCTTAAGTTAAAGATTTGTTAAAAAGAAAATATCTGTAGCCTATAGCCTAACTTGTAGTGCCAGACAGTTAGGCTACTGTAATTGTAAAGCATCATAGGCTAATACAACCAACACAATGCCTATTGTTCAGCCAGATACTGCTTTTCCCTGGCATTTCCTTGGACTTAATCCGAACCATTTCAAGTGACCAATCTGCCAGAAGTGGGTCACATGGCTGTCCCATAACTATGGTGTTATTGTTTAATCCCTCCATCTCAGTCTGACGAGTCTGAACGATGTAGTCTCAAGCCTTTATGTGGCCGGCGTTGATACACTTGCTGCTCTATAAACAAGGTTCATCCAATCCTACAATATGTGTCCAACACTAGATTATAAAACATTGGTTTAGATGCAGGGATTGCTGTGTCTGGGTATGACCACACACACACACACACACACACCAACCAACCTAGTTAACACCAATTCCACAGGCCACGCTGGAAGCTCCACAGGACGTCGTTAACATGTAAATATCTTAGTGGCGCCCCTGTTCCTACCTTATTAAGATATTTACTGGCCATCGACATATCCTGCATGTCCTGTCTCTCACCCATCCTTCCTGTCAATCTCTGCTGTCTCTGCTGCTGTCTGCCAATAAAACCAGAGATGCCCTAAAAACATATTTAGAAGAAAGAAAAAGTAGGAACACTTAATACGGAACTGACCAGCCAAAGCAGCCACTCTAACTCCTGTTTGAGGGAGAAGGACTTACTTGACTATTTTCAATCTATCTAGTTGATGGTTAGTAGATGTTTAGTAGATGTTTAGTAGATGTTTCAGCTTTTGCAGATGTTTGTAACAGATTCTTTTTGCAGTGAAGTTTCTTAGTAGACTGCTGCATATTTGCACTGCTTAGTTGGACTTCAGTTTGTTATTGCCGTCATACTGAACTAGTTTCCATCACTGTTTCTATTTTCTCATACTCTTTCTATTTTCCCTTCCATTATAAGTGTTTCTATATAGTTCTAACCCCTCTCATTATAAGTGTTTCTATATAGTTCTAACCCCTCTCATTATAAGTGTTTGCTGTTGTTTTGTGAGTTGTGTATGCCTAAGTGGTTTCCTTTTCCTGTCAACATGTGCTGAGCCAGCCATGTCCAGCACATCTGTCTCTCTCTCTCTCTCTCTCTCTCTCTCTCTCTCTCTCTCTCTCTCTCTCTCTCTCTCTCTCTCTCTCTCTCTCTCTCTCTCTCTCTCTCTCTCTCTCTTTCTCTCTCTCTCTCTCTCTCTCTCTCTCTCTCTCTCTCTCTCTCTCTCTGTTTCTCTCTCTCTCTCTCTCACAGAGTAACACCTCTCATCTTCACTCATGTCCAGCCCTGTCTCGCTGTCAGTTGTATCAGCAACACTTCTCATCCGTAGCTGTGTCCCAGCCAGACAGCCAGTCAGGCCAGTTCAGTCACATCAGCAACACGTCTCATCCGAAGCTGTGTCCCAGCTAGCCAGCTAGCTAGCCAGCCAGCCAGCCCAGTTCAGTCTGCCTGTCTGACTCCCAGCATCACCCCCTCATCCCCAGCCCTCCTGGCCCCTCTGGCCCCAAGCCACCAGTCCGGTTCCCCAGCCGCCTGTCACATCGCCACACGGTCACAGTAATGCTGCTAATCTGCTGCTGAGCCCCTGCTGCAGTATGCGAGACAGGGCAGGGTAGGGCACACAGATAACTCCACATGCCCAGTATAGGAGCACCCAATGAAAGGACTCTTTCTGCCAGAGTCAACAGGTTTGGGAACAGTCTGATTCAGAGTGTGTGATTCAGTGTCTCTCTTTCCGCCCCACGGAAAAATAGTTTGCCTAATTACCGCACGTCTCGACAGTGGAGCTCGGGAGGGTTCCACCCAAATGTAAACTGTCGAATGGTAATTAAACCATTTGAATCCCAAAGCTTTATATCCGGAGAGACTTGTCCCCGAAACAGAGAGGACAGGGACGTCTTCTATTCGATTCTGTTCTTAACCGTATCTATTTTACAAACCATGACTAGAGAGGGTAACATGAGAATGTGGTGTCGAGGTTAATCACTGTCGTTACTTTGGCCTTACTTGAACTGGCTGTCTGCCCACTATGCTGCTAGGTAATCTAATACCTCCCTCCTGCCATAGAGAAGCTGACGGGACTCGGGAGTGCATCCTGAGGTGGCCACTGTTTTGCTTTTAATGAGTGATCCAATTTAGTCAAAAATGTGACGAGCATCAGCGCGTTGACAGGGCTGTAATGGATGTTAAGTGCTTTAAGTGCGAGATAAACCCCAAGAGCTCCTTGTAAAAGAAAAAGGCCCATGGCTTTGGCTAGCAATGCACAATGGAGGCTCCCCAACAGATTTGCCTAGTCAACACATCGTTAGGCATGAATGGCTGCTTGCCCACAGACTGGTTGTTCAATTAGCCAACTCCTATTACCGGTACTGCCATTCTTGTTAATGTCAAGCAAGTAAAAACCATCAAGAAAGGTTCCCAATTCCATTTATTTAATCTGCTCTTGATTATGAATAGAAGCATAGTTTAGAATAACGTTTTTATTGTGTGTGAGATTCTCCGATGTTCCACCACCAAACCAGTTGGCAATCACGCGAGATGCTAGGGTGCCCACCCTGTAGCCTATGTGCCCAGCGGGCAGGGTGATGTCTTCAGTTTGGTTGTGATAACATCGATTATACAACAGTTAGTTCCGACCAAGTAATTTGATTGGACAAGAGGCATTCCATGAGTGCCGATATAAGCTACAGTATAACAGCACTGGGACTTTTAACTATATGTATCACTCCACCGCACAGGTGTTCTATTGTTTGTGTTCAGGTTACTAGGCAACAGTCCAGTATGGTTGGGTCTCCTAATCAATAGGTGATATAAAATGGCTTTGTGTGGAACCTGATATTAGTTTAGTTATATATAGATGTGTAGTTGATTCACATACTTTCGACAAATGTACTTATTGTAAGTCCCTCTGGATAACAGCGTCTGCTAAACGACTGAAATGTCAAAAAGAGGCAGGGAGGTTGCCCCTGGTGATGCCAGGCTTGTGAGGACAGAGCCAATGGGTGAGCAGGATAGGTTGGCGAAGCCCCAGAGACCCAACGGTTGGAGCTTCTCCACCTCGTAATCACCTCTGGGCGGCAAGCCCGTGGATGGATGTAGGGCAGGAGGAGGAGGCGGCCAGGCATCTCAGAGCAAGCCTAAATGGGACAGGGCAAAGGTGGGAGCATTCCTGCCAATGGTCTGAGTAATTGGTGGTACTACAGTATTAGTGAGTGCCAGAACAGTAGTTTATTCTGTCAATGTGTGTGTTATTGATCGACAACAACAAAGGCTACTTACTCACTGAATGTCCTGTTGCTTATTCGAATAGTTTCTCCAATTAGAACTGTTTGGTGAAAGGAGATTGCCTTTCGTGTGTATGTGTGTTTGTGTGTATGTGTGTGTGTGTGTGTGTGTGTGTGTGTGTACTGCGCGCGTCTGCGTGTGCGCGCTTACAGCCACGAGGGTGAAGAGGTTTGTACTTAGAGCCTCAACACACCATGTTAGATTAACTTGTCTGATCTCATGCGTCTGCCCTGGGCATTTCAGGAATGTTTCTCGCTCTCAGGGAATAAATGTCTCCTTTTGTCCCTGGCCTGGCTCTGCTCCCAGATCCGGGGCTGTTGCCACTATTAGCGCGCGTGTGTGAAACAGTATTTCTGTGGCTACCGGGAGGGCTGTGTGGAATCCACAGCCGTGTTTGTGTGCATTGGAAGTGTTTAATGATGGCCTGAGCGAACCCAGCGAGTCATTTGATGACAGAAATATAGATCTTACATCGTGTTTACAAGGTGTTAGATTCCTGTCTCCGCAGATGGTACGCTGACAGCTGGAAGAGAGAGAAACAGTCAAAAAAGAAAAATCAATTGTTGATGGATTGGACAGTGTGAAGGATCTTTCAAGGACGTTTAGGTTGCACTTTACATCACACGGGTGCGATCATTTACCACGGTTAGGCCGTTCCCCAGTGAATCAAGCCTCTAAGTTAGCCTATGCGTCATTGTTTGTTCATGTGTTGTGCGGGGTTTAATTTGGAGCCTGTGTGTAAGGCCTATACTGGTGGTGAATGTGGTAACTGGACCAGTGTAGATCTTTTCTTTCCCTTCCCATGTTCCCAGAGTCCTCTCTGCTGCCCTGACATCTGCTGATCCCACCCAGCCAGCTGTTTAAATAGCATCCACGCTAAATGGCTTTGCCTCTCTTCAGCCAAGTATATATATATATATATATAATATGCCCATAGCACGCTTTATTTGGCTTTTTCCTGTAATGGTAATTAGCCTTGTTTTGCCTTGCCTTGTCCCAGCAGCTCTGCAGTCGGCAACTGATGACAGGACCAGGGGCCTCCCTGGAGCACGAGTCATAGCCTATTCCCTGAGTCACATCCACTATTGCTCTGACTGGTGGCAATCCCCTCCTAAAGCTACTTTCATGCATTCTTTCAGTGTGAGCTGGTGAATGTAGGCTAATCCTGTAATGGCTGTTGGTCATGGAGGCATTGATATCCAATGGCAAGAAGTGGCGTGTCCAAAAACCACTAGTGACGCTAACCCCAGACGATGCAGTGCTGGTGTGGTGATTGGCTCCTGTTTTGTGGTCTGTTTCGAGTCACCAGGAGTTAGGAGAACAGCTTCTCTACCCACCCCCCCAAAAAATCCCCAATGACTAGCCTAAACCTACAGACAACACAATGCCCCTTCCACTCACAGCAAATGAAAGAGGGAGGGAGAAAGAAAGAAAAAAAGAATCAGCAGTATTATTGACTGTTTGTTGTTTGGGCTGCAGTGATCAGAACCACTGCGCTGGAACTAGGCCTATCCTTTAAAGGGATAGTTAAATTTTGTACACCTTTATATGTTGTGTAATGTGGGCCACGTTGTATGATGTCACTAAGAACCATCTCGCAATCAAGTTTATTGTTGCATCCCATTATACAAGTATACAAGAGTAAGATTCTTAGGCATTGGTTCCTCAACATTGCAGCAACAAGAGGAAATGGCAATAGTTATAAAAAAAACAATAAGACAAGAGGCTAGAGTGGTATAATAATAGAAATAGCATGAGTAAAGCCTTGAGGTAACAGTAGATGGCAGCAGGTAAGGCATTATTTACAGATGGATTATGCTGTACTGTGTACTTATGATATGAACGTAGGCATACAAGGATGAAGTGGATAACAGTTGTGAATACAACGGTATTCACAGGTGGATTATGGGTGTTATGCATGTAGTGGGTAAATAGTAGGGATGGACGGTTTTTCGGTTAAACCGAAAACCGGGGTTTATAAAAATAGAAACGGTTTTTTATCAAAACCGTCTGAAACCGTTTTTTTTTTTTTTTTTTTTTTGTTTTTTTTTTTAGAAGAATAAAATAGAATAAGAATAAAACTGGAACATGTCACATGTTTGTCGTGTGTGAAAATAACAATGATACAGTCTGAATCTGCCGCGCAATGAGTGAGAGGTTTGGTCAGTTGTGAAGAATAACTGAGGATTAATATCTAATTGGGATTATATTTAAGGGTAACGAATCACTCTATGGGAAAGATAGTTGCCTTCAGTTATTGGTAGATAGGAAAGTTTTTTTACAATTACTCGCTTACATTTAATAAGATCATTTTCGCTGCTCTCTGTAAAGCGCATTGGGTCACTTTTGTGAGAAATGCGCTATAGAAATAAAATGTGATTTGATTTGATATCAATCAATCAATCAAACTTTATTTATGTTCTATAGCACAAATCATGCATTGAATGTAACTCCAAGTGCAGTATTTACTAAACCACAATATAATAAAACAAGAGCTATACGGATCAAGAGTGTTTGTGCACAGCGCCACTGTGTGTGAAGGCGCTACTGAAAGTGATGACAGAACGCATGTCTCAGAAGATACGCGGTCACTTAGTGACGCAAAGGTAGTTCTGTATTTATCTCTATCTGTATTAGTACATTTATTTTGAAAGCTCTATTTTGACAGCTCTACCATGGGCACTTTTATTTTGATGGGGCATTCTTTGTTGATTGACTTACGACAGTTCAGGACGAGTCAGTCTCGCGGCATGTGGTTTTTATGAAAAGCTTTAAGTATGTTCACTGCATAATTCTAAGTCTAATATTTCAGTGATTATTGAGCAGTATTCAAATATTTAAATACATTGAGCAGCAGCTGAAACTTTGTCTAAGAACCAAGATATTGAGAAAGCAGTTCATTCAATGAAGACGCTGTTCCAAGAGATGATCTTCCGTGCAGGCGTGCACCCTGGATCAGCGGAGCTGGTGTGTTAAGTGTTCATGTGTTTTCATGTATGGTGTAGCTTACAAAAGTCTGCCTTTCCACTTATATTTGTGAAACTAAGTAGCCTAAATGTGTTGCGACTGTGCTTACGGTGTTTTAATGGTGTTCGACATGAGTGTATTGTAGCAGTAGGGCTCAATTATTTGAAATTGGCGCCCCTTTTTTTTTTTTACATATTATTTTTATTTTTATTTTTTACTGTATTTTTCGGTTAACCGGAAAACCGCGGTTTTACTCTCTGACGGTTTTTCGGTTTCAATAATTGGAAACCGTCCATCCCTAGTAAATAGTCACCAACAAAAAAAGTTACCTATCCCTTTAACATAGTTCTATAACTCTTTATGAATTTCCACTGGACACATTGTAGTAGTTGTGGTTTGACACCACACACACACACACACACACACACACACACACCCGCACACACACACACACCCGCACACACACACACACACCCGCACACACACACACACACACACACACTAGGGCTGCACGATTAATCGATTTTAAATCGAAATCGCGATTTGAAATGATGCGATTAGCTAATCGCAAAGCCTGCGATTTGCCTGCGTTTTTTTTTTTTTTTTTTTTTTTTGCTATTTAGCAGACGCTTTTAATCCAAAGCGATTTACAATTACGAATTACAGGGACATTCCCCCTGGAGTAACTGAGGGCTAAGTGCCTTACTCAAGGGCACACTAGTAGTGGTGTGGCTTCAGGCGGGATTTGAACTCACACAACCTTCCGATCACAAGTCCAACTCACTAGACCACCACTACCCGTATGGGATACGTCATACAGCGCGTCGGATTCAACGTCAATGAACGTCAACGTCAATGAACGTCAACAATGAACGTGAACGTCAATGAACGTCAACGTCAATGAACGCACACCAACAACATCGCACGTGAAACGCCCACGTTTCGGTAGCTAGCAATAGCAACATTCATGGTGGATAATGTACCTGCCCTTTTCCAAACAGCTTCCAATTAAGCTTTCCTAGATGGTTGTGTGAAACAAACCACCTGAGTCAGGTTAGTAATGCTCCATCACATGTTTTAATCTGAAGCTTGATTTTAAAGCAACCCAACTTTAAAGCAACCCAATGTAAGTTTAGTTCTTTCACTCGTAGCTCGGGCTGTGGGGGTGCTAGAGGAGGGAGCTTCTAAGTCCCCTGAAGACGTACAAACAAACTGCACGTTGATACGACCTTCCTAGCCGGAGATATGGTCACACTTTACAAAAACGTCCTTTTTTTTTTTGTGCTATTTAAAAAAATAATAATCGCAAATTAATCGCAATCGCGATATCTGTCCAAATAATCGCAATTCGATTTTTCCCCCCAAATCGTGCAGCCCTAACACACACACACCCACACACACACACACACACACACACACACACACACACACACCTAACAGCTGGGAGGGGTGACAGGGGTGTGAGAGAAGACTGATCGAGAGTAAGTAGGAAAGAGATGACGATGTATGTTAGCGTTTTCCATAAAGCATTGTGTAAATTTCTTTTTTGTTTTGGGTCCCGACTTGTAATGTATGTCCCTAATACCTAGATAGCTATATTTGTGTGTTGTGGTGTGGTTGAATGGGTTGTTGGGGGCGTTGGTTGCAGGATGTGGCCTTGTTGTGGCCTTGTTGTCTTGTTTTGTTATTATGTGTGTTTTAAAAGAAAATAAAGAAACATTTGATCACAAAAAAAGCATTGTGTAAATACCAACCACTAGTTGACTAGCACTTCACTGTGTACTGGTGGCCATATAAAATATGAAAATAAAAACACTGGAGAATAGATGACGGGTCAAACATAAGACATACATTTATTCCCAATCATTACTTCAACAGTTATGGACACGATCAAACAAACCCAATGAGCAACTAACACAAGTTAACATTACATTATATCTGACTCCAAAAGATTACACTCCTAGATTAACGATAGGCCTAATGGTTGATGATGCTTTGCTCATCCCTGTGTGACAGATAACCGATCATATCGGATCCTAGATTACATTATAGCATAGCCTACCCAAAATGCTATTTTTACCATGCCCTCAAGTTAAGATAAATCGTATTGCAAGGAGTTTACGCTCAGGCCAATATCTGAAGCTGCAACGTGTTGTTAACGATGCATGTGAACATTAAACATTAAATGGGAGAACCTGGTTATGGATGTGCTGAACGATTATGTTGTGCTGCTGCATTAACAGAACACTTATAGCGCACAACTTCACATTAATGCACATAGGAAGAAGGAGAATAGAGTATCAACAAAATGACTAGTTTAACAGTTTCAAAGTAACAGATGACTAAGTTTTAATGGACCTATCGCTAAGCCATGCCCCGTTTGAAAACTCGGACAAACAAACAACGCTTCACTGACAGTGACTGACTGACCGACCATGACTGAATGACATTACTATGACTTACAATGGCGGGAGTTGGCAAATTTCTGATTTACCACAGCAAGTAATAGACATGTTTTTTAAAGATGACAAGAATATTTCGTCTAGAAGCTTTTCACCATCAGATATTAGAGAGTTGTTTGTCCGAGTTTTCTGCCTGTAGTGACTTCTGCTGTGATATGATTGGACAATTTCTATTTCGGGGTGTGGCTTAGCGATAGCTCCATTATGCGTTAATGTGCGTCAAGGTCAAGGACACCACGTGAGAGGGGTGTCTGTGACGGGCCTAACCCAAAACTCAAAGAATACCTCGCTGTCCGTCTCCTTAAATATCATTCCCAACAAAGGACAAGGTGTGAGATACATTACTATCGCAAAGGAATTGCGACCGTGTGATTTCCTCAGACACATTACAATCCCGAAGGAATTGACAAATGGTGAGGGTGTGACTTCTTCAGGATGTCTGTCTGACAGGCTCGTTCAACTGCAAATAGTAGAAATCAAGGCTGGCGCCACCCAGATCCCTCTACAGCCATGTGCGCCCCATGCATTCAAACTCAAACGTGTCTCCTCACTGGAAGGTTGAAACAACTTGATATGTTGTGTAATGTGGGCCACGTTGTATGATGTCACTAAGAAAACTATCGGGGTGCATAAGTGGCGTAAGCCCACTAAAAGTGCATACTGTCATCATTGCAAAGTCCCTGGTTCGATTCCGACCATCGACATATGTCATCCCCCCTCTCTCTCTTACCCATCCTTCCTGTCAATCTCTGATATATCCCAATAAAGCAGAAATGCCCTAAAACATGTTTTAAAAAAACATCTGTGTTGTTATCAGGATGCTTCTTTACAGAGTTCCCTTGGAGGACTGTCTGATGTGCGTCTCTCATTCACTTCCCTTGGCCTCTATGTTGAACCTTGTTGTCGTTTATCACAATATTAATATAAGCAGTGTTACCCCAAAATACCCCCCAAAACAACCCCACCTCTGGGTTTCATCCTGTTTTCTGACGTCAATGGAACACCTCCTGCAGAGTAGCAGGAAACTAGGTGGTGTTTGTAGTAGCCTGCCCTGGACCTACTGTTATATGTTGCTGTTGGACAACATGGGAAAAGAGATGGGTATGTTTCCCTTTTCAGAGTGTGCTGCTCTGTTTGGTCTCTCTCAATTGGTGCTTGACTGTGTTTTGGGCAAAATGTTCAAAACAATAGCAAAAAGATGCTCTTAATGCTGATTTAGACAAAAATCCATATCTCAATAAAGACCTGAAATGATTGATTGGTTTATTTTATGGGCTCAGAAACGTGTACTATGCCAAATGAGAATTTCACGTGTTCAGTGCACTGCATAATCAATGTCAGTGATTTGCTGTTCAATCTAACGTTTGTTACACTCAGTTAGGCCTAGGCTACATTTCATTTACAAAAACAATTCACAGTGGAAAACATTCCCTCTTTCTTTCTTTTTTTCCTTCTTCAAAACATACAGTTAGAATGACCCCTGCACTTTCTGGTTGCCAACCGCTGTAGTTTCCAGTAATGGTTTATCCCAGCCTCCCCCTCCACAAGACCAGCTTTCAGTGGTAACCTCAATGTTCCATAGCTGTGATTTCATTCTGTTAACCCTGATGACACAGTCCTTCTGTATCACTGTAGTCTCACCTATTCTCACCAATCACGTGTGTCTCACCAATTCCGTCCCCCCCGCCCCTCAAAAGTCTCAGTCTTAGTTGCATTAAGCGACCCTCACGTTTACGTCTCTTGACCATTCTCTGTGCTGCTGCCTCACTGTGCACTGGTGGCCATATAGAATATGAAAATAAAACTCTAGAAGACATCCATTTATTATCAATGATTAGGCTACTTCTTTTTTTTTTTTAAGTTATTTTTTCTGAGTGGGGCAGTCCCACTCATATTTTTCTTTTTAATGACAGTACAGTAGATATTATGACAGGAAGGGTGGGTGAGAGAGAAGGGATGACATGCAGGATATGTCCGTGGCTGGAATCAAACCGGGAGCCCTGCGGTTCAGCACTTAATCCACTACGCCACCTAAGCACCCCAATTAGGCTACTCCTAGTTCTGGACATGATCGAACGAACTGAACACAAGTTAACATTTACGTTACATGTGACTCCAAAAGGTAGTTCATGATAATTAATAGGCCTAATGGTTGATAATGCTTTACTCATCCCTGTGTGACAACAGACAATCGATCATATCTGTCGTATTCTCAGCAGTCACGTGTGTCTCACCTATTCTTTTCCTCCTCTTCCCTCAACAGTCTCTACATGCGTGGGTTCCATTAAGAGGGCCCCCCCGCCGGTCCCCCCGCGCACCGCCTCCAAGCCCTTCATCTCTGTGACGGTGCAGAGCAGCACCGAGTCGGCCCAGGACACCTACCTGGACGGGCAGGACCGCCGCAGCGAGGCCAACAGCCAATCGGGACGCAGCAACTCCTCCGACAGCCTCTGCAGCACCCACACGGGCAGCCTGGCCAAGGGCAGCAAGCCCCCGGCCCCCGCCCCGGTCCCGACGCCCACCACCACCGCCGCCGCCGTCCCCCCCCCTGTACCCGCCCCGCGGGACCCCCCACCCCCACCCTTCATCAGCATCAGCAGCGCCTGTCTGCCCCCCCAGCCCCAGAATGACACCCTGAGTCTCGGCCCCGTCCCAGAGCAGCAGACACAAACGGAGCCCAAGAGGAAACTCTCGTCGATCGGCATACAGGTAAGAAACACGCCGCCCCCACACGTTTAACACACGACGGTTTAAAACTGGTTCGGTTCTGGTTGTTTTAATGTCTTTGACATTTAATTTCTTTGACATTAAAGATGCTATTGTTGCACGGAGGTTGCCTAACTACGAGTTGTTGTTGTTGTTGTGTGCGTGCTTTTACCGATAGGTGGACTGCCATTCCATTGAGCCAATCACGAGAGAGGACCCGCCCACCCTGACCAAAACCCAGTCAATCGGCGTGCAGGTGGAGAACGGCAGGCCGTGAGTACAACTCCCTTCACACCAGCCTCGTCATCCCTGCTGCTCAGAGCAAACTCATTTGTTTGTGGTTTTCTTATCAGACGAGGTTTCTAGTTACATTTCCCGGCACTGTAAAAAAAAAAAACTGTGTGTTTCTCTGTTGTTTTTGCGCATCCCTGCTGTGTCCAGACCCCAAACACACACACACACACACACACGCATAGTAACCAGGTTTCCGTCCTTGCGGGCGTGCCTGGTGCCCGTGTGGTTTAGGCTGTAGCCAAGGTCGCCCAGCAGTCAGGCTGTAGCTGGCAGCAGCGTGGCAACAGAGAAACAGCAACATGACCTACCCAACAGTAACAGACCCAACAGTACCTCCCCATGACTGACGACCTCCTCCTCTTGTTTTGGCCACAGTGGAGGCAGAGTGCTGTGAGAAACAGGCCATTTAAGCTGCCCTAGCACACAGTAATTTCCCATAATCACATTTGTTGGACTGTATTGCCCCATTTCCTCTGTTCTCCCTCTGTAATCAATCTGCCTGTGTGTGTGTGTGTGTGTGTGTGTGTGTTGGGTTGTGTGTGTGTGTGTGTGTGTGTGTGTGTGTCTGTGCGTGTGTGGGTGTGGTTGTGTGTGTGTGTGTGTGTGTGTGTGTGTGTCCGTGTCCAGACTAAGCCGGGCCAGCAGCATGGCCTCCAGACAGAACTCCAGACAGAACTCAGAGCCCGAGTCCCAGGACCCCCCCCCGGCCGCCCCTCCCTCAGAGAACAACACTCCCAACAACTGCAACAACAACAGCACCACGTCGTCAGCGGACCCCCCCCCCGCCGTCAGCGCCCCCAACGGCGGGGACAGCACAGTGGCGCGCCAGCCCCCCAGGCACGCCCCGGTCCCGGCCAGGGGGGCGTCCACCTCCTCCCTCCCAGAGAGCAACCTGGACCCAGCCCTGGACCCCTCCTCCCTGCCCCCCCCAGACCCCAGCCTGGACAGCGGCACGGGAGGAGACCAGGCCGCCCAGCCCGGCGCGCCCCCCGAGAGAACAACACTCCTCCGCGACGGCAACTGGTTCCTCAAGCTCCTGCAGGCGGAGACGGGCCGCATGGAGGGCTGGTGTCAGCAGATGGAGCTGGAGACCAAAGACAAGGAGATCACTGAGGAGGGTGAGACCCAGCAGGAAGCCAGGCTATACTCTTTTACATTTTGACATTTTTTTTGCATTAGCTCTTTGGCTGGGTTGTACAGGACAGTGTTAGTAGTTTTAGTACATTTTTGGTGTTTAGCAGACGCTTTTGTCCAGAGCGACGGACAACTAATACGTTTGTCTATGTAAGTGAATCATCGATCCATCAGTCATCGTAAAGAAACAGTCATCTATGCTAGGGCCAGGGGCCCTTGGCAGTCGTTGTGCTAGAAGAGGGAAGAATGCAACTTTTTAATATATATATATGTTACGGTACATGTGGGAATACGGTACATGTGGGAAAACTAGGGTTAGGGTTAGGTGCTAGGGTGCTACGGTTAAGGGTAGGGGTAGGGTTAGGGTTAGGGTTAGGGTTAGGGTTAGGATTAGACATGTACCAAGTCGACGTAGCACCTAACCCTAACCCTAGTTTTCCCACATGTACCGTCTTCCCACATGTACCGTAACATATATATATACAAATTAATTTACAGTAGAGAAACTGTACACTGGGGTAGAGGGGATGAATACTCACACTAACCAGGTCTGAGGAGGGTAAGACACAGGAGAACACTCCTGAACACACAGAAAGACGACTAGACTCGGAGGGTAAACTGGTAAAGACAACAGACCTGAGGTAACGAGTTAGTTAGTTTCTGTGAGTAGCTCGTCAGTTCTCTGACAGACAGAATTGGCATGATGATGACATGAAGATGTCCTCATTCCTGAAGCCCAAAGATGGCAGTCCTATTGACCTCCACACACTGATGACAAGGAGGGGGGGGGGGGCAGACAGGCTCATTAATGCCAACCGCTAGCAACGGTACTGCTCATTACCGAGTGGAACGGAGCTCCTTTTCAGTTTTAATGGAGCCACTGAGACTTGTTTTGATCCGCCATCTGATCTCGCTCAGCTAGAGATGCCACTGCAGGGAGTTTATGAATCAGAATAATGAACAGGATTCACAGCTGGCTGGATAGCCCCGCCCCCCCATCAGGTTATCCTAGGCTTGTCTCTCTGTAGACTAGTAGGCTTGTATCGTATGATCTTCCTTTTTCATGTTGTTTTACTCTGAAAATAAGCGGTGTAGAATGTCCCGTTTATTGCCTGTTTTGAAATGGAATAAATAAGAAAGTATTCCCAGAAGATGACGTTGCTTTGTCACAAACGAGGTAAATACCATGTACATTAAGGATGTTACTGCCGGTAATTGAGGACAGAGGTACTAGTCAGGTACATTTGATTTTGATTGCTCTGTGCCCCATGTAATGGTTTTTCTAACCCCTCCGGAACCTCGCAGATGATGCAGACATAAATCTTATTTGTTCTCTGCGACCCCAAACATTTAGAAAATGTATTTCCCCACGCTGTTGATGTTCTCAACGCCAGCTGTGCCGCCTCCTCATAGCCAGCTGTGCCTGCTCCTCTGTGTCTCTGCAGAGTTGTCGGGGACCTAGAATGTGTCTAGAATCTCCATCCCCCTTGTTCAGTTTCTCTGCTGTATATTAAAAAAGTACTTTTCTTTCGATGACTGATGGATAGGTGATTCACTTACTGAGACAAATGTCTTTGTTGTAAGTCCCTTTGGATTAAGATGTCTGCTGAATGTCTAAAATGTAAATGTGTTCTGTGTCCCTGCAGTGTTGGGGACCTAGAATGTGTTGTGTGTGTCTGCAGTGTTGGGGACCTAGAATGTGTCCCTCCTTGTCTTAATGTCTGACAGATGTCCTCTTCTGTCTCTGCAGTGATGGGGACCTAGAATGTGTTCTGTGTCCCTGCAGTGTTGGGGACCTAGAATGTGTTGTGTGTGTGTCTGCAGTGTTGGGGACCTAGACCTAGTGTTGTCCCTCCATGTCTTAATGTCTGACAGATGTCCTCTTCTGTCTCTGCAGTGATGGGCACGATCCGCAGCGCAGTCGGCAGCGCCCAGCTCCTCATAGCCTCCAAGTTCCAGCAGTTCAGAGGACTCTGTGACGAGAACCTGGTGAGGGGCCGCCGCCACCACCACCACCACCACCTACTGCTGCAACACTCCATTAGCTGTCCTCTATCTACCTCTATCTATCAGATCAGATCAGATCAGTTGCTTTCATTACATCCAATGTACGGGTTCACAAGAGTAAAATTCTTAGGCTCAGGTTCTTCGACATTGGCATTGCAGCAGAATACAAAATCAACAATAATAGAAAGTAAGTAAAAAAATAAGTACGATAATATATACTCGTTGAGGCCAGGCTTTCCAAGTTCGGAAAAAGTCTGTGGAAATCCTGAAAAAGTAGCTACAAAGGGGTGGAAACGAGTACCCTGCGACACATTAAACCAATCAAACAACTTGCATGGGCGGAGCGCCCAAAAAACTGTGTTCAGTTTTTCCTTCAGGCTTTGCGAGTTAGCATAGGCAACAGCTCTCTGCTTAATAGTCCTACCAGGTCGTAAAAAAGACGACACACATAACGACAAGCAACCAGCCTACCAGGCATGTGGGGGGGAGGGTTCTTGGAATGTAACTTCCAATGAAACGGCGAGCACGTTCTCCCATCGCTCCGTCCAGGTCAATCCAAGCCAGAACGAGCTAATCTAACATTCTTCCAGACCGGTGGAAATTCTCCCGACAGGTGTGAGAACAACATGATTTGGCGGGGTGGCTGCGCTAGCTGTCCTCATTACAAGATTAGTCTGGCTATTCACTCCTGACCTACTAATGATTGACATCTTATTGCAGAGCAGCTACAGAAACCTTTCCTCTCTGACGGCTCTAGATAGCCGGTTACTGTGACTGTTAGTGGGATTGTGCTGGTGAAAGTAAAACTGTTTTCTGCGCAACGTAACCCCCGTTTAATTTTTTCCTCCCTCTCATTTTACCTTAAACTTCCCAGGCAAGATTTGACTGCACATTTGACTACAGGATTGGATAGGTTAGGGCTCCCCCTGTTGTCAATTGTGTGCAAAACAAGAGTTTTTTTTCCAAATGTCTATTTTCATCTGTTTTACTTCTTCTACTACTTAAGATGAGATGGCCAAAGAGAGAACTTTTTCATTCGAAGAGGACCACAGTGGAAATAAGTCTCTGACTTTTCTGTGTTTTATCCTCGTTAGTTATTGAGTGTCACACTGTGGTTTTTTGTATGTGTCTCTTTAACAAAAAAAAAAAGTATGGAATACTTGACAACCCTTCGTGTCTAAACCAGCGGTGTTCTTACATTTACATTTTTGGCATTTAGCAGATGCCTTTATCCAAAGCGACTTACAACAAACACATTTGTCTAAGTAAGTGAATCGCCTGTCCATCAGTCGTCATAAGAAATAGTAATCTATGCCAAAAACAGTGGCTGTGACATTGCTTTAAAGGCCCTTTGTGTGCAAAACAAGTTTTCGAGTTTTCCAAATGTTCGTTTTCGAATCACTTCTCAATGCAGTCTATTTTCATTTGTTCTACTTCCCTAAAACATTAGACGGCCGGGGAGAACACCAAGAAATGTAATAGACAACCCAGTAAGCCCTTCACGTCTCAACCAGCACTGGGGTTTTTTAGTAGATTAGATTAGAGTCAACTTTATTGTCGTTGACAGAGTACAAGTACTAAGACAAATGAAATGTAGTTTCATTTGTAAATTCATATAAAAAGTCTAAAATAAATGAATAAATAATAATAAAAAGTCTTCGGTTCTTCGTTCCTTTCCTGTCAGGATGTGAACTCCAACCCACGGCCCACGGCGCAAGACCTGGCGGGCTTCTGGGACCTTCTCCAGCTCTCCATAGAGGCCCTCAGCATGAAGTTTGACGAGCTCTGGCAACTCAAGACCAACAACTGGCAGCTGCAGGAGAAAAAGGTAACGGCAAAGGTTCACACAGTTCATCTTAGACAATGATCTGGGCCCGGGCCCAGTTGTAGAATAGAATAGAATAGACTTTATTGTCCTTGTACAGTTGCCTATACAATGAAATTGTAGTGGTTCTTCTGAAGGTGCAAAAACAGAAAAACAACAAATATTACACACTATACAAATTAAAAAGCGAAAATGCTATAAAACAAGCTAAGAGACAATGAGGTCCGTGGTGTCATAAGTGAAAATAAAGACAACAATCTTAAGAAAATAAAAACAACTATAAAAGCAAGCTAAAAGACATGAGCTCAGTGGCGTTATAATACTGATTGATATAATACTGAATACAAAAATATTGTTTAAAACATTTAAGCTGGATCAGAATGATCCTGATTCTTTTTTGCTATCCTGGCTGATTTTGAGCCTTATAGGGCCAGCTCGATCTGATCCTGGATAGCAAAAAAAGAATCACAGGCATTCTGAGCCAGATTAAAAGTTTTGAGCAACTGGACCCTGGAGATATGAGGTTCTGGTTATTTGGGTTAGGGGTCATGGGCCGACCCAAACAGAGATTGTAGCATCTATGTTAGGCTCGCATCAAACATGGCAGAGAGTGTGGACATCTTTAAATGAAGGCATAAAACACACCTTTTTAGCTTTTGGCTTTATTTCAACTTGTACTTTTACTGTTATTTCTTATCTCCTATTTCTTGTTTTATTCCTGGTTTTATTGTGCTCCATTTTTATTTATTTTTGATCTCCTCTTTCTTGTTTGATTGTGTTTTATTTATTCATTTTCATGTTCTTTTTGTTTGATCGCATGTTCCTCTTTTAACTTTTTTTTTTTTTTTTTCTTTTTGCACAGTTGCATTTGATGTATGACTCGTGCTGTATAAATAAAGTTTGATTGAAACTTCCTCCCTGACACCTCATCATCCTCCCTCCGTCCCTCCCTCAGGAGGAGAAGAAGCAGCCTCCAGCCTCTGTGCCAAAGAAGTCGTCGAAGCCCAAGCTGGCGGCGGGGAAGGACCGCAGCGTAGACTCTGCGGTGGACAAGCAGCGGCAGGAGGCCAGGAAACGGCTGATTGCGGCCAAACGGGCGGCGTCCGTACGCCAGAACTCTGCCACGGAGAGCGCCGACAGCATCGAGATCTACGTCCCCGAGGCCCAGACCAGGCTCTGAGAGCGGACCGGCGCCGGTCCCGGCACACTGCTCTATATGAAGGAACAGCGCCTCGCTCACTTTACCATACACGCACACACGTACGCGCCCCCACACACACACACACACACACACATGGGGAGGGGAGGGGGGGGTGCAGAAGCCGGTCCCTAGTGGCAGCATAGCAGGCGACAGGAGGACAACTGAGGAGAGCACAGGACAGCAAAAACAAACACAAGAAACAATGCAAATCACTTCCTGGCTGCCATGGAAAGACCTCAACAGATGTTTAATACTATTGTTATTATTGTTATTACTATTAAAATTATTATTATTATTATTATCTCTTAAGATATATCAAGACTGTCTTAAATGTGCAAGTATCTTGGATAAATGACATCCTATTCCTTGTGAGCTGAAGAATCTTGGTATCCCAGAAGTTTACTCTCTCTCTCTCTCCCACCCCTCACTTCTGAGTCTGCGGGCTAGTCCTGGCTGCCTCGTTTACGAGCTACCACACACACTCAGGATACACACACACACACAACGCTACACCACACTACGTACACACACACACACACACATACTACTCACCCTCTGTCCACACCGTCTTCCTGTTTCTATTTGGCTACCACTCATTGAATTGTGGTCTGTAAGGTTTATTGTGTATGGAGTCTATGAGATGCTGTTGTGTATTCAGAGGTAAACACAGAAGACCAGAGGAAAGACAGTAGCATATTAATTCACACTCTGGTTATTACCATGATCTTTTTGGAAAGAAAAAAGAAAAAGAAAAAAAAAGTTCACCAGATTGTTAGACAAGGTCAGTGTTCAGTACTATGGTAGTTTTGTATAGGCCTAAAGTACATGTACTGTCATGATATTTGCACATGATGCAATCATTCACTCTCTCTCCCTCCCTCCCTCTCGCTCGCTCGCTCTCTCTTTCTCTCTCTCTCATACACACTATGCTGTATGTCTGTGAAGGCTCATGATTTTAAGTCTTATGCACTCTTTGGGGTAGAGATGAGTTCTATGGCCAGTTGATGTGTGCTCCAGTTGGTAATGTATGCATTGGAAAAACTCCCTATAACTTGATAACGCCACCTCTCACTCATATGGTTACCCAGGTCAAGTTTGCTTTCTTCCGTTTTCCACCGTCGTTCAGGCTCACTTTCCCTCCTAGAAGCTTGATGCACTTAGAGGGCTGACCTGTATCATACTGTCCTGGCTCGGATGTTTATCTCTCACACGGTCCTTTCCAGCGCTTGTATCAGCAACTATGGTGGGTGCACACCCAGGCCAGCCCAGCACGACTGGGCTTGCTTACAGCTCTGTAGTGTAAATGAAGTACTATGGTGCAGAGAGGGGACCAAGATGTTCCCCACTGTTTTTATAAAAGCATTCCCACTCAACTGTCAGTACACGGGGCTCAGAGCAGCATTCCTTTTTTTTATTTTATTTTTTTTAATTCTGCTGAATTCTGATTTTGAATGAATTAGGAATTGGGGAGACAGTCGACTCCAATCTCTGTGATTTACAAAGATTGGCTTCAGAATTAGTTATCGGTTCATCTACATTCTGATTGAGCTCCAACGGGCTCCAACGGGGTGGGGGGGGGGGGGGGGGTTTGGGAGACAGTTGGAGTAAGCAATAAGCAAATGGGACATTTGAGCTAGCAATGTAAAAACAATTCTGTTGCCCGGTCCAAAAACCAGCCCTTAGGCCTAGCCCTCCCCTCTTCAATGTTTGCAGATTTGAAGGGAAAGGATCTGTGTGGCAGGCAATAGGGCGATTGCTCCACCTAGCCCTTGGGGCTATGGGGGGGATTTTGCTATATTGCCAAAACCCACCTGGTTCCTTGCCATGGGGTTGTTTTGCGACTCGTATTCTCAGGGTGAGCGCTCAGTCACTTAACAAGTCAACCGTCAAACCATAAAGGACTTGTCATACACCAATAATGACCACTGCTTGATTGGATAAATTCTCAATGCCTTTTTACAACCACTCTCAGACATTGACAATGACCCAAACTATGAAAACTTACCATGCCGTATGAACTTGGTATTGAAATCACTCCAGTATCACTACTGTTTGTGTATTCATTATTTTAGAAGGATCTTGTCAAGGATCGGGTCTAGTCAAGTACTATTCCTGTTTCGATCACTTATTTCAGACTCATATGCTCAAGATGAATCAATGGATCCATGCAGTCACAGTCTGGTGTATGGCAGCTTGACCTTTCATTCCTTAAAACAGGCACATTGTTGACATTCAGGGACTGTGGTACTTTTCTTTTTTAATATATATTTTAATTTTGTGTGTGACGTTTTTTTCCGTGACCTGTTTGGTCATGCAGTCAACCAACACTAGACTGTTTTGACCTGCCTCTCATTTTCAGAGCTAGTCTGGAGGTTGTGTTAACGGGCTATGGTAGTGTGGAGGTTAGATGCTTATTCACACTACAACAGCAAGCATGTATATGAGATTTCCCACGTTGCATTTATAGTAACATGATCTTGTTTTCTGTTCTGAGTTTCCTTCATGCTGTGACCTGCGATACACCCTCAGTAACACGCTAGTGTATGTCGTCTAGAAACACTCCCTAGCTCCCCTACACCCCCCCCCCGATGTACCTGTGTAAATCTGAAAAGATTTGATAAGTACAAGTATAAACAACATGGTAAAAAGTCTTATCTACCCTATCTGAGGTATTCTGGGCCGGTTTCACAGACAAGGTTTTAGCCTAGTCCTGGACTGAATCCCACTTTCAATGTGAAATCTCTGTTGAAGATGCTTTTTAGTCTAGCCTGGGCCTCACCGGATACCTCTACTGCAGCAGCGTGCATGTATGCGCGTTTCATTTCGGCGCCCATGTTAACAGGTTAGAACAGACACACAACCCGCTTGAGCCATGCGTCTCACGCTGTGTGGCTGTTCTAACCTGTTCACGTGGCCGCCGAAATGACGCTCCTGCTGACCCTGCTGCTGAGGTAGAGGTGTTCGGCGTGGCCCAGGCGTTGGGCTTTAAGCCTTGTCTGTGAAACCGGGCTGTTAGCTCTCCAATTCGTTCAGTTCCACAAGTGCCACTAACTAGTGTTTAGGGGGCTATGGGGGATAGGAGGGGGGGCTATGGGGGATAGGAGGGGGGGCTATGGGGGATAGGAGGGGGCTATGGGAGATGTTTCTGGACCAGGCCACATAGGATCGATCTCACTACTGCCTGTCCCCTAAAAAGAGCTGGCTCTCCGCTCCCCAGCCCCCCTCCTACTGGCTAACATCACACTGCTGCCCCAAAGTGCTGTTCCACAGTCAGTTTTGTATTTTTTAGCTCAATACTTATGTCAAAGGATAGGAGAAGTAGAAACTGGGGAAGCTGATATGCAGCACCAGGATGTTAATTTTGTTTGTTTGTTTATTTGTAATACATAAACTATGGACGTGTACATTTCATTGTCCAAAGAAATCATTAAAACATCCCTTTGTTACATCCCCTTGTCATCATCCTTTCTGCGGTGCTCATATTGCTGTTAGTAACAGTGACTCTGATGTTGGTATTACAGGTGATGAGTCATACGTCTGACTTGTCTTCAATGGTACTTTTTATGTTTTTATTTTATTTTAAATATGGCCTTTTTCATAGCTCAACATAAGAAGAGCCGTGTAATAAAGATCCCATTGAGATCCAAGTCCCAATCGAGACAGATTTTATGTTGAGGAGTGGAAACAATATTCAATCCATATTGTTTTGCTGTTCAGAATTGGTCATTTGGGTCTGAGAGTTGATTCCCTCATCCTCCAATCATTGAGTGTTAAACGTGTCAGGTACAGAGACCTCTGCTGCGGTATATAATCTAATCTAATCTAGATTAGAATCTGGAGTCTGGATCCCTTTAGTTCCCCACACTGAACTTCAAGAGAGCATGACCTGATCAGGGACACTCAGACAGTTTGTATACCAGTATGTATTGTGTTATAAAGGGCTATAGCTAATGGACACATGGCTGGAAGAAGGAACGTGTGTGGCAGATCCTTGCCTAAATGGTGACTTGCAATCACCGTTGGACAATGCAATGCAAACCTCTCCTGTCATCTGCTTGGAATCTTCGGTTGTTTTTTTGTTTTTTTTAAAGATCTGAATTATCTGGACACTGGACACTGTTAATAAACATTGGCCATGAATCTCTTCAGGGTAAATGATGGGACACAAACAGAATCCCCCAAATCATCTATATTGTTTTTTCTATGGATAGAAACACCTTATAATAATCCCATTTAGAACATTGACCTGTAGATCTGTAGAATGGTCATGTAACGATTATCTACTTGCAACTCCTCTTTCAGAGATTATAATACTACTAACAATTACAACAAAGCAAAAAAAATAATTAGATACATGACCATTTCAGATGTTGATGATGGGTCATCATTTTACAAAAACAAGCACATATATTCTTCTGGTGAAGGGGGTTGTTTAATCTGTTAAATTATACTAGTTAGGCACTGTGAGGGTGGTTTCTTTTAAGAGAATAAATCATTTGTGATTACGAATTAAATGTGTGGATATTCATTTCATTGAAGAGTTGAGAGAACGTTTGATGTGATGTGATGTGCCATTCTTGAGAGTTTAAATCCTGAACCTAATCTATAAGTATATGTCATGAACCCACTGACAAAGCGTGACGCAGTCCACGGTAGTCATCGTCATCATCGCCCCCACCCCAGTTCTAAACATCACAACATCAGATGTGAATACTCATCTCAGAGCGCCCCCTTCAGGCTTGTATGCGTAATGACATCAAGCGTTGTCGATGTCATGGTAAACTAAACCCATTGAAGTTGTCTGTGCGTCGTCATGACGTGGCCAATGTCGTTTCCCCATTCTATCTAGGGTCCTTCCTCCCAGGCTGAAGTTGCCGCTATATTCTGACTTGAGAACGGTTTTGCGTTTCGACCCATCATGAGGTTGTTTGGGGGGCGAAAACCTGAACCCAGATCGGTTCTAACCCGGCGCATAATACCCGGGTGCTCTCGAGCTTCTTCCTGCAGACGCCGGGGAGGAGGAGCCAACATATCTTGGGCGCGTTCGTAAATTCGCTCTGGAAATCTGAGTAGCACTCATGGAATGCCTCTTGTCCAATCAAATGACTTGGTCCCTTTATAACGTTGAACCCAGTGTGCGCTCCGGCGCTCTCAGAACAAATTTACGAACGCACCCAAGGGGATGGAGACGAGAGCGTGAGAGCGAGTCGGCGAAATAAAGAGCTTTAAAGTGATACATTTATGTCGACACCTGTCGTATTTTTTGGTACATTCAACTAAAGGTAAGCTGCACGGAGGTGAATATTTAGTTGCATTGTTGGCAGCTCACTACAAGTAGAACAGCTTGTTGAGAAAATATCAGCCTAGAGCAAAGAGTGTTCTCAAGATGAAATGAAATGATGGATATCCATAACCATTTCTGTGGGTTTTGCGCGGACCCCTTATCTCTGCTGTTATCTCTACAACGCCTCGTAAGCTATCTAGTCTACTTTCTAGATTAGTCTAGAGACAGTAAACTGTCTAGCTTAGCTATGTGATACTTCTTCTAAGGATAATCTCCTAAAATGGATTTGGAGCTATAGAGGCTAAAAAGCTAAAAGAGCAAAGATGCCGATTGATAAGTGAAGTTTCCACCTGGGCCCATCTCTGAGATGAGAATTAACTAACTGCATGATTTGTTTGACAAGCTGCTTGGGCTTAAAACAAGCTCCGGTCAAAACCATTACATCGGTTGACGTTATCATTCACAGTTATCCTCATCAGAGAAAGGATGACCTCTCTCAGTTAGAGTGACCCTGACCCCGTGACCTCTGGAGGACAGGAGGACACTGCTGGCCCGTGACATTGGACAGTGACCGGGGGTTCGGAGCACCATGGCTGCCGGCCAGCAGCAGAGAGCCGCAGCGCTGGAGAACTCAACAGACGGGAAGATCAGGACCGAGCTCAGGGCCAACGAGAAGAAATGCTGTAAGTACTTTCTGAGTCTGACCCCATGGTGGTGGTGCACCCTTTGGACCATGAGAGGTGAAACGTTAACTCATTATCAGATAGATCACCTATTATTATTCATTCATTCATTCATTAATCACCCCCCCCCCCCCCCCCATCATGGTCATGATGACATTGCAAGAATTACCCTGATTAGATGCTGTGTGCATCTGTCAATGAAAACAAACTAAATTAATCAGTCCTATTTTATGCCTTCCTGGGTTTTTAAAAGACAATACAATAGACCGTTGCCTGTGTGATCAGGTCAGGTGTCACCTAGTTGCAGAACTTCCTCTGTGAAACGTGACACTCTGCCTCTCTTGTTGTCATATAACTGTGAAGAGTGTTATAGATTACCTCTGGATCAGCTAACTCGCAGTGCTGCTAGATGTGCAGTCGTCGGAAGACTCAGTGAAATAAGTTTGCCTTTAACTTGATAACCGAGCTACTCCGAGGAATCTGTAATCGGAACTTGATGGAGTAATACACACACACGCACGCACACGCACACACACACACACACACACACACACACACACACACACATTCTTTGGCTACTTTCAAACTATTTAGGCTAGAGGTTTTGAGCCACCTTTCGAGAAATGTTAGATATGTGAGTGTCAAGTCTGGTCTTGCAGGGTCGTCTTCAATGGCTTTGTTGACATTGGAGTGAGGGTGGATTTTGAAGGCCTCAGAAGGAAAGCCTGCGTGAGTAGAGACTAGAGAGAGATTAGATTAGGTTAGATTAAACTTTATTGTCATTAGTCAGTACTGAGACAATGAAATGCAGTTTGGCATCTAACCATAGTGGTGTAAGTGCAAAAGACATGATATTGTAGACAGTGCATGGAATTAGAGTATAAGTATTACAGTGAGTATAAATAAATACATATAATAAGTGACTATACATGAGATGAATATCAATATGATATGCACAGTTGAACAAGGGCAATAGGTGTTGAGGTATGTTACATAATAAGATATAATAATACATTAGACTTATATAGCGCTTTTCTACACACTCAAAGACACTTTACAAACTGAAAAGATCGAGTACTAATAATAAAAAGACACAAAAAGGTTAAAGTAGTGCTGGGGACACATGGGAAGGGGAGGGGGAGGGGGTTAACTGGTGAAGGCAAGCTTGACGAGGTGGGTTTTGAGGGCCTGTTGAAATGTTGGGAGGGTGTTGGCCTGTCATGTCAAGAGGTATGTAAATAGAGACCAATATAATACATATGGTATGAAATGTGGTACGTGTGTGGTATGGTCTGAACACAGACGTCCAGGCCGAGGCGATGACAGTGCAGACAGGGAGCATGATGATGAGCCCCGTCCGTTGCTAAGCAGCTGATGCTTGAGAAACATTAACCTCCAGTAAAAAGCTCTGGGAGGGAAATGGAAATGTCAACAGACATCGCTAACTCTCTGTTATTACATTAGTGAACCTTTGACAATGTATCTCCCCCCCCCCCCCCCCCCTCAAACGATTGTTCTGCGATTTGATTTCAAATACTAGTATGCCTTGTTCTTATTCGAAAACAGTATTATTAGATATTAGATCAACGAATAAAATTGTGATATCTGTGTGTGTATGTACCTAGATAGCTATTGTAATTTGTGTGTTGTGGTGTGGTTGTATGGTTTGTTGGGAGCGTTGGTTGCAGGATGTGGCCTTGTTGTCTTGTTTTGTTATTATGTGTTTTAAAAGAAAATAAAGAAACATTTGATCACAAAAAAAATCTATGTGTGTGTGTGTGTGTGTGTGTGTGTGTGTGTGTCTACAGCATGGGCTTCCTACATGACCAACTCACCGACTGTGATAGTGATGATTGGTCTGCCTGCCAGAGGGAAGACATACATGTCCAAGAAGCTGACCCGCTACCTGAACTGGATAGGAGTGCCAACCAAGGGTGAGTACAGGGAGGCGGCCCGTCTCTGAACACTCAACAAGCAGCTACTTGCTGTTCTTATCCTCCAAGGTGAACCCCTGTTCATATCCTCCAAGGTGAACCCCTGTTCTTATCCTCCAAGGTGAACCCCTGTTCTTATCCTCCAAGGTGAACCCCTGTTCTTATCCTCCAAGGTGGACCCAGACCCATTTGACATTTTAACCATTTAGCTGACGCTTTTATCCAAAGCAACTTACAATTAGAGATTACAGGGTTAGTCCCCCTGGAGTAATTTAGGTTACTAAGTGCACACTAGTTAGTGGTGGTGTTCCCAGGTGGGAGTTGAACTCATGACCTTCTGATCCACTAGGCCACCACAGGCCCCCCCTCCCCTAGACCCACCCCACTGGTGAGCATTTTGGGATGGAATTCAGGCACCACCACACCCACCTACAAAAGATTTTTGGTGAAACATGTGTGTCCATTGATAGAATGGAACTTCCTAAACAATTATTTTCTCTCAAATACACAGCTGTCCTGAACTGGGTAAGGATTATGCCTTCTTTACTCATCTAAGAGTTAAAAAATAATAATAACTAGCCTTCCAAACATGACTGTATTCTAATGTTATTCCCATTTCAATGTTGTGTAAATAACGTCCTTGACGTGACGATTGTGTGCACCAATCATAATGCTCCTTTTGTCCTGTAGAAAGGTATTCAAACCCATTCAGAATATATTACTACTAACATGTTTATTGACACACCACCGGACATTTTTCCTTTTTATTTTGTTCTTTTTCTCTTTTTCCCATTTGTTTATGGGACACATTTCTTTGCCCTTTTGTTATACTCTTTAATGATGTAATAATACATTAGACTTATATAGCGCTTTTCTAGACACTCAAAGACGCTTGTAGATATGCTGTTCTGTAGATATGCTGTTCTGTTCCATGTCTATGCTGAAACCCAATAAATACTCCAGTGATAAAAAAAAATGAAAGGTATTCTTAGTGAAGAGTCGCCATACTGCAATGCTGCAGAACCAGTTTTTTTCGCTCACTTTGTTTTCCGCTTTTTTCGAGTTCAGCTCAAGGTCATGTTCGAGAATGTAGTGCGTTTCATCACCCTCTCCTGTGTTCTCTTGCAGTCTTCAACCTAGGGGTGTACAGGCGGGAGATGGTGAAAGCGTACAAGTCTTATGACTTCTTCAGACATGACAATGCAGAGGCCATGCAAATCAGGAAGTAAGTGCATCTCCCTCCATACTGTTATACAGTACAATCATGCAGTGTTACAAATCTCCCTGGGCCTTGGGCCGATGAGTAAGCTTGTTTTGATGGGTTAGATTACTGTAATCCCCCCCCCCCCCCCCCCGCCCCCTTCAGAGAGGTGTGATGTGTATTAAACCCCTGCTGTGGTTTACAAGGCACCCTACTGGATCTAGACTATGCGTGTAATTATTAGTGTTTTGCATGTTGTTTTTATTATTAGTGTTGGGTGTTTTTTTCTTCAACTGGCGGCCTTCCCTTTTTCCTGGCCCCTCAGTTGAGTAGTGCTTGGAGCCATACGTTTATGTGTTGTCACGGTTACTGTGTGTGTTGTTTTACAATTATGTCATTGCTGGCTCTGTTCCTACAGACAGTGTGCTCTGGTGGCGCTGCAGGACGTCAAGTCCTACCTGAATGAGGAGGGAGGCCAGATCGCTGTGAGACCACCTCTACTCTCTACTCCTTATTGACCATCTCTACTTCTTATAGACCATCTCTACTCCTTATAGACCATCCCTACTCCTTATAGACCATCTCCACTTCTTATTGACCATCTCTACTTCTTATTGACCATCTCTACTTCTTATAGACCAACTCTACTCCTTATAGACCATCTCTACTTCTTATAGACCATCTCTACTCCTTATTGACCATCTCTACTTCTTATTGACCATCTCTACTCCTTATTGACCATCTCTACTTCTTATAGACCATCTCTACTTCTTATTGACCATCTCTACTTCTTATTGACCATCTCTACTTCTTATAGACCATCTCTACTCCTTATTGACCATCTCTACTTCTTATAGACCATCTCTACTCCTTATTGACCATCTCTACTTCTTATAGACCATCTCTACTCCTTATAGACCATCTCTACTTCTTATTGACCATCTCTACTTCTTATAGACCATCTCTACTCCTTATAGACCATCTCTACTCCTTATAGACCATCTCTACTCCTTATTGACCATCTCTACTTCTTATAGACCATCTCTACTTCTTATAGACCATCTCTACTTCTTATAGACCATCTCTACTTCTTATAGACCATCTCTACTTCTTATTGACCATCTCTACTTCTTATAGACCATCTCTACTCCTTATAGACCATCTCTACTCCTTATAGACCATCTCTACTCCTTATTGACCATCTCTACTCCTTATAGACCATCTCTACTTCTTATTGACCATCTCTACTCCTTATAGACCATCTCTACTTCTTATAGACCATCTCTACTTCTTATAGACCATCTCTACTCCTTATTGACCATCTCTACTTCTTATAGACCATCTCTACTCCTTATTGACCATCTCTACTTCTTATTGACCATCTCTACTTCTTATAGACCATCTCTACTTCTTATTGACCATCTCTACTCCTTATAGACCATCTCTACTTCTTATTGACCATCTCTACTCCTTATTGACCATCTCTACTCCTTATTGACCATCTCTACTCCTTATTGACCATCTCTACTCCTTATAGACCATCTCTACTCCTTATTGACCATCTCTACTCCTTATTGACCATCTCTACTCCTTATTGACCATCTCTACTCCTTATTGACCATCTCTACTCCTTATTGACCATCTCTACTCCTTATTGACCATCTCTACTTCTTATAGACCATCTCTACTCCTTATTGACCATCTCTACTTCTTATAGACCATCTCTACTCCTTATTGACCATCTCTACTCCTTATAGACCATCTCTACTCCTTATTGACCATCTCTACTCCTTATTGACCATCTCTACTTCTTATAGACCATCTCTACTCCTTATAGACCATCTCTACTCCTTATTGACCATCTCTACTCCTTATAGACCATCTCTACTTCTTATTGACCATCTCTACTTCTCATAGACCATCTCTACTTCTTATAGACCATCTCTACTTCTTATAGACCATCTCTACTCCTTATAGACCATCTCTACTCCTTATAGACCATCTCTACTTCTTATTGACCATCTCTACTTCTTATTGACCATCTCTACTTCTTATAGACCATCTCTACTCCTTATAGACCATCTCTACTCCTTATAGACCATCTCTACTTCTTATAGACCATCTCTACTTCTTATAGACCATCTCTACTTCTTATTGACCATCTCTACTTCTTATTGACCATCTCTACTTCTTATAGACCATCTCTACTTCTTATAGACCATCTCTACTCCTTATAGACCATCTCTACTCCTTATTGACCATCTCTACTCCTTATAGACAATCTCTACTCCTTATTGACCATCTCTACTTCTTATTGACCATCTCTACTTCTTATTGACCATCTCTACTTCTTATAGACCATCTCTACTCCTTATTGACCATCTCTACTCCTTATAGACAATCTCTACTCCTTATTGACCATCTCTACTTCTTATTGACCATCTCTACTTCTTATTGACCATCTCTACTTCTTATAGACCATCTCTACTCCTTATAGACCATCTCTACTTCTTATTGACCATCTCTACTCCTTATTGACCATCTCTACTTCTTATAGACCATCTCTACTTCTTATAGACCATCTCTACTCCTTATAGACCATCTCTACTCCTTATAGACCATCTCTACTTCTTATTGACCATCTCTACTCCTTATTGACCATCTCTACTTCTTATAGACCATCTCTACTCCTTATAGACCATCTCTACTTCTTATAGACCATCTCTACTCCTTATTGACCATCTCTACTTCTTATAGACCATCTCTACTCCTTATAGACCATCTCTACTCCTTATGGACCATCTCTACTTCTTATAGACCATCTCTACTCCTTATTGACCATCTCTACTTCTTATTGACCATCTCTACTCCTTATAGACCATCTCTACTTCTTATAGACCAACTCTACTCCTTATAGACCATCTCTACTCCTTATAGACCATCTCTACTCCTTATTGACCATCTCTACTTCTTATAGACCAACTCTACTCCTTATAGACCATCTCTACTTCTTATAGACCATCTCTACTCCTTATTGACCATCTCTACTCCTTATAGACCATCTCTACTCCTTATAGACCATCTCTACTTCTTATAGACCATCTCTACTTCTTATAGACCATCTCTACTCCTTATAGACCATCTCTACTTCTTATAGACCATCTCTACTCCTTATAGACCATCTCTACTCCTTATAGACCATCTCTACTCCTTATTGACCATCTCTACTCCTTATTGACCATCTCTACTTCTTATAGACCATCTCTACTTCTTATTGACCATCTCTACTTCTTATTGACCATCTCTACTTCTTATAGACCATCTCTACTCCTTATTGACCATCTCTACTCCTTATTGACCATCTCTACTCCTTATTGACCATCTCTACTTCTTATTGACCATCTCTACTCCTTATAGACCATCTCTACTCCTTATTGACCATCTCTACTTCTTATTGACCATCTCTACTTCTTATAGACCATCTCTACTTCTTATTGACCATCTCTACTCCTTATAGACCATCTCTACTCCTTATTGACCATCTCTACTTCTTATAGACCATCTCTACTTCTTATAGACCATCTCTACTTCTTATAGACCATCTCTACTTCTTATAGACCATCTCTACTTATTGACCATCTCTACTTCTTATTGACCATCTCTACTTCTTATAGACCATCTCTACTCCTTATTGACCATCTCTACTCCTTATTGACCATCTCTACTCCTTATAGACCATCTCTACTTCTTATAGACCATCTCTACTTCTTATAGACCATCTCTACTTCTTATAGACCATCTCTACTTATTGACCATCTCTACTCCTTATTGACCATCTCTACTCCTTATAGACCATCTCTACTTCTTATTGACCATCTCTACTCCTTATAGACCATCTCTACTCCTTATAGACCATCTCTACTTCTTATAGACCATCTCTACTTCTTATTGACCATCTCTACTTCTTATTGACCATCTCTACTCCTTATAGACCATCTCTACTTCTTATTGACCATCTCTACTCCTTATTGACCATCTCTACTCCTTATTGACCATCTCTACTCCTTATTGACCATCTCTACTTCTTATTGACCATCTCTACTTCTTATAGACCATCTCTACTTCTTATTGACCATCTCTACTCCTTATAGACCATCTCTACTCCTTATAGACCATCTCTACTTCTTATAGACCATCTCTACTTCTTATTGACCATCTCTACTTCTTATTGACCATCTCTACTCCTTATAGACCATCTCTACTCCTTATAGACCATCTCTACTCCTTATTGACCATCTCTACTTCTTATAGACCATCTCTACTCCTTATTGACCATCTCTACTTCTTATTGACCATCTCTACTTCTTATAGACCATCTCTACTTCTTATTGACCATCTCTACTTCTTATTGACCATCTCTACTCCTTATAGACCATCTCTACTTCTTATTGACCATCTCTACTCCTTATTGACCATCTCTACTCCTTATTGACCATCTCTACTCCTTATTGACCATCTCTACTTCTTATTGACCATCTCTACTCCTTATTGACCATCTCTACTTCTTATTGACCATCTCTACTCCTTATTGACCATCTCTACTCCTTATTGACCATCTCTACTTCTTATTGACCATCTCTACTTCTTATAGACCATCTCTACTCCTTATAGACCATCTCTACTCCTTATTGACCATCTCTACTTCTTATAGACCATCTCTACTCCTTATTGACCATCTCTACTCCTTATAGACCATCTCTACTCCTTATAGACCATCTCTACTTCTTATTGACCATTTCTACTCCTTATAGACCATCTCTACTTCTTATTGACCATCTCTACTCCTTATTGACCATTTCTACTCCTTATAGACCATCTCTACTTCTTATTGACCATCTCTACTCCTTATTGACCATCTCTACTCCTTATTGACCATCTCTACTCCTTATTGACCATCTCTACTTCTTATTGACCATCTCTACTTCTTATAGACCATCTCTACTCCTTATAGACCATCTCTACTTCTTATAGACCATCTCTACTCCTTATAGACCATCTCTACTCCTTATAGACCATCTCTACTTCTTATAGACCATCTCTACTCCTTATTGACCATCTCTACTCCTTATAGACCATCTCTACTCCTTATTGACCATCTCTACTTCTTATAGACCATCTCTACTCCTTATTGACCATCTCTACTCCTTATAGACCATCTCTACTTCTTATAGACCATCTCTACTCCTTATTGACCATCTCTACTCCTTATAGACCATCTCTACTCCTTATTGACCATCTCTACTTCTTATTGACCATCTCTACTCCTTATTGACCATCTCTACTTCTTATAGACCATCTCTACTCCTTATTGACCATCTCTACTTCTTAGAGACCATCTCTACTTCTTAGAGACCATCTCTACTCCTTATAGACCATCTCTACTTCTTATTGACCATCTCTACTTCTTATTGACCATCTCTACTCCTTATAGACCATCTCTACTCCTTATTGACCATCTCTACTTCTTATTGACCATCTCTACTCCTTATAGACCATCTCTACTTCTTATTGACCATCTCTACTTCTTATTGACCATCTCTACTCCTTATTGACCATCTCTACTTCTTATAGACCATCTCTACTTCTTATTGACCATCTCTACTTCTTATTGACCATCTCTACTCCTTATTGACCATCTCTACTTCTTATTGACCATCTCTACTTCTTATAGACCATCTCTACTTCTTATAGACCATCTCTACTCCTTATTGACCATCTCTACTTCTTATTGACCATCTCTACTCCTTATTGACCATCTCTACTCCTTATTGACCATCTCTACTCCTTATTGACCATCTCTACTCCTTATTGACCATCTCTACTCCTTATTGACCATCTCTACTCCTTATTGACCATCTCTACTCCTTATAGACCATCTCTACTCCTTATAGACCATCTCTACTCCTTATAGACCATCTCTACTCCTTATTGACCATCTCTACTTCTTATTGACCATCTCTACTTCTTATTGACCATCTCTACTTCTTATAGACCATCTCTACTTCTTATAGACCATCTCTACTTCTTATTGACCATCTCTACTCCTTATTGACCATCTCTACTTCTTATAGACCATCTCTACTTCTTATAGACCATCTCTACTTCTTATTGACCATCTCTACTTCTTATAGACCATCTCTACTTCTTATTGACCATCTCTACTTCTTATTGACCATCTCTACTTCTTATAGACCATCTCTACTTCTTATAGACCATCTCTACTTCTTATAGACCATCTCTACTTCTTATTGACCATCTCTACTTCTTATAGACCATCTCTACTTCTTATTGACCATCTCTACTTCTTATTGACCATCTCTACTTCTTATAGACCATCTCTACTTATTGACCATCTCTACTTCTTATTGACCATCTCTACTCCTTATTGACCATCTCTACTCCTTATAGACCATCTCTACTTCTTATTGACCATCTCTACTCCTTATATACCATCTCTACTTTTTATAGACCATCTCTGCTTCTTATTGACCATCTCTACTCCTTATAGACCATCTCTACTCCTTATTGACCATCTCTACTCCTTATTGACCATCTCTACTCCTTATTGACCATCTCTACTCCTTATTGACCATCTCTACTTCTTATAGACCATCTCTACTCCTTATTGACCATCTCTACTCCTTATTGACCATCTCTACTTTTTATAGACCATCTCTACTTCTTATAGACCATCTCTACTCCTTATAGACCATCTCTACTCCTTATAGACCATCTCTACTTCTTATTGACCATCTCTACTCCTTATAGACCATATCTACTCCTTATAGACCATCTCTACTCCTTATTGACCATCTCTACTTCTTATTGACCATCTCTACTCCTTATTGACCATCTCTACTCCTTATAGACCATCTCTACTCCTTATTGACCATCTCTACTCCTTATAGACCATCTCTACTCCTTATAGACCATCTCTACTCCTTATAGACCATCTCTACTCCTTATAGACCATCTCTACTTCTTATAGACCATCTCTACTTCTTATAGACCATCTCTACTTTTTATAGACCATCTCTACTCCTTATTGACCATCTCTACTTCTTATTGACCATCTCTACTTCTTATTGACCATCTCTACTCCTTATAGACCATCTCTACTCCTTATAGACCATCTCTACTCCTTATAGACCATCTCTACTTCTTATAGACCATCTCTACTTTTTATAGACCATCTCTACTCCTTATTGACCATCTCTACTTCTTATTGACCATCTCTACTCCTTATTGACCATCTCTACTTCTTATAGACCATCTCTACTCCTTATAGACCATCTCTACTTTTTATAGACCATCTCTACTCCTTATTGACCATCTCTACTTCTTATTGACCATCTCTACTTCTTATTGACCATCTCTACTCCTTATAGACCATCTCTACTCCTTATAGACCATCTCTACTCCTTATAGACCATCTCTACTTCTTATAGACCATCTCTACTTCTTATTGACCATCTCTACTCCTTATAGACCATCTCTACTCCTTATAGACCATCTCTACTTCTTATTGACCATCTTTACTTCTTATTGACCATCTCTACTTCTTATAGACCATCTCTACTCCTTATAGACCATCTCTACTCCTTATAGACCATCTCTACTCCTTATTGACCATCTCTACTTCTTATTGACCATCTCTACTTCTTATTGACCATCTCTACTCCTTATAGACCATCTCTACTCCTTATAGACCATCCCTACTCCTTATTGACCATCTCTACTCCTTATAGACCATATCTACTCCTTATAGACCATCTCTACTCCTTATAGACCATCTCTACTTCTTATAGACCAACTCTACTCCTTATAGACCATCTCTACTCCTTATTGACCATCTCTACTTCTTATTGACCATCTCTACTCCTTATAGACCATCTCTACTCCTTATTGACCATATAGACCTTATTGGGCTTGTCAGCTGTGGGCCAAGTAGAGACAAAAGTAGCCAAAACACACAAACTTTATTTATTTCATTATGGTTAGATGTGGATGGCTACGGTCAGGCTGTATTTCAGCAAGGTTAGGATATGACACAGTTTACTACCATTCCTACCATGGACTACTCCTTCCATTCCATGCGTTGTATTTTTAAAAAATGTTGGCATTTAGCAGACGCTTTTTTCCAAAGCAGTTCACAACAAATACATTTGTTTAATTTCTACCCCCCCCTGATATGACATAGGATATGGACATACAGGATGGGTGGATATTTGATAGAAACAAGATACATGAAGGGATGTAATTTATTTGGCTATTGACAGCATTGTCCCTGTGTGAAATGTCTCTCAGGTTTTTGATGCCACCAACACCACCAGAGAAAGGAGAGAACTCATCCTCAGCTTTGCCAAAGAGAATGCTTATAAGGTCAGGACTCTTTCTCTTGTATGATGTCACCTCTTATCCTATGTATGATGTCACCTCTTATCCTATGTATGATGTCACCTCTAATGCTATGTATGATGTCACCTCTAATGCTATGTTGATGACAGCTAATGCTATGTTGATGACAGCTAATGCTACCATCAACATACCTTCAGTATTATGATCCCGATCCCTAGAGGTGTATGCCAGGGGAGGCAGGTGGAGGTAGAAATCAGAGGCCTGTCCTCTGATTTCTACCTCCACCAGCCTCCACTGGTATATACTATTGGTATGAGAAGACGTATGCTGGACCAATGACGTTTATGCTTGTAGGAGAGATACTGTACTGAATTTCCTCTTTTTACAGGTGTTTTTTGTCGAGTCATTGTGTGACGACCCAGAAGTCATCGCTACTAATATTTTGGTAAATAAATGCGACGATGCGTACTCCTGATATTATAGTGCATTAAAGCGCAATCCACCTGCTTTATTACAATAGCTGCAGTGTTAATTTTGGCAGGCTTTTTAGTATCTTAGTCTCTAGACGAAGAAGCACGCCAGGTCTAGTCACACCCAGTCTCCTTCATCCTTCTTAGTTCCAGTCCAGTTCCAGTTTGACGAAAACTGAAAACATTCCAGTGCGGTTACAGTCCACAAAAACTCCAAAACATTTTTAGTCCAGGCCTAGTCATCGACGAAAAAATGTACTAACATGTTTGCAGACCAAAACCACACTAAAATGCCTTCAGTCTTCGTCAACCAAAACTAGACCAAAAACAAAGAAGGACAGGATTGACTAAAATGTGACCAAAACCAATGTGCATCTTCGTCCAAAGACCAAGACTAAACGACTAAAAAGCCTGCCAAAACGAACACTGCTCAGCTGAGTCCTGACACTGGTCATCTTCAAGATGATTTCCTCACATTTAGTTGTTGATATACGTAGCCAGTAGTTTGTCACATATTACATTCTCTTCCATCTCCCTCTCTCTTTCCTAGGACGTGAAGGTGTCCAGTCCAGATTACCCAGAGAGAGACAGAGAGAGCGTCATGGAAGATTTCCTGAAGAGAATTGAATGCTATAAAGTGACTTACAAACCGTTAGATCCTGATGAACATGACAAGTAAGAGAGTTTACGGTTTCAGATGATTTCATTTATTCGTTCATTTGGTCTCGCCATCTTTTAAAACGATAATCACATAGTAGAAACGTCAAGAACATAGTAGAACTAGTAGAAGATTGTAGTAGAACTAGTGTGATTATGATGTACTTCCACAGTTTGTCCAGTAGGTGGTACAACAGACCAGGCTGGGTTTGTGGTGATGTTGACTGTAATCCTTCTGATTCTATTTTGAGAAACTGCATAGTTTCTTCGGGTCTGTTGTTTTTCTCCCTCCCACTCAATGTTAAAGGAACACTTCTGGGGCTTGTTGTCTACGAAACATTTAAACCTTAATAACAAAGTGAAAAATAATGTCCACATTAGATCAGAATCAGTAGGTTAATCGACAAATCAGTAGGTTAATCGACAAAGTTAAGCGCCGGTTTCACAGACGAGGCTTAAGCCTAGTCCTGGACTCACACACTGTCAATGTACAATCTCCATTGAAGTTACTTTTAGTCTGTGATTAGGCTTTAAAAGCCTTGTCTGTGAAACCGTGCCCATACATGTTTGTCATCATGAGTCTGAGTTCTGGGCAGAGCTAACCCTAACCTTTAAGAGTGGGAATCACAGTCAAAACTGCATTCCACTGAACTTTGTCCAGAACGAGAAGTGGCCTGGCATCTCCTCACAGGCCTGGCTGAAGACAGCAAAATGGGAGTTATTCAAGATACCAGTTACGAACGTCATTTCTCCAGCACAGATGTGCTTTACAGGAACAAAGAAACACAGATGGAAAAATAAATACAATCTGAGAGAGGCAAAAGAGAAAACAGAGTAGGATTTTAAATGGATTACAGCCGTGGATGTTCAAATTGTAAAAGCAAAGAACAAGTTTGGTCTGTTGAGACTCATGTAAGGCAAATAATAAAAATAGCAAAAAAAGGATGAGCTAAAAACTAAATTAATGAAGACCATTAACATTATGACAAGATACACATGTGGGCTCATTTTCAATGGAAGTCATTAATGAATATTAGATTAGATGTAACTTTATTATCATTGACAGAATACAAGTACTGAGACAACGAAACTAACCAGACTAATTGATATGATGGTTTCCTGATGATGGGTGGTGGCCGAGATCGTTGGTACCCAAAAGTAATTAAAGATTAGCTCACGGTAGACAATTAAGATACAAGTTTATTACGACGTCGGGTGTGCTCAGTTACAGGGAGACATAACGCACACAGTATGTTGTTCACAGTGTCTCTTATAGAGGCGATAGTTGATGATCAAGCAAACATCTGTCCATCACAAATCATAACCATTGACAAGGCTCTGTTGAGTCTATCTTGACCTGGAAGGGTCCTCCCAACTTCTTACTCCTCTCCATAAGGAGATGACCTATTGACCCATGTTCTATACTGGTCACCAGTCAAGTTACATGCTGCAAGGTAGATGGCAGAGCATGAGACAGAGAGGGTGAACCCGTGTTTGGCTGAGTGTCACAACTTGATTATGATTACAGATGAGTTTATACAGAGCATTTAAAGTTTACAAGTGCACAATGAAAAACGCATCCTATCACTAATCAACTAATCTAACCAGATACAAATAGTGTCATTGTACAAAAGACATGATAATATAGACAGTGCATGGTATTACTGTATGAGGTATTACAGTGAGTATAAATAAATAGTAAATACATGAGATGAATATCAATATCATATGTATAATTATGATATGATATGTATAGTATGAATGTACGTAGACAGCGCATAGTATTACAGTATAAGGTATTACAGTGAGTATAAATAAATGAATTTGAATGTGAATATACATGAGATGAATATCAATATGATATGTACAGTATGATATGTACACAACAAGGGCAATAGGTCTGGAGGTATGCTACATATATGTAAGATAATAATAATAATATACATTAGACATAATAATAATAATACATTAGACTTTTCTAGACACTCAAAGACGCTTTACAAACTGAAAATATCGAGTAGTAGTAATAAAAAGAAACAAAAGGTAAATAGAAGAAAGTATAGGGGCCTAATTGAGGTAGTGTTGGGGACACATGGGAAGCGGAGGGGAGAGGGTTAACTGGTGAAGGCAAGCATGAAGAGGTGGGTTTTGAGGGCCTGTTTAAATGTTGGGAGGGTGTTGGCCTGTCTGATGTGGTTGGGGAGGGCGTTCCAGAGGGACGGGGCTGCGGCTAAAAAGGCCCCGTCACCCCAGGTCCGGAGCTTGGTCCTGGTGGTCTTGAGGGTGGTTTGGTCGTCAGACCCGAGGCAACGGGAGGGGGTGTGGAGGGGGACGAGGGCGGCAAGGTAGGAGGGGGCCAGATTGTTGATGGCTTTGTAAGTGGTGAGTAGGGTTTTGAATTGGATCCTGAATTGATCAATTGATATTGATTGTGTCCATGAGTGGGAGCCAGAACAGTGAACACCAAGGGCGAGAGCAATATGCAAGTTCATGAAAAGTTGACAGGCACGACTCAAACAACCCAAAAAGATAGTTTGTTTTTCTCAAAGCTAACGACATGCCGTACTTGCTAACTTATACCAGCAGCATACCTTCTTAACAACCTAACCATCTGTTAAAGTGAGAGGCCGCCAAGCTAAGCCCAGTGAACAACACACCTTCTGGTTGACTGAGTTAGACATGAACCCATTGACTTCCTGCCCCTACTACTTTCAGGGTTCCCACGGGGTCCTTGAAAGTTTGTGAATTTGAGAAAAAGAAATCAAGGTCTTAAAAGTTTTTGAAAATAGACATGGGTCATTGAAAGTGCTTGAATTCCCCTCTCTCTCTCTCTCTCTCTCTCTCTCTCTCTCTTTTAAAAAATGTTTTACTTAGCTCGTCAGCTAGTAAATACGTCTCTGTATTGCTTAACTTTACACATATTTCACAATATATTGTTTTGCTGCGCTGCGGTAGAGAAGGCAAGAGACCATCTAGTGTTCACACATTCAAGCCTCTCTTTTTAATTGTTGTCTGTGAGCGGATAGTTCCTATTATATCAATTCTCATCTAGATCTGTCTCAAACTATGCCGTGTTGGCTCCTTGAATTTGAGGGAATTGAGTCCTTGAAAGGTGCTTGAATTTGATGTTTCAGAAGGTGTGGGAACCCTGTACTTTGTCTGCACACCGTCAAATGACACCTAGGGTGGACATGGGTCTCTCAAAAAAAATAAAAAGCATGTAAAGTTCATATACAAGTCATTAATTCCTCCTCAACTCCTATTAAAATAGTCCGGTTTCTCATCTGATCATCTTAGTTTATAGCTGTTCTCGCATTTTCTCCGTCGTTATTATTATTACAAGCCTCGTTAATTCTGTGTAATAATAATAATAATTCAATCGAGATGCCTTCGATCAAGATCACTGACCGATGACTCTCCCCTGTTGTTCTCTCCCCTGGTGTCGACCTCTGACCCCCCAGGGACCTGTCCTTCATCCAGGTCATCAACGTGGGCCGCCGTTTCCTGGTCAACAGGGTGCAGGACTACATCCAGAGCAAGATCGTCTACTACCTCATGAACATCCACGTGCACTCTCACTCCATCTACCTGTGCCGGCACGGCGAGAGCGACCACAATGTGGAGGGTCGCATCGGCGGTGACTCTGAACTGTCTGTGAGAGGGAAGAAGGTCAGTTAGTGTTTCCCCATTAAATATCTAGACTGTGGCGGCCCACCGTAGTCTAATTTGTCCCACCATAGTCTCATATTTGTACACGTGAGCGACGCAATCTTCTTTTGGGATTCACTCTGCATCTACTGTAGGTCCGTATGATTTTGCGTTATCGATAATCGGCCTACGATTTAGCACTATTGATAACCCCCCACACCCTTTCCCAACACAGTCTCTCCCAACACAGGGTTTCTATTCACCAAAAATGCATAATTTGATGACGCTTCATTTTGTAGCCACATAAAACACTTGGAACATTCAGGTGGTGAGTGCTTCCGGAACTCTTTGTCCGTGGAGTGAATTAAGTTGTATCTGTTAGAAGACAGAAAGTACTGCGCCACCTCTCTTTACTATGTATTGTTCTCGCAAACAGACACTCTTTGTGTACAAGTTTGCCTCTCCCACACCAACACACATGTGTTTTGGCTGTGTTCCAATGTCCACAGTGGCATACTGTTTAGAACGCTTGGCCAGTACACAGCTGCAGTCTTTAGTGGGGAACTAGTGTGGATAATGGGGCTTAGCGGCCTCTCTCTCATCCACGAGTAAACGTCCTCTGCCTCCTCTCCCCTCCCTTCCCCTCCCCTCCCCTCTCCCCTCCTCTCCCCTCCCGTCCCCTCCCCTCCCCTCTCCTCTCCTCTCCTCTCCTCTCCTCTCCTCTCCTCTCCTCTCCTCTCTTCTCCTCTCCTCTCCTCTCCTCTCCTCTCCTCTCCTCTCCTCTCCTCTCCTCTCCTCTCCTCTCCTCTCCTCTCCTCTCCTCTCCTCTCCTCTCCTGTCCCCTCCCCTCCCCTCCCCTCTCCCCTCCCCTCCCCTCCCTCCCCTTCCCTTCCCCTCCCCCTCCCCTCCCTCTCCCCTCCCCTCCCTTCTCCATGTTAGTTTGCCAGGGCCCTGACAGGCTTCGTGGAGGAGCACGGCCTCCCGGACCTGAAGGTGTGGACCAGCCAGCTGAGACGGACCATCCAGACCGCCGAGGAGCTGGGCGTGCCCTACGAGCAGTGGAAGATCCTCAACGAGATAGACGCGGTCAGTCCTGCACCGCCTCGCAGAAGAGGAGAGGAAGTGGCCTGGGGTGGACCAGTGGTCCAGCGGTCTAGCGCCGCGGTCTACAGTGCACACACATGCCCATGTCGGCATGGGTTCGAATCCGGCCCATGCCCTGCTGACATGCCCTCTCTTCCTTCTTCTCCTACTTTCCTGTCTGTCTTCACTATATCTGTCCAATAAAAAAAAAGATATGAGTGGGACCCGACTCAGAAAAAAGAAAAAAAGAAAAAGAGAGGATAACATGCAGGGTGGGGTGGGGGTGTCTGGGGGGCGTGGCCCGGCCCACTAAGGAGCATAGCATACCACGTAATTGCAGGGTCCCTGGTACAATTCCGGCCATCGCCCTGTCCTGCGTAATGTCATCCCTTCTCTCTCTCTCTCTCTCTCTCTCTCTCTCTCTCTCTCTCTCTCTCTCTCTCTCTCACCCATCCTTCCTGTCAATCTCTACTGTCTCTATCCCAATAAAAGCAGAAATGGCCTAAAAAAAAAACTTGAAAAACAAAATAATATATATATACATTTTTTGTTTTTATTAATACTGTAATAAAACAGGTATTGCCGTCGATAAATGCTTCTTTCTTATCCATATATGTATATATGTCTCCCAGGGAGTATGTGAGGAGATGACTTATGAGATGATAGAAGAGACCCACCCTGAGGAGTTTGCCCTGAGGGACCAGGACAAATACCACTACCGCTACCCAGGTGGAGAGGTAACCCCTTTCACATCTTAACCTTTTTAGCACACGCTTTTATCTAAAGCCACTTACAGTTAACACTGGAACAGCCGTGCCTTTTTGCCTACTAAAAGAGCCGCCTCTTACAATGCTAAGCTGCTATTTACACACAACGACCACTAGTTGGCCGCTTGTAAATTAGCCTTCTTCCTACACAGAAAAACTGCAAAATAGCTTTATATTATCTTATCCTGATGTGATTTAGAAAATGTAAGGTTACTGGGTGGTCTGTTAAGGGTGGGGAAGAAAGTGGAAGAGGGGGGAAGAAGGGTAATATGAAGAAGAAGAAGTTTAATATCCATTGTTAATACAATCAAATCTCTAATGTCTGGTCTCGTCAGCACATTAAATTAAATTAAATTAAATTCAATTCAATTATACTTTATTTATCCCCGTGGGGAAATTCAGCTCGCCACGCCACTCTCTAAAGACAACACATGACAACACAACATAAAGAACAGCCAACAATACTGGGCCAGCCATGTATAGTATAAAAAACAGTAAGATCATGATTTAAAAAAAAATATATATATGGGTAAAATGATGGCTATAGCTATGATATTAAAATACTAAAAGTAATGATGGTGATTAAAATAAATAAATAAATACAGATTAAATTCAATACAAATTCAGGAGCCTTGACCCCGACTACTACTTAGTTGCTGTTAAACAGTCTTATAGCAGCCGGGATAAATGATTTTTTATAGCGCTCCGTCCGGGAGCGTACTGAAATGAACCACCCTCTGCATAAATATGAAGGCTCGCGCAGCTGCCTGATGAACAGAAGGGTGGGGAAGAAAGTGCAAGAGGGGGAAGAAGGGTAATATGAAGGAGAAGAAGACCCACTACCAGGGCCGGTCCTAGGCATTTAGGTGCCCTAGGCGAGAGTATGATTTGATGCCCTCCCCAAAAACTTTTTTAGGGGCGCCACCACCACCACATTAAGCCACCAGTACTGCCTCATCACCACCCACACATTCAACAGTAAAGATATGGACAACTATGGTTTCAAGACAAAAATAGACAGTAGGCTGAGACATTTTCATAGAGACATGAAATTCATAGAGACAAAATTATTTAAATGTAAAAAGAAAAAAAGAAAACTTTAATATGCATTGTTAATACAATCAAATCTATTATATAAAAACAATCAATAAGCAGGATATGAGAACAACAAAATCAACAATCAACAATAGCAGCAATAGTATCAGTAGCATCAATAGCAGCAGAATGCAAATCAACAATAATAGAATAAAGTAAATGAGTAGGGTGATAAGAGACTACAGCAGTACTACAGCTGCACCAGTCGTGCTGCTGTAGAACAGTCGTGTAAAAGAGCTGTGCAGATTCTAATGACATGTAATATCATACAGTATGCAACCATATAGTTCAGATACAGTACAAGTTCAAGTAGTAGTCAGGTGGTGCATAAAATGCTGTGCAGGTAGCAGTGAGATGTAATACACTGTCGTACGGTGTGCAATATGGTACAGATATGGAGCAGTACATATGTTCAAGTAGAAGTAATGTTCAAGTAATCAGGCAGTATGTAGTCATAGTCATAAGATATATTATTAATGTAGCGGGGTTGGTTTTGGGGAGACAGTTGTTTGCCTCCCTACTTCCTCATCTTATCCAACTAGTGCTTCTTAGTCAGAGACTAAACCAGGGACAATGTGCGTCCCTTGTGATGGCTGTCGTTGCAGTCCTGTGCTGCCCACTCTTCCTGCAAGAGTTGGCCTCTCCAGTCTGTTTGGGACAGCCAGATGAGGGGCAGGTTTTGAGAAAACGACAGGATTGATTGGCAGCACTAAAGCAACCACTAAAGCATTGGTGCGACATGATTGGGCACCACTAAAGCATTTGGCGATATGATTGGATGTGCACGTTCTAATGAACAGACTAATGTGCTCTCGGTAAGGCCACCACTACCCCGTTATTTGGGGTTATTGGGGGGGGGGGGCGGGGGGCGGTATTATTAATTCTAAAGAGATCCAGAGATCCCTCGCCTTGTCTGGAGTGTTAGGCTCAGTGTGTCCCTCTCCTCTCTCCGTAGTCGTACCAGGACCTGGTGCAGAGGTTAGAGCCGGTCATCATGGAGCTGGAGAGGCAGGGCAACGTGCTGGTCATCTGTCACCAGGCCGTCATGCGCTGCCTGCTGGCCTACTTCCTGGACAAGAGTGCAGGTACAAACACTGTTACGTACTATATAATAACACACTCACTCACAGTGTACACACACACACACACACACTCACATATTCACAAAAACATTCACATACACACACACACATATTCACCAAAAACATTCACATACACACACACACACACACACACACACACACACACACTCACTCACATACGTATTCACAAAAACATTCACAAACACACACACATTCACCAACATGTGCATAGGGAGTCACCTGCAAAATTCCTTTGGAACTGGTCATTTTCCATAAAGTACCTTACTCTGTGTGTCCATCAGGCCTTCTGTCTACATGCTCACATGTTGGGGGGGGGGGGGGGGGGGGGAGGAAGAGGGAAGTAAAATCTGCCATTACTTTGCGATCTGTAGAACAGATGTCACGGGTGAGCTGTCCACTGACGTCACAAGGCCTATTTGGAAAAGGTGTTTGAAGGTCAGGCAGCCCAAGAGAGACAACACATCGGTATTTGCGAAACATACAAGGCTTCTCAGTAGATTCGATGGAATGTCCTGTGTCGGCGTCGGAATTTACAGGGAAGCTGTGAAGTGTAGGTGTTTTGTTTATTTTACCCATAGGCATGAGCTACTTTTAGTGGGGTGCACATTTAAAACATACATTACAAATAACATTTAACATTTAAAACATACTTTAAATTACAAACATCAAACATTAAAACCTACATTACAAATATCAAACATTAAAATATAGCATACATCATACAATTTTACATTCGGCATAATATGAATATAATACAAAATAAAACAAATTACAACCATGTTAGAGAGGACTACACATTTCCATTTACGGTGCATCACCATCTAGTGTCATAAGTTTGCTGTAGGTGTGAATAGTGGAATAGTGACGTGGAATCTGTGTGTCTGAGGTGAACCCTGATGTTCAGGTCTGCCCTGGTCATGTTCTGTGACCCCGCAGAGGCGCCAGCGGGACCTTGTGAGGGCAGTGTTAAGGGCTCTGGTCTAGTGTTAAGGGCTCTGGGGCAGTGTTAAGGGCTCTGGGGCAGTGTTAAGGGCTCTGGTGTAGTGTTAAGGGCTCTGGGGCAGTGTTAAGGGCTCTAGGGCAGTGTTAAGGGCTCCGGGGCAGTGTTAGGGCTCTGGTGTAGTGTTAAGGGCTCTGGGGCAGTGTTAGGGCTCTGGGGCAGTGTTAGGGCCCTGGGGCAGTGTTAAGGGCTCCGGGGCAGTGTTAAGGGCTCTGGGGCAGTGTTAAGGGTTCTGGGGCAGTGTTAAGGGCTCCGGGGCAGTGTTAGGGCTCTGGGGCAGTGTTAAGGGCTCTGGGGCAGTGTTAAGGGCTCTGGGGCAGTGTTAAGGGCTCTGGGGCAGTGTTAGGGCTCTGGGGCAGTGTTAGGGCCCTGGGGCAGTGTTAAGGGCTCTGGGGCAGTGTTAGGGCTCTGGGGCAGTGTTAGGGCCCTGGGGCAGTGTTAAGGGCTCCGGGGCAGTGTTAAGGGCTCTGGGGCAGTGTTAAGGGTTCTGGGGCAGTGTTAAGGGCTCTGGGGCAGTGTTAAGGGCTCTGGGGCAGTGTTAAGGGTTCTGGGGCAGTGTTAAGGGTTCTGGTGTAGTGTTAAGGGTTCTGGGGCAGTGTTAAGGGCTCTGGTGTAGTGTTAAGGGCTCTGGGGCAGTGTTAAGGGTTCTGGGGCAGTGTTAAGGGCTCTGGTGTAGTGTTAAGGGCTCTGGGGCAGTGTTAAGGGCTCTGGGGCAGTGTTAAGGGCTCTGGGGCAGTGTTAAGGGCTCTGGGGCTGCGTTAAGGGCTCTGGGGCAGTGTTAAGGGGCTCTGGGGCAGTGTTAAGGGCTCTGGTGTAGTGTTAAGGGCTCTGGGGCAGTGTTAAGGGTTCTGGGGCAGTGTTAAGGGTTCTGGGGCAGTGTTAAGGGCTCTGGTGTAGTGTTAAGGGCTCTGGTGTAGTGTTAAGGGCTCTGGGGCAGTGTTAAGGGTTCTGGTGTAGTGTTAAGGGCTCTGGTGTAGTGTTAAGGGCTCTGGTGCAGTGTTAAGGGTTCTGGGGCAGTGTTAAGTGGCTCTGGGGCAGTGTTAAGGGCTCTGGGGCAGTGTTAAGGGCTCTGGGGCAGTGTTAAGGGCTCTGGTGCAGTGTTAAGGGCTCTGGTGCAGTGTTAAGGGTTCTGGTGTAGTGTTAAGGGCTCTGGGGCAGTGTTAGGGGCTCTGGGGCAGTGTTTAGGGTTCTGGGGCAGTGTTAAGGGCTCTGGTGTAGTGTAGAATTTTGTATTTTTGCTCTAGGCACAGGGTCATATTCCATATTCGGCACCCCTGGAGCAATTATGGGTTATTATTTACGTGTAAAAAGAAAAGGTCTATGTAATCCATTAAAATGACATTAAACTAAGATAATACGACGGTTATCAAAATCATTTTTCAAATCTTTATTAACAAAGAAAATAATTACATGTGTGGAATGTGGATGTCTCTTCCTGCTTATTCCTGTTGTCATTATTATCGTGACGATGATTCGCAAGGCATTCTGGGATTTCATAAGACGGAGTGTTTGTGGCTCTCTTCAGATTCTGGTCCTTAAAAAAAGTTCAGTTTGGAGGTGTCATTGTGATAAAGCATCACTCTTATAGGACCTCTACTCCAGCTCACACAGCTCAGCACTGTCACCATGGTTACCATACAACCTAAACCCAGGATAGAGGGTCTGAGTGAAGGTGGTCTGGACTCTGTGGAGGAGACAGGTCATTGTGTCAGAGGAGACAGAGCTGTAGAAGGACAGAGCACCTGCCCTGTGATCCAGGTACACTCCTACTCTGGAGGACCGAGGGCCTGATACTGCAGTCTGAACACTATTGTGATAGAAACTGTAACCATCACTAGAGCAGTTTGGTGTAAACTAGCCAGCTGTTTTGATCTGAACTACCCAATGTTATTGAAATCTTAGCTTATAGGCTTATTTACACGTATTGCCTAATTGTTTTATTATTGTGTAATCTTCTTTTATCTTTGATATTTGCACTGTTGAGCGGTTGCTTGAAGTAAATATTTATTTATGATGGCTAGCCGGCCTCTCTAACCTCTAGACTACCACCGCCCCTAGTTTGTGCTCTGGTTCAGGCAGAAGTAGTGGAAAACATTTGACATTTGACAGAGCCGCCCTCCAAATAAAAAGAAAACGGTTGTCTACTCTAAGAACTGTTTCTTTTCTGGTGAAGTGCCTGATGCTGTGTTTCCTTTGAGCTGAGTGGAATATCACACGGCGTTTGTTGACATACTCACGGGGTGACAGTGCGGTCTGCTGGAGAACACCACGCTAAACAATCACACACACACACACACACACACACACACACACACACACACACACACACACAGCACTGACGAGAAAGGACAGAGAAGAAGGGCAGACGCAATTTACATCACATTTACATTTATGGCATTTAGCAGACGCCTTTATCCAAAGCTATTTACAACAAATACTTTTGTCTTAAGTAAGTGAATCATCTATCCAGCTGTCATAGCAAGAAAAAGTAATCTATCTAGCTAGGGCGAGGGGCCATTGGCAGACTCAATGCTAAAAGAAGGAAGGATTAAGATAAGATTCCACTAGCGGGGCGCCAGGACTGTGAAATGCTGTGACCGAGTAACAAGTGATAGCTTGTTGATTAGAAAGGATGCTAGAAGTGAAGTCTGGCATTCCTTTGCTTACAGGTATATATAGCAAATAATGACTCCAAGGGAGGCAACACGTTGAGTTTAGCGAAGCATCTATCGGATAGTCGTCCCGACCTCGTCGAGCTATTCAAAACATGTCAGGTCACTAGTGAAAAGGTCTGCTAGCTAAATTAGATTACTTGATTCGATAACATAACACATTTAGGAATGGAAATTAAGTTCAGCATGTACTAACTAACTAATAGTCAGCCAAGCATGCGTGTGAGCGAGTTTTTTTTTCTCCCAGCATGCTGATGGAAATGTCAGTACATGTGATTGTGAGGCGAAATGAAAAGAAGGAGTCTGACCCCTCCTGCCCTGTATGTTCCGCTGTTCTGGTCTGCTGTCCTTCTGAACTGTGATCATGTGCCTTTGCCTTACAGTATGTTCCATTCCTCTACATGTCTGTTTGTTTTTTTTGTTATTTTAAATATGTTTTTTCGGGCATTTCTGCTTTATTGGGATAGAGACAGGAAGGATGGGTAAGAGAGAGGAGGGATAGGTCGGATCTATCCCAGTAAAGTAGAAATGCCCTAAAAACATACACTACCAGTCAAAAGTTTGGACACACTTTCCCATTCAATTGAATAAAAGAATAAAACATTTTTAAGTGTTACGATAGACTAACCACAGGACAATTAGCATTCAGTTCCAGTGAACAAGCACCTCTATGCCTACATGGAAAACCTCCCTGGCTGTGGGTGTGCCACTCTGATGCCTCCCATTCCTGGACATTCATTACTTCTGTTATTCTTTTGAATTGAGCGAATCAACAGGCAACAGAACTTGATTCAAATCTACATAGCCATAACAAACTTGAATGTGAATTATGAATGTCATTGAGATAAGACCTGAGCATGTGTTATGGCCAGGCGGACAAGCTGACATGTTGTATCATAGTGAATGAATGTAAACATTCATGTCGTTATTTTATGTTCAGTCAGTTGTTCATCATAGGATACTTGTTCAAATATCACCTATCAAATCAATGAATTTCGAGTTCCATATATAGGATATTATTTTACTTAGCATTTTGTTTTTTTCACACTTTTTTTACACACACTCATGGAAACACAAACAAACGCACCTGCGAGGTTAACAGAGGCTGTGTTAAAGTGGAAGTGGTCTGCGCCTGGAGGAGTATTTAATAGGCTAAAGCCGCAGTCAGCAGTCACCCACCACAGCCCACACAGTGACTGGGCTCCCGACATGCCAGATGTCAACACAGTAAAAACAGTAGTGAAACTGTGCGTGTTGTGCTATTGAATAATATCGGATATGTATTTAAATCCCTGAAAAGGAGAAGTTGTTTCTAAACTGATGCAGTAGAGAGTCAGCAATCTGGATATCACATCTGGACGTGACGCATGTCCCGGAATCTCACGTGCCATTGTTATTCCTGTCGTCACAGATGACCTTCCCTACTTGAAGTGTCCCCTCCATGCGGTCCTGAAGCTTACACCAGTGGCTTATGGTAGGACGTGTTCACCTAGCATGACCTGCCTCAGACACAATCCCTCTCTCTCCCTCTCCCCCTCTCTCATACATTACTAGTCAAAAGTTTGGACACACCTTCTCAGTGTTTTTTTTTAAAATTATTATTATTTTTATAATTCTACATTGTAAATTAATACTGAAGACATCAAAACTATGAAAGAACACATATGGAATTGTGTAGTAAACCCCCCAAAAATGTTAAACAAACCTGAATATGTTTTAGATTTTAGATTCTTCAAAGTAGCCACCTTTAGCTTTGATGACAGCTTTGCTCTAACCCTCCCCCTCCCCCTCCCCTCTCTGTCCCCCAGGTTGTAAAGTGGACATGTTTGATCTGAAAGTGGAGGCCGTGAACACCCACAGGGACAGGCCATTAGTGAGTTTGGCTCCTTACCCTATCTCAACCCCAACAGAAGAGCATACAGTAGGATAAGTTAAGTCAGGCCTAACTAAGTTTATGCAACTGGCCCCTGTTCTGCAGAGCGCCCCCACAGCCTGCTTGTCCAGCCACCCTGATCACACATCATAACGCCCCGGCGCAGCTCAGTCCATCTGTAAAGGTTGTGACCACTGATCCGAGATCCTTTCCTTCCTGGATCAGTTAGCCGTTTGTGGTACAGAGTGCATCACCTTTGAATACTAAGTAGAAAAGTAGCTGACCTGAGGGACGTGTGGTTTTAAGAGTTCAGATCAAAGCAGGTCTGTATCCCAACCTCAAACAGTGGAATGTATCTTAATGGGCCACTCAGCAGAGAATGTGAAAAATTGCTCTGAAAATAAATATACAGGTAAGCTTCTTCCCCCACAGTCATATAAAGGGCCTATTCTTTAAGTAAGTAAAGTAAGTAAGTAAAACTTTATTTATATAGCACCCTTCCCAGCACGGATGCACAGGGTGCTTTACATAAAACATGACATCTTTGTCATGAAGATCTATCTACTGTACATTACATCTACATTGTTGGTATTCAGCAGACGCCTTTATCCAAAGAGACTTACAACAAATACATATGTCTAAGTAAGGGTCATCTAGCCATCAGACATAGTTATCTATGCTAGGGCCAGGGGCCATTGGCAGTCATAATGCTAGAAAAAGGAAGAAGAATTAATATCTATTTATTAACTTTAAATGTATTTACAGTAGAGAAACTGTACAGGGGGGGTAGAGTGCTGGTCATGCCCCAGCGTGATGACCAGATGTCCTCACCATGTGGGTGTCAAACACATATAACCATGACCACAGAGACTTTTCCAGAACGTTCTCCCTGTAAACGTCTGAACAACATGTCTGAATACGAAGCTAACCACAGTAAATGCCTGTAAATCCTGTCTTGTTTACTCCAACAGTAATGTTTTCTCAAGAATGACAGCGTACTATTACACACACACACACACACACCCTTCCAGTGTATTCCAATGCTCCATATCTATCTCCCTAACCAGGATAAAGTGCATACCGACTTGGTCCCGACCACGTTTCTCCGACGCAACAGTTTCACCCCCCTGTCGAGTCATGACCAGGTGAAGAGGCCTCGCCTGTACAGTGTGGGAAACCCGCGCCGGCCCCTGGCCCCCTCCCTGCCTGACATGCAGTTACCTGAGGGGGCAGAGCTCTCACAAAGCCAGGTGGGTGGGTGGGTGTCCTCTGTCTGTCTCCCTCACAAATCACCCCTAACTTCTACCGGTCACCCTCTCTGCCCTTGTCTTTCTCACTCGCTCATCACACACTTGTTGGTCCGGTACTCTTATGTCCTCTCTGTGAAGTACGGACGTTGTAGCCTTTGAGTACATTTACATTTTTGGCATTTATTTAGCAGACGCCTTTATCCAAAGCGACTTACAACAAATACATCTGTGTAAGTAAGTGAATCATCTATCCTTCAGTCATAGCAAGAAATAGTCATCTATGCTAGGGCCAGGGGCCACTGGCGGGTCATATGGTCTAATAATATTTCTGCAAGTTTAGTTCCAAAATAGATAAATTCCAATGGTATTTCCATTATGTTGTAAAAATTGGATGGTTTTTCTAATAAAAAAAGTGTGAGTTGTGTGCTTGCCTGTGACCTCACCCTCAAGAGCTCCAGAGCGTCCTAGGCCTGTGAAAACAAACCCTGGCATGGTCTTTGTAACATAACATTCTGTCTCCCCGCCTGTCTCCTCCTTGCCTTGCCATCCTACAGGAGTGTCTGAACTTCAGCCCAGGAGACCTAGAAGACTTTGTCCACAGTTGAAGAGCAGGTGAGATGAGGAGTTGAGGAAGAGAGCGGGAGAGACGGGCGTCTTCACACCACACTCCTCCTCACCTTCCTCTCTGGCATCAGGGGTCGTCCTGTCCTCTGTATGCAACTGGTCCCTCCCCGAGTCTTTGGCTGAGATGAGTCTGCAAGCAGCACCAACAGCTAGGAATGCCTATACTCTATACATGCCTATATACTCTATGTGTGATATTAACAATATAGTTGTATATCTTGGTGTTTTCTAAAGTAATATTGTCAATAAGAAAAATTTCATATAGCCCAAACTTAATGCTGACAGACCATGATCATACATGCTGGATTGAAGGTGCAACTGCAAGCGGACACTGAATAATACTGAGAATGTAGTGCTGTTATGCTCAGGCCAGGTGTTCATGGTATTTGTTAGTCGAATAACACGATTGAACATATTTCACACAGTGTATCATGTTTTACTTTGTAAAACTGTTTCTAATTCACCCCAATGTTACTGTATGCATTCAGCCAGTTATTGTCTTGCATCCAAGGTGTCTGTATGTTTGTACTCTGCTCTAATGACAACCTATGAATGCCTCAAGGATTACCTTACCAGTACAGACATACTGTACTATAGTTACCGTTATTATTCTATGCCATCAGCTATTGCATATTCATAGTTACATAATCGGTTCAACGATAATTGATCTTTTCCTGACTTTTATCTGTGTTATTCCACTCTTGAATGAGGTGGTTGTATCTAGCAAAGAAAAAAGCTGATAAATTGACTGTACTCCCATGTGTCTGTATTACTTCCATGATAATAGGTAGATATTCTGTCTGTTAATAAGTGCCTATGTGTGCATTGGTTTAGTACCATTTTTAGTTAAGCAACATGGACAACATAAACAAAAAACATATATTGAAAAGTTTCAATTAAGCTGAAAATTGTCATGTATATTTTCACACTTTATTTCCTTCCCTCCCTGCTAAACAATGTGATATTGCTTGGTTTGTTTGTTTGTTTTAAATCACTAGAATCACTAATCAGGTGAACTGTCTGAATGCTTCAATAAGAAATGTGAAATCTGACAAGTGGTCTTATTGAATTATTTCTGATGAGATGATGACAGCTTGAACTGACTTGTATTTTGTCTGGCATTATTATAGCACCATGACCAGAGGGATTGAGCTCATTGGGTGGTGTCTTCCTGTTTGGGTACTTGCCGTACAGCTCCCTGTCCCTCCCAAGAGCCAGGGCATACTTGTCTGTCCAGGGAGCTCACAGAACATTCAGATAGGCACGGAATTGAGCTTGCTTGGTTTAATACTTTAATACATACTGTACATATTGTTTACATCTACATCACATCGCTCATCACTCACTCAATGTTCAAAACCTAAATGATATCAGAAGTGAGTCCAAGGGCTAAGATGGATACCAAGATGATGACATTCCTTTAGCTTTGTTTCTTTATGCTAATGAGGTTCACTGCTGAATAGGGTTGTGTGAACACTGTTTATTTCACCAGACTACTACTACTGAAGCAGCCATGCTCTCTACTACTCTGTTTACATTCTAGACATTTAGCAGACGCCTTTTCACTTGGTCTGGTACTCGTATGTCCTATCTGTGAAGTACAGACATTTTAACCTTTGAGTACATTTACATGTATACATTTTTGGCATGGTCCAAAGCGACTTACAACAATTTGTCAAGTAAGTGAATCATTTATCTCTCAGTCATCATAACTAAAATAAATCTATACTATGACCAGGGGCCCTTGGCAGTCACAATGCTAGAAAAGGAAGAATTACTTCTATTTTTTTCCTCAGTTTTTTTTAGGTCTTAATAGGGATCAGACCTGCCTGTGACACAGCTGATGAGTGTTATGAGAAGTGTCTTACGACACTTTATTTCAACACCGTTTTGTCAGCATAGAGACACAAGCCATCAATACACTTTAGGAAGCTCTTGTATAGCCTTCGTATATACATAGGCAGCTCAGTTAGCTAAGGATTTCTTACAATACCTGCCTGAATATATATATTTTTACATTGAACACAATTGAAAAGTTCCAACCAGATTCAAATTATTAAAGAAATGCATCTGAAGAGACACAGTTGTGTCTGAATTGATCAAGTCAGAGGCTGCTCTGAACCGCACCACATTACAATATCATGCATTCCACTGTCTCACACCCTTGTTGTGTCTGTGGTAATCTGGCACAAGACCTAACAAGACTCATTATTTATTATTGTATCACTAACTTAATAGTGTTACTATACATATTAAAAAAGAAGAAATTATCAGTTTGTATGTTTATGAAGTATTTTCTTTTGTTTGTGCGTTTGTCTCCATCAATTTTTGTTTAGAGTAAAACAGGAACACATAGTTTTGTCAGCATCCATGTTATCTGTCCATGAACAATGACATGCTGACACAAAACACTCTATTTTGTTCCCATGCCGATAGAATATGGGACAAAACACAAGAGATATTTTCAATTATCAAAATACAAAAGAAAGCGGTGGGTAAGCTTTAGGGGAGAATAGTAGAGAAAATATAGACAATTTAGAACCCCCAGCAAAGCAGAAGTCCATGTGGACCAAACTGTGACTAATGTTTCCAATGTTAACACACTGTGCAAAAAAATTTGTTTAGAAATATGCTTACTGGGGCGCTTAGGTGGCGTAGCGGGTTAAGCGCTGACCATGTGACCGCAGGGTCCCAGGTTTGATTCCGGCTGGGGACATATCCTGCATGTCATCCCTCCTCTCTCTCTCACCCATCCTTCCTGTCTAAATCTCTACTATACCTGTCAATAAAATGAAAAAATATGAGTGGGACTGCCCCACTCAGAAAAAATAACTTAAAAAAATAAATAAAAATATGATTAATTTTTGCAGTAAAAATGTGTTCTTCAACTGTGAAGAACACATTCAAAACAGAATGATTTGGTGCATTTTTGCAGTAATCATATTTCTATAATATATGACCAAAAGCTTGCAATAAACTACGTTTTTTTGCACAGTGTTTGAGTGTGCAGATGCTGTTATTTTGCACTCTATTGATACTCTTCAGTTCCAGCACCTCAGCAAAGTCTGATAACGGATGAGTGGTGGTATTTTCACTATTTGCAGCAAGCACTAATTGAAATGTCTAGAAAATAGAATACATACAATGAAATTAAATAGACTAGATGCATTGCCAGGGAATACATTACTAGATGTGACCAGATGCAGACCAGAGGGTGGACCAGAACCCTGTGAGACATTTTTGTGTGATTGCTATTGTATTGTAGCCCTGGAATTTCTGTTTTTCTTTTTTGTTTGAACTTTTCATTTTCCACTTTATTTTTCACTTTTCATTTTACACAAGTAAATGTAGTGTACTTTGAAGTAAATGTACCCTAACTTACTTTCTGCAAAGATACTGAACAAAAAATAATACACTAAAGGATAGAAGCAAATTGCGGCGTTCTGTCTGACTATTCTGTCTATGATTACTATAAATCAAACAATTTTTATAATGAAATATTCATTCTTGTGAAAATCATTCAAACTATGTAATGCTCCCTGTTGTTAGTGTTTTGTAGGTCAGAGTGTTATGATTGACTGTGTATGCTTTCTGAGTGAACATTGTTGCCAGTGTGTGGTTGAACGAGCTTCTTTTAAGACATGAATGAAGTGATTGGCCAACAGTTAGTAATGCAGACTGTATGAAGAGTTGTGACTCTGTGACTTAACTGTAAAAAAACTGTAAAAGATTAGATGTAGGCCTAAGCCTATTGAGTAAAGACTCTTGCCTATTGAGTAAGGACTTCATAAGAACTGTTTTTATAAGACTATTCAAAGCTCAATGTTTAATAGTCATACAGTTTTGACATTGAGAGGTGGGTTGGGTGCCAGTTTCACATGTTTTGGAAACACTGTGTCATTTCAATGGAGAGGGTGTGGCAAATCCTCCCACACACAAGTGCTGTGACATTACAACTTTAAAGCAGAATTGTACCCTGTAATCCAGTGGATTTGTTGTTTTCATTATTCAATAGTTGACCCATTCACAAAGGAATTGACCAGAAATACACATGAAAATTGATTTTTGGGTAAACTTCCCCTTTAAGTCAGTAGTATAAGCTTATACTACTTTATTATCTTTGTCAGTCAGATGGGAGCGTTGCCCTGGTTAGGTCTACTGCACAGGCAAGGTTACTCATGACCTGCTTCATGAGCCTAGACAAAACAAAACAAAAACAATTAGGCTACTGTGTCTGTAAAATGTGTTTCCTAAAATAATAGAGCTTCCATATCAGCAGTGCATATCATATTTGTTCATATGTTGTGTATAGGGCTAATTTGGAATAACATGTTAATCATAATAGCCTCAATTGATAACGGTCAGTGTCCCCCAATTAGTCTGCTGTCGTCTTGCCGAACAAGGTCAATTGCATGGCAAATTGAGTAATTTACACTTTGCGCAATCACACCGCTTACGCGTGTCCCCCAAAATGACTCATCCATTAACGTTCTGCGATTTGTTACACATGCACTTTCATAACATCCTGTAGTAAGACTCTGGTTTATTGAGATTGATTTGGGAAGGAGCCAATTATCTCCTTTCGCTGACGTAGAGAGAGAAAAAAAGAAAAAAGTTCACGTTGTGTGTACCATTTTTCTTTTTGACCCACTATAAAGTGCATCGCACCCCGCTTCACACACCAGTTCAATTAGGCAGGGCTACTGACGAAGTCATCTGACGTTCACGTTAACTTCAACACGGACTAGCGAAATGGTGACTCTAGGATGGATTATCGTGCCCTTCTTAGCGTTCGCCACGCATGCCTCAGGTGAGAAATATTTTTTTTAGTTCAATATATATTTGAACACTGTATACAGCGTAGGCCTATGTATCGAAGTGGCCACGTAGCTGTTTGTGCTTAGACAAACAATCACTTGTTGTTTTTCAACAGCGCAAGTCTCAACACTCTGCGGTGCGCCTCCGTCCTCCGATGTCGCCACCATCAGCCAGGCATCCCTGAAGCCCAAGTACGAGACTGGATCTAAAGTCCGCTATCAGTGTGGACCTGACTACACCTACAGCGGCCCGAGCTTTATCCTGTGTAAGAATGGACAATGGACACCAATCGGTTGTGAAAGTAAGTCGTTTTTAACTTCCTATTTCAGCATTGTTCTAATAGTGTATTCGATTAAATAATAATAATGTCACCGTATTACGGCAGACTTGTTCCAAATAAAGTGAGGAGGTTTGTGTGAAGGAGTTGAACTGGGGGCGACATCTGGTGGTTGCTAGGACAGAATGGCCATGGAATGTAACACTGTGTGCTTGTGATAATATTGATTTAGGCCTTTTTTTTTTTTTTTACTAATTCTGTATAGGCTACAAAGTATACACCTTACTAAGACCACAGAGTACTCTGTGTCCTATATACCCCCACCCAATCCTATTTTATCAACTCTAGTAGGAGGTCTCTGTGGGCCTTGTTTTGAGATTGCAACAAAGACTCCTATGTGAGTCTGTTTTTGTTAAGTTTGGCACCCTGGATTTCAGCCATGTTTAGTTCCTCTGTTCTTGTTGTCCTCTGCTTTCCTTAGAGAGGCAGTGTGGACATGCTGGTGAGCTACTCAATGGACACTTTGAGTATCAGGGCTCGGCTGTAGTTGGGGACAAAGTTGTTGCGCAGTGCTATGAGGGGTAAGTGTCTGTTAAAGCAGAGGAAGCCCTCATGAATATAATAAATCCCTATCTCCTGAACTTGATTACATTTGCTCTATATTAACAGATATGCCTTGAACGGGAGGCAGTACATGACATGCACTGCCTCTGGCTGGAGTGGTGATCGTCCCTCTTGTGAAAGTAGGTATAAAACTCATTCTAAAATCATGTCTTCTTTTGGGTCCATTGTCCAGCACTCAATGATCATCTCAATGATTCAGACTGCTCTCGGTTAGGTATTCTGGCCGAATACCTCATGTTGAGTGTCACTCTTGGGAGGACACGTGGAAGTTGAGATGAAATGCTGCTTTACTGTTGAGAAACCCAACACATTACGGCACGTCAAAGCATTTATTCTATAAACTTCCATTTGTTCCCCCGGGAGTGACATGAAGACCTGTTTAGATTCTCAGTCTGTTCCTCCATTTGTGACTACTCCATAATCTGTTTGCTCTTGGCTCAGTCCAACCCTCTAAGTCAGAAGGCCACATTATGCCATCTCTTCAATCTTCACTACTTGGCAGTACTGGATGGAAGTATTACAGAAGCATACCCTGTGGTTAGGGTTTTCTGTCTTCATAATTAAGACAAGTTTGGGCATGATTCATGATGCTCTATGATCCTGTTGTTGACATCTGCCCTTGGACATTCAGTTTCTCATTGTACAGTCATAACAAAAGCATGATAATATACAGCAAACACAGTTTGAGCTATGGTGCCATGGAGTTAGTAGTTGGCTGCTATTTTAATGTAGTGTTGAGGTAGATGAATGACGTCTGAGGTAGAGAGATGCCTCCTTATGAAAGTGAAGACCAGTCAGTTGATCAGTACAACTTGTTAATTTTCCACTTGACAAGGCACAACAATACATTGTAACGTGAACGCCGCCTCAGTGTGGCAAGCTCCTGATTGATATGACATGCTCATTTACGAGACATTACATTAAGAGCCCGTCCTCTGATCTTTTTTATATTTTATTCAGAAGGAACATGCAAAGCTCCCAAGGCACCAACACGTGGGATGATCAAGGACTTAAAGTCAGTCTATGCAACAGGAGCGAGGCTGAATTTTTCCTGTGATGATATTCATCGTTTGTCTGGATCAAACACGACTACATGTAAACCGGATGGAACTTGGACTACAGGCCCTCCAAAGTGCACATGTAAGTATACAGACATGATATGGTGGGCCCTCTAAACCCACCTCTTCAAGCTTGCCTTCACCAGTTAACCCTCTCCCCCTCCCCTTCCCACGTGTCCCCAGCACTACCTTAATTAGGCCCCTATACTTTATTCATTTTGGGTTTCTTTTTATTATTACTACTCAATCTCTTCAGTTTGTAACGCGTCTTTGAGGGTCTAGAAAAGCACTCTATAAGTCTAATGTATTATTATTATTATCATTTGAAAGAAACTCGATTAAAAGACAAATGTATGTGATCGTGACCACGGTCATCAATCCCAGTACGTATATTGTTTCTACCAACAGCTGCAAACTACAGGGACCCACAAACGACTGTGAAACCATGTTTATCTCCAAATCTGTCCATGTCCTCATTTCCTCTACACTCATCACCATCATCTGAAATGACTTGATGGGTGGCAACAGCATTGGTTAATACTGTAGTTCTTGCTCGCGTGAAATGAAACCATACGAAGTGTATTGAACTGTTTGAGTAATTCACTAAGCTTGCCATGGGGTATTAATGAGCTTTATATGTTTCATTGTTTCTAGTGATCAAGTGCCCACCTCTAAATATAATGCATGGTAGCCTGTCCAACCACCGCTGGAGAGCCACCTCAATGATAAAAATAACTTGCGACAAAGGATATGAGCGAAGAGGGCCTGGCCAGGTAACCTGTTCAAGGTCTGGAAAATGGGTAGAAGAGATTCCTACATGTGAGCCAGGTAAGCTAAAGATGCAATCAAATAAGTAATGGTTACTAAACAGACACCGTTAGTATTTAGGAATGTTTTAATAAGGGGCATCTAGGTAGTGTTAAATATATATATTTATTTTTGATGGAAGGTCATGTCATGAATATCCTGTGTTACAGAGGGAGGGATCACCTGCCCCGCCCCGTCAGTGACCGATGGTGTGAAGACGAGTGGGGACGTCTCAGTGTACCATGAAGGAGACGCTGTGACCTTCACCTGCTCAGAGGGCTTCCTCCTAACTGGATCGCCGCAGGTCACCTGTGGCCCCGACAGCCAATGGCTGCCCCAGCTCCCTGAGTGTAGGCCCCCTGGTGGTAAGGTTCAGAACATGCACCTGACAAGATGTCAGGTTTCTGAGGTTATACGTTGAATTCCTGGACCCAGTGTTTGTATACACTGTAATGTTCACCGATACATTTTACTGCGATCTGATACTCCAAAGCAACAATGAATCCAGATCATTCTCATGCAAAGATCAGAATTACAGGGCCCCGTGGCTCCGAAACCATCAGTTTGAATTATGCTAATTGCTTCATCCTGCCTTCTCACAGGCCTCCTGGTGCTTTCACCATATTGCTTAGTCCTAACCAATCATGTTAGATCTGCAGCATTGCCAAGGGGGTAGAGGCCTGGGGTCTATTTGGATTGGAGCATTAGTTTATTGAAAGCTATACAAGTAATTTCTATTAGATGTGATATTCCCTATCTGTTCTCAGAATGGCCTATTCCCTTTTCTGTAGGAGATTGTGGAGTGCCTCCGTTCCTGTCCAATGCCCATCTTGCAGACAGCTATAGATCACAGACATCCTTCCCTCCTGGCTCCCGTGTCAGATATGTATGTGCCATAGGATATGTCAGAGAGAGAGGCAGTACTTACAGGACCTGTAACCAAGGGTGGTGGTCACCATTGCAACTGACATGTGAACGTAAGAAACCGTATAGTGACATGTTACGTTTTACTTGTCTTATAACTTTATGACATTGTTGCATAATACTATTATAATGATATAAGTACAGTACATCAAAGCATAACGTTAGCCTATGTGCTAGTCAACATGGCGGCAGACTGGCATGGCCTGTGTGATCTATATTGACGATGAGCTTTAATTTAATGTCTCCTTCAAAGGTAAATCATGTGGATCAGCTGGACAGGTTAATAACGGCCGGTTAATCTACTCAGGATCAGAGTTTGGAGATTCTGCCAGAGTTGAGTGCAACAAAGGGTGAGCTCTCATTCCTCTAGTCTGCTGCCCACGGGTCTTTGTTCTGGCTTCTCATAGCCTAATTGTAGCGATTTAGGGTTAGAAATAAAAGTATCTTGTCTGTTTACTTTGCTTCCTCATCACCCCTGGGGGGGTATTCCATCAACATCGCTAAAGGAAAATCCAGGCTTATTCTGATAAATCCAGGCTTTTTTTTCTTCTAAATCTCGTGAGATTTATCAGAATAAGCCTGGATTTTCCTTTAGTGATGTTGATGGAATACCCCCCTGAAGTGCCATTTTGTTGTTATTTATTGTTGTTTTGTACCCATTTTGCCACCAGATTTCAACTAGTTGGGCAGGGAACCAGAAACTGTCTGAGTCAGGGTTGGGATGGTCGAGTCCCTGTCTGTGAAGGTGAGCTGTCGCCACTTTTAGGGACCATGTCTCACAGGAGTAACTTCCCATTTGTAATTACCATCATGTGAAGTTGTCGCAAAGTTTTCTGGATCATGTGAATTGTGTTTGTGGTCTACAGTTGTGCAGTGTGCTGAGCCCCCAGAGGTGGTAAACGCAGAGAGAATCGGTGCCCCTGAACCACCGTACGTCTACAGCAGTGTGATTCGCTACCGTTGCCTTGTGGGAGATCTGGTTGGAGAGAGGGACATTGACTGTACCAGCGACGGCCTGTGGAGCACACCAACTCCGGAGTGCAGAGGTTAAATTCACCCTTCAATTACAATGTAAACTCTTTTCACTAAAGCCGGGTACACACAAGGATTTTCAAAATCTTAACAGATTTTTTATCTGAGACAGACCCCACACATGAAGATAAAAAATCTTGGAATTGAACAGCCTTGATCGTATTGTGTGTGGTGTGCGCCGATATTCCCATTTCAGCACCCCACAGACATAAAGATTATCGTTACGACAGTCTAGTCTCGTTCCCCAATATCGGGCGTTTGCTGTGTTTGGTCGGAAGGGGAAAAAATCGGACAGAAATCGGCCAGATTATCTTTGTGTGTGTACCTGGCTTTAGTTGATATGGTAAAGCAAAGAAATTTGAAAAATAAGTCGCTTAATTGGGACGTCTGTGGTGCAAGAGGTAGAGCTGCCGTCTAATGATCGCAAGGTTGGCAGATCGGCGGTTCGAGCCCCGGCTGGCCACATGTCGAAGTGTCCTTGGGCAAGACACGGAACCCCAAATTGCTCCCAGTGAGCGGGCCGGCACCTTGCATGGTAGCTTGCCGCCATTGGTGTGTGAATGGGTGTGTGAATGGGTGAATGAGAGGCCGTTGTAAAGCACTTTGGATGAAGGCGCTATAAGTGCAGTCCATTCAATTGGCAGTTTGCACAATACTGTTGGTGACTGTATGTTTCTTTGCACGTGCATACAGGTAACTTACGTATTCGATCCAAGTTTTATAGGCAAATGCAGTTCCACTATTCATACTCATTTAACACAAATGAAAATATATATTGCATGGTCTTACCTTTACTTGTAAATGAAGTAAATATCCTAAAAAACATATCTATGTTCCCGCTACAGTGCTATGGCTAGCTATGCGTTAACAGCCAAGACGAGTTGCAGTACCACTCCATTTGAAAGTGTTATTTACTGTCCCTTCATTTGAAGTAGGTCCTTAAGCTCAGGCAGTGCTGGAATTGTTTTGCTAGAGCCAGCTAACATGGAGGGACGGTTAGTGGCAATTACATGGGTTCAATACACGCCCCTCAGTGAGGCAGACGTAATAGCTGCCGCTAAAAGCCTGGTGCTTTTTTTTCATTGCAGCTTTATGTTTGTAACAGGCACGCGCTTAATGCCCGCACTCCATCCAATTTCTGAGGAGTTGCGCAATCAGGTGAGGCTGAGCTCATCGCTGCCGCACTTCTCGTCTCTCCCTGTATTTTCAGTGAAGCTATTTTGCCTATAAAAATGACTGGAATCATACAGAAATGACATTTGTAACACATAACTGGAACTTTTTAAATCGCATGTCCCTGGTATAAATGTATAAAAAGAATGTTGATTCGCTGTCGTGCCAGCCGTAAAGCTATGAGAAATGGCTGCTTCTTGAAACTTTGCACAGTAAAATCTGGAATACTATTATTAGTAATAGATTTATGGCTATAATTTAATGGCCAACATTCAATGTTGCTGCATTGTTTATCATGAGTTGAAAATACACGTTTTCTGAATCAGCATTGTCATGATCCAACATTGTAACACAACCTTCAGCTGATTCCTAACCAAAGTAGAAGATAAAATGTCATTGCATACAGGAAATTTAACTGAAATGCTTTACGTGACGTTGACATAAGCTATAGCCCTTTGGCCATGCTATTGCACTATAATGGAATACTTTGATGGGTTTGTAGTGTGTTCTCTCTACAATGCTACTACTCCACTGCTGCAACAGGAGTGATGGAGTTCAGATCGTGCATCAGAGACATTAGAAGCCCAAGGAAAGTATTTCCCCAAGCGTCTGAAGGCATTCCATGACAGAGTTGAACATTCTAAGAAGGAAATGTTTTTGTTACGGCTTTTTCAGCTATCTTACTTCTCATTTTGAAATAAATATTATCATTTTAAAACAAATGTTTAATTCTGGTTTATGATACTCTTCACTTTATGATACGCTAGGGGCCCTCCAATCTCTAGGGGGCCCTGAAATTCTTTATTTTTTGCTCAAGGCCATGTTTTTAACCTCATGCATGGCTTTGGCTTTGTTACTTTATCCCAGCATTCCTAGGGTTCACAATCATGTTCATTGTTCAAGTTCTTAACATTTGTGAGCCTGATGGAGGTGGACTATCCATGTTTCTTAGCAAAACTAAATTGGGAGTTATTATACAATAATGTCTTTATCATCTTTTTAATAAAAAGATAAATACAAATGTGTATAAAATAGCATCTTGAGACAGATTCAGTGAAATCTAGTATACATTTTGGTAATAGGCAAGTAACATTAAAGGAAACCTATTATGTTCTTTTCCCACAAGTTAATGTAGGTCTGGGGTCCCCAAAACATGTCATTGAATTTTTTTGTTGAAAATACCACTCAGACTTTGAAGGCATTCTAGCATGCCGCTGTTCCAGACGTGCTGTTTTCGTGTCTGTTGCTTTAAATCCAAATGAGCTCCTCCTCCCCACCCCCACCCCTGAGATGAGTTGGTTAAAGTCCTGTAGTGCTCAGGAAGAGAGGCCAGAGCAACACCACTTTCTTTGCACAATTTGAGATGAGATAGATACTGGCTGGATGATATCGCTAATGGTACCTAGCTAGCCTACCCAGTTTACTTGTATTGCCTATTTGTAAGAGCAGAAGGAAGCAAACAACCAAACTGCGCTACATCGATAGACATATGTGACAGGGCATGGTTAAAAAGTCTGCAAGTAGGGCAAAATCATTTTTCTGTCTTAGATTGAAAGCTTTAAAATGATGTGTCATACATTGAAATCTGAAACAAGTTGAAGTCATGGATATTTGTATGTTGATACCCTCCAAATGACCATTTTGAGAAAACGGGCTCAAAGTCTTCAGAGTTCTTTCACAAGAGGTAATGGGTGGGAATAGCTGGTTAACTCCACCCTAATCACTCCCTCAAGACAACCACTCCCTCAAGACAACCACTCCCCCATTACACTACCTGTCATTATCTACCTGTCGGGGTTGTCAGCTAACCCTCAGGAAACTAAATTGCAGGGCTGACATGTTTAAATTGCTAAATAATAATAATAATTCAAGATTCATGATTTTTTTTATTGCCATGTGTGCCAAAAGTTTATTACATCCCATTCCAAGTACGAGAGTAAAATTCATGGCAATGGAAAAAATTAGGCAAGATACAATAATAGAATGGTAAAAAATAATAATGTTGTGTCCGTGTGTTAGCATGTATCATTATAGTCCATAAAGCATCTAGTGGGACTTGGTGTAGTTCCTTCCCATCCCATCTGGGCATCAAAGCTGTAATAAAAAAAGAAGACAGTACATTTAAAATGACTGCCCACTGTTACCAACACCACCTTTACGAAATACTACTATCTTCATAAAATAGAATTGCTTATATAATGACAATGACAAATACCTGAAGGGCTGGTGACTCACATCAAGGTGTCATCTCTCAGAACCTCTCACCTCGTCAGTCTGTAACCCAAATTTCAGGTCAGAGGTGTGGACACTTCTCTAGTGTAGGTTTTCCATAGACTCTCAGTGTACTGTAAGAAGTAGGCTAGTGAAATCATTTCAATCCACAGTATTATTCTACAGCAAATCTACATCAATGAATTAATCATTATTTTTGATTCCACACAACATTACCGTTCATTACAAAAGCATTTACTTTTTCTATAATCTAATAGGCCTATATCTCTAACAAAGCTAGCTAACAAGCTAGCGGGTACACACTAAAATGGTGCATGAAACATATTACAGTATGTTGCATGTTTAGTAGGTCTGCAACAAATGTATTTATTCATTATGTTTTATCTTTACAACCTATTTCTTCCTCCCACCACCTCCTATTCGTTTTGTAGAGGGGTGGCATAATTGTGGTGAGCAGTTTCAGTGGTTTGCTAACTGATGCTAACAAAGGCGCTATCTACCTCACTCACAAAACAACAAATAACTGTTTGGCTATCCTAAGTAAACACAAAATCCTAGTAAGCAACACATGTAACTCACTAAAACATACCCAAGAACACAGCGACTGTCCCATGAATAGTGAACTGATGTGGAGATCAATGTCTGAAATTCCGTTGTCTTCTTCGTCATCGTCAGATTCGGAGTTCCCATTATGTATAGTCCAATATTAAGGAGTTCATTAATTGCCCACTGTCGATATTTCTGCCTGCTTTTGAAATTCTGTTGATAGTGTTCGAGAGAGCTTCAGCATCCATCTTGTAAACATGTCAACAAATAGGTCCACACACACATGGCTACTTGCATACACTAAATGCCACACCCGACTTTGCTAACTAAATGTAGGTATTTAGTGAATGTAAAACTATTGGTTATCATATCGAGTGGGTTCTTCATCGCTTCATTTGTCTTCCTATGCCAAAAACCTGAAAACAAATTTTTTCACAACAAGACTTGTTTGGCTTGATTGTGAGGTTTCACAATTCCCGACATGAGGACCTTTTAATGTGTCACATATTCTATACAACTACAGTAAATTAAATACTCCCCCCGGAATATCAACAATTCAGGAAAAAAAACATGTTTGATATTCATTCAGACTTTCCGTTGTCATTTCTTTCTAATAGCATCCTTATAGCCTATGAGTGATGCTACGTATACATTCAACTATTCATTAGACCTCAGCCAATACATTGTTGCGCATTTCCCATTACTAGTCAACTTTAGAATGGTAGGTCTGCAACAAATGTATTTATTCATTATGTAGCATCTGCGAAACAATTCTCTGGTAGTATTTGCCTGCTGAAGGGAAAGCCATAGGCGTACATAAAAACAACTATTATATGCTGATAAATTACTTGCTACATCGATGTTGGGAAAGCTAAACTACAGACTGACCCTATCACGCTGCAAGTTTGTATCAAAGCGATGCGATGTACAGCACAAGCACTGAAAAAGTAGTTTCCATAATATGGGACCTTTTAAATAACTGTACTTGGCCAAACTTGGAATAAGGAATCCCCTGTAGGAAATGCAACATAATTAAAACCCACAAATATGTAGAAAACACTGCAGCTGCTAAAAATGTGCTCCTGATTACATGTAATCATATGAATGATTGCTCAGATAAGTAAAATACTGGGGGGAACTAGAACAGGTCGAACTTTTAGCTTAGGCATACATTAGGAAGTTCAAGTTAAATCAATATTATACTTTTGTTAGACATTTGTATTGATTTTGAATAAGCAATCTTTTTCTTAATATAAAACATTTAACTGCGGTATGTTCTGATGCTGACCAACTGCCAATGTTAACTTAATTGTTCATCCCATGGATAAGCTTGTTTGGTTAGTTCTTACTGTTTCACAACCAATACAACAACACAGTCCCATGGGGTATACTTCCTACGTGCCAGGTAAGACGAAGATACCATAACAGTAGTAATGTGGCCAATACATTAGTATTTGTAATTGTTTTAATGAGGGTTTCGGTCTAGGTATGTATGTATATGCTGCTTGTTCTTTAATAACAAAATGTTATATTTGAAATAATGTAATCACATTCAGGAGTTATCCCATTTGGCACTGAAAATGGTCCCCTACCATGGACAAATATATTTAAAACTATGAATATTTTCCAGATATGTGTTATGGTTGCATACCCATGTACATTTATCATCTATCTACCAATCATAGCAGGAAAAAGTTATCTATGCTCGGGCCAGGGGCCACTGGCAGTCGTAATGCTAGAAGAAGGAAGAATATTATATGCGTGTGTGCGTGCGTGCGTGTGTGCGTGATTAATGCCTGAATCAATTTAAAGCAATTTCAACCACGATCACGTCAGGGTTCATCAAAAATTGTAGGCCCTTGGCAGTTACTATGTGACGGTTTGGGAAGGAAACCTGGCTATATAAGTTTGATTTGATGAATATCCTGTCTCATTACAGAGAGGGAGATCAACTGCCCCGCCCCGTCAGTGACCGATGGTGTGAAGACGAGTGGGGACGTCGCAGTGTACCGTGTCAGAGACGCTGTGACCTTCACCTGCTCAGAGGGCTTCCTCCTAACTGGATCGCCGCAGGTCACCTGTGGCCCCGACGGCCGATGGCTGCCCCAGCTCCCTGAGTGTACACCCTCTAGTGGTAAGGTTCAGAACATGCACCAGACCAACCTCTGGTTTCTTGAGTTATACGCTGAATCTCGATGGACTCCTGTAGATCAGATGCCAACCCATAATTGCTTAACCCAGCCTTCTCACAGGCTTGCTATTGCTTTCACCATATTGCTTACTCCAACCATGTCAGATCTGCAGCTAGGTTTGCCAACTTTCTCGCTACCAAATACGGGACAAAAGATGGCGTCACTGCACAGAGTGGGGGGTTTGCAGTGGGGGGGGGGGGGGGGGTTTGCAGGAATTGGCGCATTTACGCTATACGTACACATGAGGGGGGCCTTTGACTGGATAAATATATATATATATACGGGGGACAAGGGAGGTCCTGCTAGAAGAAGGAATAATATTAAGTGTGTGTGTGTGTGTCTAATACAAATTACTTGTATAGCTTTCAATACACTAATGCTCCAATCCAAATAGACCCCAGGCCCCTACCCAGTACCCCCAGGCCCCTACTCCCCAACCCAAAATACGGTACATCCCAGGTAATACGGGACTGTTGGCAACCCTATCTACAGCATTGCCAAGGGGGTAGAGGCCTGGGGTCTATTTGGATTGGAGCATTAGTTTATTGAAAGCTATACAAGTAATTTCTATTAGATGTGATATTCCCTATCTGTTCTCAGAATGGCCTGTTCCCTTTTCTGTAGGAGACTGTGGAGTGCCGCCGTTCCTGTCCAATGCCCATCTTGCAGACAGCTATAGATCACAGACATCCTTCCCTCCTGGCTCCCGTGTCAGATATGTATGTCATGTGGGATATGTCAGAGAGAGAGGCAGTTCTTACAGGACCTGTAACCAAGGGCGGTGGACACCATTGCAAATGACATGTGAACGTAAGAAACCAGTATAGTAACATGTTACATTTCACTTTTTTAATACATGTGAGGTAACATTGTATTTAAATGTTGTTACATAATGCTATTTTATAAGTAGGCCTATAGTACATAAAAGAAAATGCCACCATTCTCTTGTGAGACAGGGTGTTCTAGAGGTTGCACCTCTCTTGTTTACCACTAGGTGGCAGCAGAGCCTTGTGCTAGTCAGCATGGTGGCAGACAGCAAGGAGCCCTTTCTCAATTGTTAGAAACATGATTTGGTGCATCCTCTCCTCCTTCCTCCACTGGCTTCCTACTCAATACTCATTGGAGGTCGAAGGTCTAGGCTCCTCCCCTTTGATATATTCTCCTCCAATGCGTTTTGAGAAGAAGCCAGTGGAGGATATATGAGTAATCAGGTTTCTTACAGTTGAGAAAGGGCCTGTGTGATGATCTGTATGGACGAGCTCTAAAATAATGAAAGTGTCTCCTTCAAAGGTAAATCATGTGGATCAGCTGGACAGGTTAATAACGGCCGGTTCGTCTACTCAGGATCAGAGTTTGGAGATTCTGCCAGAGTTGAGTGCAACAAAGGGTGAGCTCTCATTCCTCTAGTATGCTGCCCACATGTATTTGTTCTGGCTTCTCATAGCCTAATTGTTGCAATATATAAATAAAAGTATCTTGTCTGCTTACTTTACTTCCTGATTGATTGATTGATTGAGAATGTTTATTTTGGTCCCTTATACAATTCATAATACAGATATAAAAAATGTACACAGTCACAATGAGTAACACCAGGACCAAAAAGGTGTAGGCTGAAGCCATGGCTTAGCAAAGAAAATGCAACAACTTCCTCATCACATACTGTTGTTGTTTTCTACTAATTTCGCCGCCAGGCATCAACTAGTTGGGCAGGGAACCAGAAACTGTCTGAGCGGCGGTTGGGACGGTCGAGTCCCTGTCTGCGAAGGTGAGCTGTTGTTACATGTCTGTTTTAGGGACTGGGGGGGGGGGGGGGGGTATTCCATCAACACCACTAAAGGAAAATCCAGGCTTATTTTGATGAATCTCGCAAGACTTAAAAATAAGCCTTTAGCGACGTTGATGGAATTGTCCCTTTTCCCTTTTAATTGCGATCACGATGCGAAGTTGTCGCAATGTTTTCTGGATCATGTGAAATGTGTTTGTGGTCTACAGTTGTGCAGTGTGCTGAGCCCCCAGCGGTGGTAAACGCAGAGAGAATCGGTGCCCCTGAACCACCTTACGTCTACAGCAGTGTGATTCGCTACCGTTGCCTTGTGGGAAATCTGGTTGGAGAGAGGGACATTTACTGTACCAGCGACGGCCTGTGGAGCACACCAACTCCGGAGTGCAGAGGTTAAATTCACCCTTCAATTACAATGTAAACTCTTTAACTTTTTTCAGAATGTAGCTGTATATCAGCTCATTTGGCCAAATACTTTTGCTTAAAATGACCTCGGAAATCGGCGAGATTCTGGCGCGATTTATACATCGAATAGGTAGACAACATTTAGGATTTATTGAACAGTTTTATTTTTAATGTAGTCGATTTCGTTTTATTACAAGTCAATGTAATATTCTTCCATATCAAATGGAGTCCTGGAGAGAGTATGCCGCCCCTCAGCTAAACCAGTGGTGAGTTGAACTAATCAGATGTCTCTACCAGTGTTACACCACTAGTTCTCAGTAGTAATACCACTCCATTGCATGTCTGTGTTTCTCAGCAGATGAAGCCAGCTGGAACCAGTACTGTCCTCACAACATTAAACATTTTTATTTATTTATATTAAATATATTGAATAAAACTACATTTGATAAAGAAACTGTTACTTATCTTTTTTATATGCTAAACTTGATTAAATTGATGATTACATGTTGAAGCTGTAGAAGAAGAAGAATGAAAAATGTAGGCTAAACTAAATTGTTTTTTAACCACATAATTATCAAATTCCTGCCTTTTACACATGTTCACTGGGCATTTATATTACATCCAAATGTCATTTCTCAACTTAATTATCAGGCAGGCTCATAGACTTACAGCAATGTCATTTCTTCAGGCAGGCACATAGGCTAAGCTCTGCACAATGAATTCCATCAATCAGAACTTTCTGATTGTAGCTTACACTCCAAATAGTGTGCCTTTGTCCAGCACAAAGACAGATAAGAAGAACAGGGAACATTCCATCGCGAGTGAAGCGAGCAAGCGGGAAAAAATTGGCCTCCTCAATTCTGGAAGTCACCAGCCTCCACTGCTGTATATAGACTACCCCATGGGCATTTTAGGTGCTGGACTAACATTGTTATGAAATATGGTGGTTGTTCACATCTTGATTGTTTAGTCCTTTTTAGCGGTGTAGGTGTGTACGTGTGTACGTGTGTACGTGTACCAATATTAATGCCTGAATCAATTTAAAGCAATTTCAACCACGATCACGTCAGGGTTCATCCGAAACTGTAGGCCCTTGGCAGTTACTATGTGACGGTTTGGGAAGGGAATTTGTATATATATATTGTAATATATAATATAAAGTTTGATTTGATGAATATCCTGTCTCATTACAGAGAGGGAGATCACCTGCCGCCCCCCGTCAGTGACCGATGGTGTGAAGACGAGTGGGGACGTCTCAGTGTACCGTGTCAGAGACGCTGTGACCTTCACCTGCTCAGAGGGCTTCCTCCTAACTGGATCGCCGCAGGTCACCTGTGGCCCCGACGGCCGATGGCTGCCCCAGCTCCCTGAGTGTACGCCCCCTGGTGGTAAGGTTCAGAACATGCACCAGACAAACATCTGGTATTTCATGGTGGTTGTTCACATCTTGATTGTTTAGTAGTTTTTAGCAGTTGATTGGATGTTGTAAAATGATGGTTATTTTTCAATGTTGACTTAAGGTCTTCATTTGATGCTCATCATGTAATGTTGCTACGCCTGGAGGTTTTCTAAACCGTTTTCTCGATGTCAGCATACAGTATGACCGACTGTTGATAATCGAACATTGCAACTAGCTCGTGCATGGGTTGAAAAATGAAAGTATATGGGACCGTATACAAAACATTTACCGTACGCACCCACTGCAGTGTAAGTTGCTTTGGAAAATGTATGCACTCACTGCAATGCTAGTTACGTTGGGTAAAAGCGTCAGCTAAGTGGCATAAACAAACATTGTGTTGATATATCTTAGGGTTGTAATGTACAGAAGCCCCACAACTTAACACTAGAACAGCCATGAGGGGTCATTTGTGAGTAAAGAAAAATGTTATATCTTTGCACTCGGATCACATTTCAGGACCCTCCTTTCATGACTTTTCCTAGATACGTATGTGCGTTCTACCACCCAGTATGATGATAACATCATAATATCAATATGTTATTTAACATCAGGATAAGCTATTATAAAGCTATTTTGCAGTTTTTCTGTGTAGGAAGCAGGCCAATTTACAAGCGGCCTTAATTTGCTAGTGGTCGTTGTGTGTAAATAGCAGCTTAGCATTGTGAAGAATTTGACCCCCGAGGCGGCTCTTTTAGTAGGTAAAAAGGTGCGGCTGTTCTAGTGTTAAGCCTGGTAAAAACTGACGCTGGCTATTCAATCTCTCCTCACAGGCGTCACATGTCCGTATCCCTACGTCCGCAACGCCCAGCTGTCTGGACCACAGGCGCCACATGTGTTTGGGGACTCGGTGGCGATCTACTGCCATCGGCCCTTGAGGATATACGGTGCCCACTCGGTCACTTGTGGCCGGGATGGGAACTGGACTCCAGCCCTTCCCACGTGTTACTGTGAGTATCCCCCCCATCCTTCAGGTTTCTTAAGGCTCGGGGCCGATGTAGCGGTTGGTGCTGGTCCGTGCAGCCAACAACAGAGCAGTTTCCATGCCTCTTAGCATCGACATAATGTTAGCCGGTCCGACGAAACGAAAACGGCACACCTGTGTCGCATAGGTAACTTTGTTCTCAAGCCGTGGGCGGAGATACTCAGATGGGGGGAGGGGCGGTATAATTGTAATGAGGCCCAATTCTACGTGGCAGTAGTGGGCAGCTAATCTGATTGGCTTGTTGAATCGCATGTTTTACGAAATACGCAGCCCACAAAAAAAGAATTGCTTGTACTGCACAAGCACTGAACAAGTAGTTTCCAAAATATGGGGACCTTTAAGTCAACCATATGAACCAGAAAAGGAGTCGCAAAGCACTTGGCGTTTCTCGTTGCCACGGCAACCTGATGTTTTTGCTGTTTGTGGAACAGACTTTGGTAAACGCCCCAACTGTACCTGTGCAGTGACACTGTTATTACTCTAGTTACTACATGTTTATGCAGTGCTCTTGCATAGTACTGTATATTGGTAATTGTTTTGCAATGGAGTAATAAGGATAATTAAAATAACTTTTGAACTCATACGTTTCTTTTACAGACTAACGTGGACGGCTCATTTGCCACAATCCTCACATGTAGCGGTGGAAACCTATTCAGTCAGCTGCCATGCTCATACCTCAGGTCAAGCTCAGTATTGAATTATTAAAGCTTCAACACTTTATGCACTCCTCAACTCTCTACCTTACTTATTGTAAACTGCAGTCATTTATGAACAAATAACTTGTGGTGATGTTTTTGAATACTTTAATGTGATTGTAATATGTACAATGGCTGTAAATGGAACCTATGTAATAATAACCCTTGCACACTAAGCCTGAAACATGTTTTTTTCTGTATTTTACTATGAAAAATGAAAGTTGTCTATAATTCTCCAATAATAAACTAATATCAAAATGACTGAAAGAAGCAAGACTGCTGTTTTATAAACACATTTTCTGCCTTTTTGGATGCACTTCTATTTACAATTGACATGAAATGCAACCCCAAACATGTTACATTTGCAGTTCATGAAAAGGGTAACTGACATCAAATAACATTTGAAATTAAGCTCAATTACAGTATGTTTATTTAGTTTTTTTTTTTACAGAAACAAGCTCATAACCTTGTTTCATTTCAACTCTGTAAATACTTTTCTTTTCCAGTTGATAACGTTACATGTGCATGACCATTTCTATGGATGTAACACAGTGAGTGTTGCATTGTGGGTAGAATCCTAACTCCAGGTCCGCCTGCGTCGTTCCCACATTTGCATATATCTTGTACTGATGTCAAAGGGGGAATTTGCACAACGATTTGACTTGCGCGCGGATCTGGAGTTAGGATTCTACCCTTTATGAACAAACGAGAGCTACAAGAAATTTAAGAACACCAATTCCATTCATTTAAAAAGACAATACAAAATCCAGACATTTTTTTTTTTACATGAGCAATAACAATTTTCAAGTGCAAATACCATTATCAACTCTATGATACATCATAGAAAACTCTTGTTAAAAAAAGCAACAAATCAAAACAAAAACATTGATGTGTTCGGGTTGCAGGAAGAGAGGGAAGAATGAGAGAGAGGGGGGGGGGGGGGGGGGGGGGGGCACTGAGCACTATGGACTGTTGTTAAAATGTAAATCAAAATGCAGGGATAACAAAAAACCCAGAAGGATCTACTATCTGCAACTTAAGACAACTGTCTGCGCAGCAAGGCTTTTTAGATTATTCGATTGAATAACAGATGGCATTCTGGTGTGTGTAGTCAATTGAATTGAGTTCCGCTATACTATGCATGGCTTAGTCACCTTTGTCTGATAATTTAACAGTGTGGTCAAAATCCCTTTGCCTCATCTGGAATCACATGTAATTACCACTGTCTAAAGGTAGTGTACAATAACTTTTCAGGTACACTGTTTTTATTTTCTCTATTTACAAAACAAATGAAACAACAACAAAAAAAACACCAGAGAGCCTCCTGGGAAGTACATATTCTATTTTAGAGCAGTGACAATTTCTTGAATATTTCTTCAACAAAGGGGGTTGAGTATGTTAGGATTACCTATTATCATTTTCATTACATTGACAATGCAATTGTCGGCAATAATTCAATTCCAATGGTAATGTTGTATTAACTGATCAACTACATGAGTATTTAAATATTACTGTAGTGAATACTGAAGACCGAGTAACTAATCACAGCCCTAGTAATGCCATGGAGGGGTTGGGGTGTCTTTGGATAAAGGGGTGAGGACGGGGGCAGGAAACAGTTTGGGGAGGGAGGAGGGGGGCCTGCTCAAGTTAATTAGGGTTGAAGAATTCAACCCTTGTCTTAGTTATTTTCATTATTTACAAGATTGAAAGGAAAAACGTCTATAAAACTGGTAGTCCGTGGAGAGCCATGTGTGAGGTGACTATCAGGTTAAATGAGGACAGGTGGGAGAGTTGGATTCATAGTTGGATGCGTCTCAACACGTTCTCTTCTATTACAGTTTTTTCTTTTGATTGCTAAGCCGCAGTGTTCAAAACTGAAGTCACATTGTCAAAACAGACAATACAGTCTGCATTACTAACACACACACCACACTCATACCGTCAAGCGAACTCAGTTGACATTGCTTTCACACAAAATGCAATCAATGACCACATTCTCCAAAATCCATTAACTCTTCTCTCATTCAAACTCCACCACCTGCAAAACACTATGTATTTGCAACACATTTTTCCAATGTTTACACACTGTGTTCAAAACTGTGAACACATTCAAAACAGAAGTTTTGCAGTAATCATTGAAATGTCTAGCAAATATTATACAACTTTTCCACTTTATTTTCCACTTTTCATTTTAGACAAGTAAATGTACTGTACCGGTACTTTGAAGTAAATGTACCGTAACTTACTTTCGGCAAAGATACTGGAAAAAAAAAACTTAAGGGTAGAAGCAAATTGCGGCGTTTCTGATTCATTCTCGTTGCCTTATACTTTACAGTTGTACAGTCAACTATTCTGTCTATTACTATAAATCAAACCATTCTTATAATGAAAATCCTTCAAACTACGTAATGCTCCCTGTTGTTAGTGTTTTGTAGGTCAGAATGTTATGAATGACTGTGTATGCTTTCTGAGTGAACATTGTGTATGGTTGAACGAGCTTCTTTTGAGACATGTATGAGGTGTTTGGCCAAGATGCATGTTAGTAATGCAGACTGTATTGTCTGTTTTGACAATGTGACTTCAGTTTTGAACACTGTGACTTAGCAATCGGAGAAAAAAAACTGTATAACAATGAAGTATTATTAGTGTGGTAGAGGTCAGGAAACACCAGAAAGAGAACTTGAGATTGAAGAATTAAAGTGACCTTTTTAAAGAAGCAGCAAACGTATGTCCCTCAAAGACATTTCTCTGTCTCTCTCTCTCACAGAGCCATGGTCCTCAAAGACATATCTGTCTCTCTCTCACATAACCATGGTCCTCAAAGACATCTCTCTGTCTCTTTTCTATTGCTCACACAAGTCTAGTCTCCTTTCCAAAATGTCCATTTACGTTCTGGAAATGATAAACTACATTTTTATACGCTTTGTTAAGTTAACTTGGATATAGAATAACAGAAAATATCTGAAGGTAGGTAAACAGACAGCTATACAATCTGGACAGAAGAGAAGAAGAAAAAATAAACATACAGAATAACTGTTTTAACAGTAATACCTTAATAGGAAATTGCTCTAAGAGCTCAAATATAGTAAGGCTTTGAATGATGTGGAATGTAGCTATGACATGACACCAGCAGCACTTCCTTAAGGAGAGCACACGGAGGATATACTGTAGATAAACAAAAGGTTACACATTTATCAAAAACAGAGTCGTCATCGTGGTGTGGTAAGAGCTGTGGCTGGGAGAGAGAAGACTATTTTTATTAAAGCAAATGTACGATACCCAGTTCCAGCTCAAAAACACGTGACAAACATATCACCCTTTTTAATATCCTTCTTACTGACTGAAATAAACGTCACTGCTGTCAACACAGACTTAAGGTAACAGAC
>NC_137676.1:6487324-6514824 GCF_963989245.1 Nansenia antarctica
GTAGAGTATAGTACAGTACAGTAGAGTACAGTAGAGTAGAGTGCAATACAGTAGAAAAGTAGAGTAGAGTAGAGTACAGTACAGTAGAGCACAGTAGAGTATAATATAGTACAGTAGAGTATAGTATAGTACAGTACAGTAGAGTATAGTATAGTACAATAGAGTAGAGTACAGTAGAGTATAGTACAGTAGAGTAGAGTATAGTACAGTAGAGTAGAGTACAGTAGAGTAGAGTATAAAGTACAGTAGAGTAGAGTATAGTACAGTAGAGTAGAGTAGAGTAGAGTAGAGTACAGTAGAGTAGAGTATAGTACAGTAGAGTAGAGTACAGTAGAGTAGAGTATAGAGTACAGTAGAGTAGAGTATAGTACAGTAGAGTAGAGTATAGTACAGTAGAGTATAGAGTACAGTAGAGTATAGTATAGTACAGTAGAGTACAGTAGAGTATAGTAGAGTACAGTAGAGTACAGTACAGTAGAGTACAGTAGAGTACAGTAGAGTAGAGTACAGTAGAGTACAGAACAGCAGAGTATAGTAGAGTACTTGTGTATGTGGTCCTCTGTGGCTCAGTTGGTAGAGCATGGCTCTAACAACGCTTAGGTTGTGGGTTCGATTCCCGCTGGGACCATATATACTGACAAATGTATGCACTCAATGCAATGTAAGTCACTTTGGATAAAAGCTTCAGCTAAACGGCATATATTAATAGGATCAGTTACTGCATAGTGCTCCCTGTTACTTCCTACTACTTACGAGGCTAAATGTCCTTCCTTGAATTTCCGGTTGAAGCCAAAAATTGTGATGGGAAAAATAACATGGGATTTTGTCTAGAACCAGAGTTCATTGAACTACATTTAGCATTCAGCAGATGCTTACAGGACTTAAAGGGACTTACAATTAGAGATTACAGAGACAGTCTCCCTGGAGCTACTTAGGGCTAAGTGCCTTACTCAAGGGCACACTAGTGGTGGTGTTCCCAGGTGGGATTTAAACAGATGACCATCAACAGTCCAACTCACTATCCACTAGGCCACCACTACCCCTACTGTACATTTTGACGGCGTGCTTCAGGGGCTCTGTTATTGACCTCTTCTGAGGAGGCAGGAATCTGTAGTAGTTGTAGCTGGACTGTTATACAATGCTGTATCGAGTAATACACTATGCCCTATCTTGTATATGTACTGTATCATGTATCCTCCATGTTGTTGATGTTATTGTTGATTCTGCATGTTGACTACATTACCATGTTCAGTCAAGCAATAACTGCCTCATGAAGATTAATAAGGTTTGTTGAATTGACATGACATGTCATGTCATGACATGTGGCCTGGGGTGGTCCAGCGGTCTACAGTGTACACGTATGCCCAGGTCGGCATGGGTTCCAATCTGACCCATGCCCTGCTGACGTCCCCTCTCTCCCTTCTTCTCCCTACTTTCCTGCCTGTCCTCACTATAGCTGTCCAATAAACTGAAAAATATGTGTGGGACTGCCCCACTTAAAAAAAAAGAAGAAGAAGAATTGACATCAGCACGAAAGGGGAGTCTGACCTGTGGTGTCCCCAGGCTTGACCTCGGCCTCCAGCTCCAAGGTGATGCGTGTCACTTCCTTGTTGGTGGGGTTGCGGGCGCGGCGACCTTTGGCCTTCTTGGAGGAGTCACACTTGAGGTTGACGAACGTCACCAGACAGCTGCTGCAGGGCTGTCCGCCGCCTCCTGTAGGACAACCAGAGAACCAGAGAACATTTCACAGTCACAAAACGGAACACGTTTGCTAGAGAGGGTATCCTCACAGGGTCGGGAGGTCTGATCCTGACCGGCGTGGTGCGGCTCTCCTCTACCTGGTCCCAGGGCCCGGCCCCGGTCCTCCGCGCGACCCGTCAGCTTGGGGTGAAGGTGGCACTTGGCATCTTTGATCTTGAACGAGGCCGTCTGCTTCACTGGAGGGGCAGAAGTCTCTACAGGCAAACAGAGCAGTGTGGGTGAGAGGACTACATATTTATATTATATCTGATATATTATACAGTACCAGTCAAAAGTTGATATCTATCTATCTATATATCTATCTATCTACCTACCTACCTATCTATCTATCTATCTATCTATCTATCTATCTATCTATCTATCTATCTATCTATCTATCACTACAGGCAAACACAGCAGTGTGGGTGAGAGGACTACATATTTATATGATATATGATATATTCTATATTATACAGTTCCAGTCAAAAGTTTGGACACACTTTCCTAATGGGGAAGTGTGTCCAAACGTTTGCCTGGTACTGTATTTATATTATATTTCAACCATTATGATCCAATGACAATGGGACCATCATCTGTAATACACAAAGTGGCACATACAGTTATAATAGGTACATTTATACTGATGACTACCTAACTTCTATCAACTAAAGAGTCAAGAATCCTCAATACTGTATGTCTCTGTGGGACCTACACTCACGAGCACTTCCAGTGGGTAGAGCACTCTATTATCTGATCTATTATTAGTATAGGAACACTGGGTAAGGCCTCCTGTTGCTCTCAAAACAGCTTCAATTCTTTGTGGTGTTGATTCCACAAGATGTTGGGAACATTCCTTTGAGATTTTATGATCCATGATGACATGATTGCATTACGCAATTCATCTCAGGTGCACTTTCAAGCTGTGAATCTATATCCTGTTCTACCATAATCCCAAAGGTGTTCTACTGGATTCAGATCCGGTGATTGGGAACGGTGACTGACGAACACTGAACTCATTGTCATGTTCATGAAATCAGTTTGAGACGACTTTTGCTTTGTGACATGGTGCATTACCATGCTGGAAGTAGCCATTTACAAGATGAGTACATTGTGGCCATGAGGGGATGCACATGGTCAGCAACAACACTCAAATAGGCTGTGGCATTCAAGCGATGATTGATTAGTATTAACAGGCCCAAAGTGTGCCAAGAAAACATTCCGCACAGCATTACACCACCTCCACCAGCTTGGACTCTGTGACACAAGGCAGGTTGGGTCCATGGAGGTCTACTGGTGTTCCTAATAAAGTGTCCGGTGAGTGTATATATATATACCTATGCAACTCTGACTGTTGCTGGAGTTGAGCTTGGAGGAGGTCTTGCCTCTGAGGATAGGGATCCCACAGCTGACTGAATAGCTGCTGTCAGACTCTGCAAACCATCAAGGCAAGGCAAGGCAAGTTTATTTGTATAGCACATTTCATACAACAGGGGCAATTCAAAGTGCTTTACATACATTATTTAAAAATACAGCAAGAGGAGCATAAGAAAATAAAAATTACAATGAATAAAAGCAAATATAAGAAGTAAATAGATAAAACTTTTTTTTTTTAAATTATCGTTAATGGAAAAAAGACATTGATAGAAGTGTTTGTGTTTAATCATAACTGGTACAAAACATGAAGGTTTTTAGCTTAGATTTAAATATGTTAAGGGTTTGAGCCGGTTTGATTTCTTCAGGGAGTTTGTAAACATTGTAGCAGCCCTTTATGTCAAACATTGCGAAATCAAGCATAGTAAGCGACACACAAACACACACCAGCGTTCAGACATAACCTACTCAAATCAATCCCTCTATTCACAATGTTTGACATAAAGGGCTGCTACAATGTTTACAGACTTTTTAAAAAGATATGTTTTTTAGGGCATTTCTGCTTTTATCGGGATAGAGACGTTAGAGATTAACAGGAAGGATGGGTGAGAGAGAGAGAGAGAGAGAGAGAGAGAGAGAGAGAGAGAGAGAGAGAGAGAGAGAGAGAGAGAGAGAGAGAGAGAGAGAGGAGGGATGACATGCAGGATAGGTCGATGGCCGGAATCGAACCAGGGACCCTGCTGTCTATTATGTGGCATGCGCCTTGAGTGAGCTATGCCACAGTTCTCACTACACTTGGCTATAACACTGTATAATTCATGTCACTCCATTCAAGATGCATGTGTTTGGTTGTTAAAGCTGCTATAAGGGCCTGTTGCAGCCATCTCTACCTGACAGGTAATGAGCTTTGGAGGCGCAGGTGAGGGAGCAGCTCTCTTTCTTGCCCGTCTTGCTGCAGGTCAGAGTGGCCTTGGGAGCCAACAGGCCAGTCAGACATTTCACCAGCTCTGGAGGAACAACAACAACAACAACATCACACAATCATACATCATAGATAGACCACTATGGATGTCCAGAGAGAGAGAGAGAGAGAGAGAGAGAGAGAGAGAGAGAGAGAGAGAGAGAGAGAGAGAGAGAAGATGCAGCTCAGAGATGTGCTAACTTTGATCTCAAAACTAATGGTGTGCACACTCATCTAACTTTGATCTTCAAAAAATAATAAAATATATATATATTTGTATTATTTATAAATAAATACACTCCCCTTTGCAACAGCTATGGTGATAGGTAACCTTGATCTTGAGAGAAGCAATGCAATCAATGAAAGTCAAGATGAATGTTTGCAGGGGGGGGAAAAAAGGCTAAAGAACATAAAAAAGCATCTTGTGATTTTTGTCTATTTTCCCTCATTAGAGCTGAGACTAAGTGTGATTCTGTGTTCTAACCACTGGATGGCAGTGTTGCTACATACCAACGCAGTCCTTCTTGTTCCAGTGCAGCTTGTATCCAGGTGGACAGGTACACTCATAACTGCCCAGGGCGTTGATACAGCCATACTTACACCCCCCGCGGTTTATACTGCACTCATCAATATCTGTGAAAGGAAATGGACAGTCAATAATAACAAATAAAAACAATTGGGCAATGATAAATCAATAAATCAGTCAAACTGACTGGTGAACACTGATCAATGAATGATCAATAGACCCTCAGTAATAAGTAACAATCTGAGTACTCCCCCGGAAAAACACTACGATCCATCTAATCCATCCAAACGATCAATCTAACACAATAAAACATTCCGTCTTTCTGTAAACCCGGCTGCAACAAGGGAAGAAGTACGTAAATCTTTCAATTGAATTCATGAAAGAAGAAAAGTACAAAAGAAACAAAAGAAAGCGTGTTCCGTTCTGTTCTAACAGCTGTGAGTCTCTGTGAGGTCAGTCCATTCTATCCTGTCAGTGATCCAATCCCTAACAGAAGATTTATGCGTATTTTTGTAAACAGGGTTGATTGCCCATTTGATGTCTAATCCAGGACATCTGATGTCACCGCCGCAACGCGTTTCCCCCCTCAGTCGAAAACTTCTTGTTCTCCCAAAGCGCAGAAGAGAAGACTTGGAGGGAACTTGCAGAGAGGAGTAAATTACAATCACTTTTTAACACACAGAACCAAAACCACTTTAACCATACACAGGCCAGATGGGGTGCTGCCTGCCTGGGACGTCAGACTTGAAAATGGGTTTATTAGAGAGTGACGAGGACAATGAGAGCGAGGGGCTAAGTGACAGGGACACCAAGGAGAGTGGCAGAGATAATAACAGTGATTGATGATGTGGCCTAGGCTTGTATAGAATACACTTCCCTGTCCCATTAAATTATTCACCATGGATAGAAAGACTCTCTCCACGCAGCTCCCAGATGGAGATGATGACTTCATCAATAGTGTTTTTGCGGGTGTTGAGTTGCCAGTGTGCTGCTCAGAGACTCAGCAGTCTGTCAGAGAGGCGTCGCTGAATGTGTCTGACCTCCCTGTCAAAGAAACACTATTTGAATAGAAGAGATCTCTTCACAATGCACCAAAGGATCATCTGCAGAAACTGCATTTTTTTTTCTCTCTTTCTTTTTCTTCGAGTCTAAAGTTGTGAACACACTCAGTAAAGCTCTCTCATTCTCTCCCTCCCTAGCTCTTTCTCTCTCTCTCTTTCTCTTTCTCTCTCTCTCTCTCCCTCCCTAGCTCTTTCTCTCTCTTTCTCTCTCTCCCTCCCTCCCTAACTCTCTCTCTCTCTCTCTCTCTCCGTTTCTGAATGCACAGAGGTAACACACTCATTCATCCCAGAGGCCGGAATGGGACGGCGGAGTAAGGGAGGGAAGGAGGGAGGGAGGGAGGGAGAGAGGAGAGAAGAGAGGAAAAAGACTTTAAGACTGACAGCCCCTCAGCTGACCTCATGGATCAACAGTTGTATGTTTGTGCCAGCTATCATCTGCTAGTGCGGAGGGCATTGCTCTAACTCCGGGGGGGAACATTAAGCAACATGAAAATGAGCTTTCTCCCAGCAGCTCCCTTTCTTCTCTCTCTCCCTCTCTCGCCAAAAGACCAATCATTAATACCTGTCATCTCCCCGGCACGCAGACACGCATTCTTCAGCTCCGTCTCTGCCGAGACCGGGAGACCGAACTCGAGGGTGAACAGAACACAGTTCTTTCTGTAGATGTCAACAGCAGAGACAGGAGAACCAGAGCGTGATCACAGTTCCTTCCCCTGAGGTCAACAGTAGAGACAGGAGAACCAGAGCGTGATCACAGTTCCTTCCACTAAGGTCAATAGGAGACAGAAGAACCAGAAGGTGATCACAGTTCCTACCACTGAGGTCAACAGGAGACAGAAGAACCAGAGCGTGATCACAGTTCCTTCCACTGAGGTCAACAGGAGAGACAGAAGAACCAGAAGGTGATTACAGTTCCTTCCACTGAGGTCAACAGGAGAGACAGAAGAACCAGAAGGTGATTACAGTTCCTTCCACTGAGGTCAACAGGAGAGACAGAAGAACCAGAGCGTGATCACAGTTCCTTCCACTGAGGTCAACAGGAGACAGAAGAACCAGAAGGTGATCACAGTTCCTTCCACTGAGGTCAACAGCAGAGACAGAAGAACCAGAAGGTGATTACAGTTCCTTCCACTAAGGTCAACAGCAGAGACAGAAGAACCAGAAGGTGATTACAGTTCCTTCCACTGAGGTCAACAGGAGACAGAAGAACCAGAGCGTGATCACAGTTCCTTCCACTGAGGTCAACAGCAGAGACAGAAGAACCAGAAGGTGATCACAGTTCCTTCCGCTGAGGCAATTAATGTATAGATCTATAGTGTAGATCTATACCGTGCCTCTTGTCTTCTAAAACAGGCTTCTTTATTGATCTCTGCCCACAAGTCAGAGTGCTTTAAAACCACCGGTCTATATTCTGTATTCAAGGCTTACTTAATGATTGCAACCGGGTCAACAAAAACAGTATGCTACACTATCAGTTGTATCGAAATAATCAAATACTTGGTATTTTAATACTGTCAAATGTCATTCAGATTGATGATTTATGGACAGTATATAGTAACAACTACACTCTCTGAACAATTTATTTACTCTACAGGGTAGAGCCTCCCTTTGCTCTCAAAACAGCCTCAGTTCTCTGTGACAATGATTCCACAAGACGTTGGAAACATTCCTTTGAGATTCTGGTCCATGATGACATGATGACATGATGCCCTGATCACGCAATTCCTGCAGATATTTCAGGTGCACTTTCAAGCTGTGAATCTCCCGTTCTACCACATCCCAAAGGTGTTCTATTGGATTCAGATCCGGTGACTGGGAAGGCCACTGAAGAACACTGAACTCATTGTCGTGTTCATGAAACCAGTTTGAGACGACTTGCTTTGCGGACATGGTGCATTACCATGCTGGAAGTAGCCATTTAGAAGATTAACACATTGTGGCCATGAAGGGATGCACATGGTCAGCAACAATCCTCAAATAGGCTGCGGCACTCAAGCGATGACAATGGATTGGTATTAACGGTCCGAAAAAGAGTGCCAAGAAAACATTCCCCACCCCATTACACCACCTCCATGAATGAGTAGGTGTACACGTGTTCCTAATAAAGTACTCGATGAGTGTATATCTCATATCTAGCATAATATCTCGCTCCCTCTCCCTCTCTCACTGTCTCTCCCTCTCTCGCTGTCTCTCCCTCTCTCACTGTCTCTCCCTCTCCCGCTGTCTCTCCCTCTCTCACTGTCTCTCCCTCTCTCGCTGTCTCTCCCTCTCCCGCTGTCTCTCCCTCTCTCGCTGTCTCTCCCTCTCTCGCTGTCTCTCCCTCTCCCGCTGTCTCTCCCTCTCTCGCTGTCTCTCCCTCTCTCGCTGTCTCTCCCTCTCCCGCTGTCTCTCCCTCTCTCACTGTCTCTCCCTCTCTCGCTGTCTCTCCCTCTCTCACTGTCTCTCCCTCTCCCGCTGTCTCTCCCTCTCTCGCTGTCTCTCCCTCTCCCGCAGTCTAAACGAGCCACTGCCGTTTATGTTTTTCTATCGGTGCTGAAGAATGGCCGGGTGGACAGACATGAGTTGAAGGAACTGACGAAAGGCCCTCCACACTCTCCTTGACAGCTGCAGGTCACTGACCTAATTGGGGTTGTTTGGGGTGAGTCCATTGGCTTGGTGTACAAAGAGCCTGTCCTCCGAGTTTTCTTTTTTTCCCCGCTCCTTCCCACCAGCCTCCACTGGCCTATTGTTAAATAAGTGAGGGACTGTCTCCGGAGTGTTTGGCAGTGATATTTCAGCTGATAAGCCTTTCAGGGAATAAACACAACCTTGGTCAGCCCCTGTGAACAGAGGGCAGACACGGCTCCATAAATCTGGGGGTTATCTAAGAGTTTAGACGGCGCGGATGAGGAGGGGGGGGGGTTGCCATTCATCACTAGGACTCAACAATGGCACCCAAGGCCCTCATGTGCCACTTCCAGGCACTCTACCCCCCCTCTCCCATCCCTCTCACTTACACATACTCGGGGTGTCAGTTGGTAATGCCTGTTGAATTGTGGGCTCTCCAGGTTAAATAAAGTTAATAGAAAATAAATAAACTCCCTTCCACCACCACCACCACCACCACCCAACCCTACTCTCTCTGTGACAAGATACAAGAACATCTTTTCAGTTTGATTCATGAGCAGTATCCAGTAGTTCGTGACGTGTGACACATGTTGATCGTGTTATCCATAATAACATATGATGTCCTCCTCGGTGATTGAACTTGTTTTATTAGATTTATTAGATTTTTTCATTTTTTTAAATGATTAATTATTACCGGTTTATTATCGTATTACCAGACGTGATCTAGTCTTAAAAACGTTCCGTTTGCTACATGTTTTGTCATAACATTCCTGGATTAGATCGACCTGTCAAAACCAACTTCCACTGAGTAATGGAGGAGGAATCATGGCGGAGCTATGTGTTCCTGAGTGTACATAAGTCTCCCTCTGTCCTACACCACTACTCAGAGTGGCCCTGAGGCTCTGGAGACAGCAGCAGATTCAAAGCGCTGATACACACACACACACACACACACACACACACACACACACACACACACACACGCGCAACCATCAAAGCCGCCCGCCGCAGCACCGCGATGCGCTCAAACGGGTCCTCTTCTCCCTGCCCTGCAGACCTGGCACGCGCCGCCGCCTGGAACACGAGACTACTGTCTCCACGATCTCTACCACGCTGGCCCACGGGACCCTCAGGCAAGAGGCTGCTCCCCCCGCCCCACCCCGCCCCCGCCAACACACCTGCCCCCCCCCCCAGACCACACCCCTGAGCCCCCACATCCCGCCCACACTCCTGCCCCCCGAACCCCCCCACCCACAACCGTGTCTCAACCAGGCACCCGGGTGCATAGCACTGCGTAAATTGTTTGTTTTTCTTCAAGTGCAGTAGATAAGAGGTACGTGACATGAATACAGAACTTAATGTCAATGCCCCGCCCCCTTTATTTAAGCTGGCACTAGACTGTGAAGTTTAGTGAGCTTGTATAGGCTAGTAGCCAGCCAGAATGGGCACAATGCACACACACACACACGGTGTCAACGTGACAGGGAGACGGTACAGGATGAACACACGCTAACTTTAGCCCCCCGAAGGAATGATGTCATCAAGATAATGAATGAAGGATGGTTCAAGTGCATTGTGGTCTCCCCCCCCTGAGGTACTAGAGGGGGGTACTAGGGGAGAAGTTAGCAGGGAGGTGTGGGATCTAGAGGAGGTGTGGTGGACTTGTGATTGATGGGCTATGGAGAGACGGGGCCAGGGGGGAGATAAGTGTCACCTCACCTCCACAATGTGCCAGGCCGTACAGGACATAACCTCTATGACAGAAGCACTGGAAGCTGCCGGGGGAGTTCACGCAGGAATGGTCACAGGCCCGGTCAAAAGAACACTCATCGATGTCTGGGAAAGAGAGAGAGAGAGAGAGAGAGAGAGAGAGAGAGAAAGAGAGAGAGAGAGAGAGAGAGAGAGAGAGAGAGAGAGAGGAGGAGACAGGTATGAATTTACAAAATTCAGTTATACAGTTACAAAAGCACATGCTCGCACACACGCACGCACATGCGCGCGCACACACACACACACACACACACACACACACACACACACACACACACACACACGCACACACACACACACACACACGCTTCAGGTTATATAACCTCTCAAAACACATTTGGGAAAACAGCAATGAAGAAATCAAAATAACCGCATTTATGACAGCAATCTTTTTATGCATGAGGCTTTGAGGCTTTGTTGGTAGAGAGCACCTAGCAGCAAAGTGCACAAAGACACGTTCAGATGAAGAGCATCTCCTCAGCAGGAGTGAGAGCAGGAGTCTATTCTTCACCTGCTAGTCGGAGCAGGAGACCTGATTTTACCATTTCCACCTGTCAATCACTTCACCTTATCTCCGTTTTCGTACACTAAACAAGATCCTTTTATTGTTGCTATTAATGAGCCCCCTGCTTAGGTTCACTATCTCACACACATTTGTCATTCTTTTGTTCTGAGGTCACGTGGATATTTAATTTGTCTAAAAAGCAGTCCGGCTTATCTAGGAATGTGCTGAAATGTGAGACCAGCAGAAGGGTCAGGAATCTGTCTGAAGAGAAGCTCTGCACCCCCCCCCCCCCACCACCACCACCACCCCCCGAGTTGTCCTCCTGTGTGTGTGTGTGTGTGTGTGTGTGTGTGTGTGTGTGTGTGTGTGTGTGTGTGTTGCAGAACATTTGGTTTCAGTATCGTCAACATTTTAAATGATAGCTAATAATTACCGCTGTGCGTTCAGTGCCTTCAGAACAGAACACAGGGACATGGAGCACGGGGCCTCGTTATGTGTTTACCAGAGATTCAACTGGGTACATTTAAAAATAAAGGAGGTTCCCGAGCACCGTCATCTAGGCACTGACTGTCAATCTAACATCAACAGGAGGATAACGGTTTGATAGGATACATCACATGGCAATTCTAAAAGCAAAACAATAATATACTGGGTTATCAAGTATACTTAGAATGAAGACAATGTATCAACTCCAATACAGTCGGAGCTCTTATTAAACCTCAAGAACCCAAACGTATCACACTTCAAGCAATAATCCCTCATACAATTGAACCGTATCCAACCTCAGGGTTGAGAGAAGTTGACTATTTTCGCTTAGGAGTTTCCTCTTTGGCAGGCTTCTAGCGAGAACACCTCCAAAAGGAAGTGAGATCGGGTCGAGATTAAACGCTTATTAAGTGATCAGCTTTCAAAAGAGCAGACAGGATGTCTTCAGTGCTTCGGGAGGAACACAGGGGCAATGTTCAAAGTTTGAAAAAAAGCCCCTAAAACGGCTTTTAGTACCGCAATTTGGCAAAATGTAGTGATGTTGATCCAGGTTAAGTGGAAGACATTCAGCTCTCCATGAAAACGTCAATGGAGCATCAGTCAACCCTTTCTTGACAGTGGACTTCTGGGAAATAGAGCTTGTCCGTGCGTATCTCTAGTGATTCACTCTTATGGTGTCAACAACACCGTTTCATGGAGTGAACGCATTACTCACCGTGACAACAAATTCACAGTGAATTTCCTCTTTTTTTGGCGTCCAGCTCAGTATGTTAATAATGACAATGGGACGGAGCCAAAAGTAGCTGGGCTTGAATTAGCGTAGGGGGCTGACGTTACATAAGAGTGGTATCTATCCTGCATTCCACTAGTGATTGTCTCTTTGAGCTTCTGGATGCATATGGCCTATACAGGGGGGAGGTAAGAGTCGGAGGTGTTTGATGCCCTTCCTCATTGCGCTCCATGCATTACAAATGAGCCGGTCCCTCCACCGATTTCTACCACCACCTACCAAGTATGCCGGGGCGTTGACATGGCTACCGGGGCGGTGTACGTGCAGGGGACCACGGGCCCAGAGAGGAGGGAAGAGACACAGGGAACAGTCTGCTGTAGTCTTTCAACACAGGCAGGTACAGAAACGCCCTTGTCTTGCCTCTCCTCAATCTGAACATCTCACATTTCTTTTAAGTGTGTTATTTATAGGGTGCCAAGCATATCGCTGCTCCCACTGCGTGATGAGAGACGATAAATCAGATAAAAAGATGAAAATCAGAAAGCCAAGGCCACTGGGTCTCCAACTGTACTGCCTCACCATCACCAGACCAACGTGACGGCATCAATCATTCCTAGAGATAGCGTACATAATGTTATCATTTAAAGATGTAAAAAAATCCATGTCTACATGTTCCTCTGGTTTGACCCTGACCTTGGCTGTGGCTGATTAGCCCAGAGTGAAATAGTTTTGCTTCCTTAGATACTGAGAAGTGGAAAGACGGGCCCCATTTATTCTGGAAATAGATCCAAAACACCTTGCAGGCACTCCGAACCAAGTCATGACAGAATCTCCCCTAAATCATGACAGAATCTCCCCAAATCAAGACAGAATCTCCCCAAATCAAGACAGAAAATCCCCCCCCAAATCATGACAGAGTCTCCCCAAATCAAGACAGAATCCCCCCAAATCAAGACAGAATCCCCCTCCGAAGACTTGTCTGTATTGCATTTCACTCCCTCTGCGCCCTTAATCCCTTTGCGTTACCATGACAACAGACATGCAAAAAAAAAGAAAAAAAAAGTGTATTATTACAGCGTAAACAACAAAGAGACATTCCAGGAAAAATAAGGCAGACAACAAAGTATTTTTGACAACTCTCTACACATACTCTTTTACGTTCTACTCTGGCATTCCTTTGCGGTACGACATTTCTTGATGAGATCAGACTGACCAGTCTGCCCTCCAACTCACCTCTTCACCTCCCCCTCCCCCCCTCACACAGAATAACAATCCACCGGAGCAAATAAGCCGTTTCAACCGTAGAATACTGAAACAAAGTTGCAGAGAGAGAGAGAGAGTCTGTTTACACAGACCAGATAAGAGCTTTTTATCAAAGATGCTCCTTCTTGAGAAGGGGGGGGACGGGACTCAGGATCTGATAAAAGTCACTCCAACAATGCCTTCATGAGGATTAGCAGGGGGGGTGGGGTGGGGTGCCTGGGGGGGGGGGCTGAGGAATGCCTGGAGGCACTCGACCGGGCCGGGCCAGACATGTCCTGTCCTGATTGATGGGCCGCGGGCCGCTGACAGCCCATAAGCACCGTGACTGTTCAAACCCAGATAAAGCTGGAGTTCAGTTTACACATCCCCAGACTGCTTGTATGCGCTCGGTACATACTTCCATACTTCCATACTTCCATACTTCCAGACGACGTACACGTTTTCTCCTTACAGTAGCCGTCACGTCACGGCACAGCAAACAACCTCTGAAGACAGAGGAGTATTATGGGCTTGCATAGCGATTAATATTCCCTGACGACACAATTCTTCCATTCGTCACCTTTACCTGCAATACAATAACGTCTCGTCGAAATAAAAAGGGGATTTCAAGGACATTTGGAAAAAAAAGGGATGATCTTGAATACAATGGGCAATTCTTCTACAACTGGGAGACCACAAAGGCACTTTTTTTTTTCCCCCATAGGTAATGCTTACTGAAGGATAATTATGGAATATTACACAGACAGTGTGGTTTTGGCTGGGGCAGATAAGACCGTTCTTTGGCCTCTGTGCTCCCTACACTTCCCTCAATAACAATGGCGGGCCTGACTACAGCCAGCGTGGGAGATGGCCCCTGCTCCATCCATTCACCCAGAGGGACCTGAATAACTGCTGACTTCCTCACACCAGGCCCTCCTCCACCTATGAATTACTGCTGACAATGGGCCCTTCAGATAAAAGGTGTTCACAGGGAAATGGATTTGCATGGAAAACAATGCTGAAAATGGGTCAGCAGTTCACTTCATGGAAATGTGTCTTAGCCAAGCAGTATATTCAAACTGTAAACCTCTTCAGCTGTGGCACTGACTGCTCTCTGTAGAGACACTGGGGGGTTATAAGCTTTCGTTCCATCCCAGCAGTTACACATCTGATTGAACCCTCGACGGATTTGCAGAATCCTGCCCACCCACTCCGCTCTCCGCGTCGGGAGAGAACCCTGTTCTACTGTGCCGTGTTTCGAGTGCTTTCTCTGAGGCATGACACAAGTAAGACGTTATTGCCGTTCAGCCAAAACTAAACACCTGGTGCTGACCTGAAAACAACTGAGGTTTTTCAGTCTTACAGTGTTACCTACTGTTACCACAGACCCACCGCACCTGTAAAGTGTATCTACAGGTAAGGTAACAAAGGACTACTACTACCGGTAACCATGATCTTGTGAGGGTCAAAACAAAACAAAAACGACGACACGTCTCAGGCAAACAGCCGAGTTAGAAGAACCTCCTCGTAGCCAATGGCGCCCTGCCATGACACAGTCTGCCACCTAGGTGTAGCTAATACAGAGGATTAGCAGTACCAGCTGCACCAACCTGAAAGCAATTTAAAGATTAGGTTTTTATTGGGTGTGCTCTCCTTGTCTTGTCTTTCTTCTCTGTTGGCAGGGAGCGAGGGATGAGGAGCGTGAGGAGGAGGAGGAGGAGGAGGAGGAGTAGAGGGGTGACTAAGTAGCCTGGTGTAGCACAGGGGTGCAGCAGAGCGTTTTGGCCTGACAACGCCTCACTCAACAGGGCGACCAACTTTATCAACACCCCTCCTCTGCAGACAAAACAAACGGTTCCACCCCAACCACAACGGCGTTCCAAACAGCAGGCCCCTCATTCCCAGGACCATATGACTGGGGTTTGGTTGAAACACAGCGCTGCTGGCTGGCAAGCAGCATTAAAAGCCACGTTGCGTTTCCACACGGGTCAGGTAACTGTTAGGTTAACCTATGAGCTGCCTTGGATAGTAGCCATCTGCCAAATTACCTTGTGTAAGAACACAAAAGATGTGTCCCACCTTAATAATCCGGTCGATGCATCTCGCAGGTCGATTCGCAAAGTGCTTCAATTAATTCATGAGCGATTGATTTAACACCTCGTGCGCAACCAAGGTTGATATTGATTCATGTAGAGAGAACACGCAGTGAGTCTTATCTACTGGACCCACAATCCCCTGCCTGGCATGTTTCCTTCCAGTACCAGATGTTTCACGGGGGGATAGTCTTGCCAAAGACCCAGAGGTTTGCGGAGTTAGAGCTCTAATTCCCCACACCTGTAGTCTGCCATGACAAACTCATTATGTGTTCTGTGGTCCAGCTCCCCGAGGTCCTGCTGAGCTATGACTACCACCACCACCTCCCTCTCAGAGACTAACAAGCCAGAGAGACCTGGTTTGGCAGGTTTCTCTCTCACCTAGCTGAAGCCAAAACAATTATCACAGCAACGCTGGCACATTCCAATTCGCAGCGTGAGTCAACAGCCCTGACCGACTCGTTAACCGCCTGAGTCTGAATCAACTGGTAACCGTCTGAATCTGAATCAACTCCTAACCATCTGAATCTGAATCAGCTCATAACTATCTGAATCTGAATCAACTCCTAACTCACCTGCATGTGAATCAACTCCTAACCCACCTGCATGTGAATCAACTCCTAACTCACCTGCATGTGAATCAACTCCTAACCATCTGAATCTGAATCAACTGTAAAGGTGTTATCTGATTGACGATTGGTTGGAGGGACGGGCCCCTTACCTTGACAAGTCCTCTCATTGGTCAGGAGTTTGTAGCCCTTCTTGCAGCTGCACTCGAAGCTTCCCACGGTATTCCGGCACACGTGGTCACACCCTCCGTTGTTCAGGCGGCATTCATCAATGTCTGCGGACAGAAAACACGCAGCACATTCATGTCAATGAGAGAGAGAGAGAGAGAGAGAGAGAGAGAGAGAGAGAGAGAGAGAGAGAGAGAGAGAGAGAGAGAGGCTGATGGAGGTTGAAATCGGAGGATGGCCTCATTGTAACCCAATACACAATGTGTACATGTATGTTTTGGGTAGTTGGGTAGTAATGTGTACATGTGGACATGTTTTGGGTAGTAGTTAATACTCCCTTTCTGTAGGCAGTGAGAGAGAGAGAGAGAGAGAGAGAGAGAGAGAGAGAGAGAGAGAGAGAGAGAGAGAGAGAGAGAGAGAGAGAGAGAGAGAGAGAGAGAGAGAGAGAGAGAGAGAGAGAGAGAGAGAGAGAGGGGGAAAAAGCACAGGGTGAGGATGAGAGAGGAAGAGAACGAGAGATGAGAGAGAGACAGAGAGTGAGAGAGAGAGTATTCTAACTCGGAGCGTTTCGTTCGAGTTAGAATATCCACGGTCTTGGATGACAGCTTCTGATGTGGATGGATTGATTTGAGGCGATTTTGACAAGGATGGGGTGTTAGGTAAAGGACGTCGATACGCATGGGGAGAGCATCATCTGGTTGACATAAACGCATCAGGAATTGAATAAAACAATGCGCTCCTCTCCTCCGTCTCCCCACTGAGAGGTTATCCAGCCCGCAGCGGGACCCTGTCTTCTCATGCCAGTGCTGTCAAGAGATTGTTTTCCTCTTGTTTCCTCTCAAACGAAACTAATAAAACCCCAATGTACTTTTTATCAGAGTAGTTAGCGTAACGTTATGAGTACTAGAGGGGAGGCAGGAACTCCTATTCTTGGCTTTTTTGGCAGCAGGAGATGTCTTCGAATTCTCTGCGGAACTCTCTTTCTCTCTCTTTCTCTCTCTCTTTCTCTCTCTCTCCCTCCCCTTTTCTTCGTTTTTATCTCCGCAAAATGTACTCCTAATGTGAAACTGACTTACTTCCATGCTTTTGTTTGTATCTATTTTTCCACAGCTTTTGATCAAATATGAGAGGGATACGGTGCTCTTTTGTTGTCTGCTTGATAAAGGGATGTGCTACAGGTATTACTAAAGAGGCAGTGTTAAAACCAAAGCACCTTAATCCGAAAAAGCTCGGGAGATCGGTTTCTCTGATTGACAAGGTGAAACGACGGAGATTAGATAACAGACAGAACGACGGAGAAACATCAGTGGGTTTGTAATAAGACAACGGGTGAGAGACTCACCTCGTCCTGTGACGTGACTGACAATGTGAATGGACGGTAGATGACGTGAGTGACAGTGGAGAGTGACAGTTGAGAGTGACAGTGGAGAGTGACAGTTGAGAGTGACAGTTGAGAGTGGCAGTTGAGAATGGGCGGGGCCTGAGGCGGAGGCGGGGCGTTACCTTTGCAGGTCTTGCGGTCGGGCTGCAGGGTGAAGCCTACGGGACAGCTGCAGCGGACGCCCGTCACCGCGTCGTGACACGTGCTGTCACACCCGCCGTTGTTCACGGCGCAGGTCTCTGGAGAGAGAGAGAGAGAGAGAGAGAGAGAGAGAGAGAGAGAGAGAGAGAGAGAGAGAGAAGGGTGTCACAGTCAGTCGACTTTCAACAAATACACTCTGAATGCTCTTCTCTGTGATCCCACCAGTTCAAACAAACTCAATTTCATGTGTGTCAATTGTCTTCTTTTGAATGTTTATCAATGTGTGCCTGGAGCAGGGTCACATTGTGTGATAGGAGAAGGTGAAGTACATTGGATTGGGTTAGAAGAAAGGAAGAAAAAGAGATAAGTAGATAATTGGCGCTCCAGTAGCCCTGCTGTGTGAATAGAGGTGAGTAGAGAGTTAGATAATGCACCCGCTATTCATCCCAACATGATGTATAATGGCACAGAGGGGCAGATAGTGGAGGATCCGAATACTGATCAGATCAGAGTATTGTCACTGGGAAGGCATTTAGGGACAAACGCTCTTTGTACGTATTGTGTGTGTGTGTGTGTGTGTGTGTGTGTGTGTGCTTGCATTAGTGTATGTGTCTATGTGTGTGTGCGTGTGTGTGTGTGTGTGTGTGCTTGCATTAGTGTGTGTGTTTGTGTGTGTGTGTGTGTGTGTGTGTGTGTGTGTGTGTGCGTGTGTGTGTGTGTGCGTGTGTGTGTGCGTGTGCGCGTGTGTGTGTGTGCGTGTGCAAGCGGCCGTGTGTGTGTTTCACTGCTCTGTACACAAGTCCTAGTGAATAATGATCCCTCAAACTACCTCATGGAGCATCAACCACCCCCTGTCAGGAGGGGAACAACGGCTCCACCTCCAGAAAGCTGCGGCTAAAATCACCATCTTTTTCGGTGGCTTTGACAACAGCTTCCGGACATTTTGGGGATAAAAAAGCAATTTCAGGAACCTAGGAGCCCCGCGTTAGCTAGATTGATTTGAGGAAGGGAGGGTAGTCACTCAGGAAAAAGGACAGCCCGGGCCCATCTCCATGACACTGACAAATGTCACAGAAGGGACTGAGTTGAACAAACGTCAGCGAAGACATTTTGTTCCCACTTTTAAGAGCTCGGTGCCTACCATAAGTCTTCGGCACAGCCTCGCCCGATAGCTTTCAGAACCCTCTGGAGAAAGAACACTATTAAAAAAACAAAATCTTAGCGTACCTTGGGAAATCAGGAGAACTGACTGGGAGGAGGGCATCTGGTCATGCGCTGAGCGCTGAGCAGCGCATCGCATCCCTTTACTCTCTAACCGGCTGAGGGATACCAAGTTGGCAGTTAATTCACAAACTAGCTCCATTAAGACCCCAGAGCCTCATCTCATAAAAGGCACCAGAACAGCTGGTCTGGCGGAAAGGCTTCACCGCAGCGTGCTGAGAGGGGTTGAGGCTGGTATGGAAGAGGAGGCTTTTCACACGTGGCACCGGTGGTGGGGAATCACAGCTGGCCCGGGTTTTTTTTCCGCAGGGATCCGAGGTATCCCTGTGGGGAAATACCCAAACTTCTTCACTTCAACATGAAACTGGGTCTGCCGGCGGCAGCCATGATGGGGCAAGACCAAGACCAAATCCTCCTACATGGACTCCTGTTCCAGTCGGCCATTGTGGGTCACACACTAACCCTCCTTTTTCATTAACTTCCTGAATAGCACCAATGGCGCCTCAGAGGGTGTCAGCGTAGGGGGAGCTGTGTGATGTTCGCTGATCTCGTTCACTGACAGGATGGAAGAAAGATGGAGGCAGTATAGCCCATGAATATTGCAGCAGCAAGTTTAATTAGAGGGGATAAAAAAAGAAAAGAAAAGAGAGGCTTATAGGCGATGTGGAAGTCGATGGAGCGTGGGGGGGGGTCCCGGGGTGAAGAGAGAGTTTCTTCTCGGGGGGTGGGGGGGAGGGGGGGGGGGCTGTGGCAGAGCGTGTTTGTGTCAGTTGCACCGCTGCTCGTTGGCAGGCGGAGTAATAAGACGCTGTCACAACATGCCCGCCGAAACGCTTAGTCAGGCAATCATCTCACCCAACTTTAATGATCGTGTGTTAAGAGGGGTAAAAGAAGTATGTATGACTATTATGGCTTTCCAAGAGAACGAGGGAGACACAACACACACTCTGGTACTCTGGTACAGTATGTGTGTGGGTTGTGTGTTCTGGATGGGACCCAGCCGCATCCACAGGGGTATGAGGTTAGAGGCCAACATTAGTGGTGGGCAGCCTTTTGGTAATTACTCCCAATATTTGGATTATGATATGTACAGTATGGCGTTGGGGTTTTTATCAGACCCAGATGTTGATGTACAATGAGGGCATCTCCCTCCCAGCCACTACAGACCGTGTCATCTGACAGCCAGATGGTACGCCATTAAGAGGTGGCCTAAAGGGTCCTGTAGGCAACACGTTCCTGGATCACTCACCAAATCACCACTTAGATAGATAAACATCAGCATGAATACTGGGGCTTTGAGTAAAACGAGAGATCCATAGAAACACACACACACGCACGCAGGCACGCAGGCACGCAGGCACACACACACAACCCTGAACCCATTGCTCGGTGTGAACCCAGCAGCAGACATGCAGTTAGAATCTGGTTATTCAGAAAATAGAAGGAAGTTGTTTAGGAAAATATCAACAGTCAGAGGTGAATGCTTTTTCAATATCCCAAAAAATAACAGTACTTGATGATAACAGTTGATACTAGCCGTCGCAGTTCCAAAAAGTAAAAGCAAAGAGTGAGGTTTTGTTGCGGTTAGTTGTTCCGAATTCCAGGCTCATTTAGAAACGCTCCGTCAACTGTGTTTGCGCTGACTGAAACCTCAGCAGAGAACACAAGCAGCTGTGGTAACAATTTTCAACATTAGTTTAGACACAATTATCTTCTTTAACCTTGGGTGCTCCTCTAAGGAATTACGTGTCTCTCTCTCTCTCTATCTCTTTCTCTCTCGTTCATGCCAATCTCTTTCTCTCTCCCCCTCTCTCTCTCCCTCTTTTCACCTCTCTCTCTCTCTCTCGGTAGATATCTGTCACTATTCGGAGCTTTGTAATTAAGTCGTAAATCTCTCTGATGTGCAGAGGTGTGATTCATTTATACAGATTTATGTGTTTATGTTTCTGTCAGATCACGACTGTATCATCTTTTCAGATAATTGAGTTGAACCATATCTCATTATTCAAATAGCAATGCCATAATGTCTCATAAATCGATCTGATTCCATACATTCCACAGATCCACAGCAAATTCAATGGCACAAATCATTTTGAGATGTGTGGAGAAAGAGAAATGAAATGCTGTTCATTCTTCAAATTGGTATACATTATCAAATATGGGGGCGTGCATTCCAGGCACACGATTACTTCCAAAAACGCCATGTTGGGTATCCAAAAAGCTGGATGGGGTGTATATGAAACTCATGAACATGGAGGTGGAGGTATTCTGTGTTTCATCTATTGTGTGGCAGACTGTCAATTCATGGACAAGTCTGTGGCTCCGTATCAAGAACTACTATTCTGTGATGGAGCTCCAGAATGGAGCCAAGGATAGGTGCTTGACACAGCGCAGGCTTAATTCCCTTCATAGCAGTTGTATCAAAACACAAATAAACCCAGAGCCCTGGGCCGGCTTCTAAAGAGCCATCACAGTAATTGGAAGGGAGAGGTTGGGGCCCCAGCTATTGCTAACATGTCCACTTACAGTACAATCTATCAAAGGAGATGGAGAACAATTATGAGAAGGTCAGACAGGGCTGAACTACGTTACATTAGGTAGGGGAAAAAAAGGCTTTGTGATAAACAATAAAAAGATATTAAATAAACTCCAGAGGCGCCGCTCTCTACGGTCTCTTTAGATGTAGAGTCCAACACGCCGAATTATTCCTTTTGTTTAATGTTCATACTGTTCTGTGTTTTAGTCTGTCTCCTTCAGGAGCGGCGGTTTTAAAAACAAAAAACGTTTTTAAGATTGGTGGTTTTTGACGTGGGCAGCCACCAACCATTGTTATTGAAAGGGCATTCACAGAAGGAAGAGGAAGATGGGGAGGTGTCGGGGGGAGGGTCAGGGGTCACAGGGATGATGCCCCTCTGGCAGGGAGGGAGGGAGGGAGAGAGGGAGGGGTGCAGTCAGTCAGTGAGTCAGTCAGTCAGTCAGTCAGTGAGTCAGTCAGTGAGTCAGTCAGTGAGTGTGTGTTAGGTTAGTGTCCCCTACTACCACCCCCACACCCACACGGATGTGAGCAGGACCCCAGAGAGGAGTCAGGTCAGAGGAACAGAGATATTTACCATTGGGGAACAGCTGTGGGGCTGCCTGGGGCTGGAAACTCCTCTCCCCTGCACACACACACACACACACACACACACACACACACACATTGCAAAAACACTGCTTTAGTGCTCCATATTGGACCGAATTGGGCCGAACATCTGTGATGTCATCGTGAGAATGTTACGACATCGCTCCCCTGTCCCTGGCCTCCAGGAACAGGTCAGTGACGTACATGACATCACTGTTCATGACAAGAGACGTTGAAACCACCCTACCCATCACCTCAGAACCCACAATCAATCCATGCCCAGAGGAGCTAATGAACACCATTTATTTCAGTCACCAGGGAAAAAAGATTCTCCTCCACTATTGACAGTGACCCAGTGGCCAGACAACGACAAAAAAGACGTCGGCTCTCTAAATCAAAACAGCGAGAGAGAGCTCGGACAGAACAGGCTCTAAAGCAACAGATTCAGATCCCACATAAGTAGCACCTAACCAACATGCAGTCATGCAGATAAGACAGCGTACTCTACGGCACGCCACACTGTTAAGACACAAGGTAACAGAGGCACACTAGAGGTAAAGCAAGGTGTCGTTTAGTATGTGCAAGCACTGCAAGCCGTTAAGAGCCAAAAGCAGATAGTTAGTGGTTAGTAGGTGAAAAAGACGAGGGGGACAGCCAGAAGCCTTCACCCTAAAGAGCGCTGACGTGCTTTTGCTGCAAGGCAAACTCTGGGTTTAAACAAACAGTTTAAACGTTTTTGACCTCAAACCACCACCTCAAACCACCGCCATTGTTGTGTCACTGTCGAGACACTCGACATCTCGACAGGGTTAGAATATTAATCCTCGGGTGTCGTCGGGTGTTCACTGGCGGATCCCACGAGAACCGACGAGGATTCTTCTTTTTCCCAGCATGCACTGTTTCCCCCCCCCCCCCCCATCAGTCACCGTAGGAACCCTCACCAACATGACTCCCAACATCCCAACACGGCCCCAACACAGAAAACCATGCGTGTAGGCCACGCCCCCAGACAGGAAGACAGAGGAGCGTCAGAGACATTCCGACACACGACGACGGTAGGAATGGACACATGGACCACGGACCACCCGACATGTGAGTATGTATGTTTGTGTGTGTGTGTGTGTGTGTGTGTGTGTGTGTGTGTGTGCGTGCGTTTGAGCATGTGGAGTATGTCTGTTTACATGCATGTGTGTACGCTTTGTGGTTTGTTTGTGTATCTGTGTGTGTGTGTGTGTGTGTGTGTGTGTGTGTGTGTGCTCGTGGACGTACAGTGAGTGCATGTCCATGTATGTGTGTGAGCTTGCGTGTGTTTTGCGTTGCACGTGTGCGTTTGTGCATGTGCATGTGTGCGTGGGTGTGGGTGTGCGTGGGTGTGTGTGCGCGCGTGTGTGTGCGTGTGCGTTGGCGTGTTTGTGTGTGTGTGTGTGTGCGTGTGCGTTGGCGTGTTTGTGTGCGTGTGTGGATGAAATAGTGTGACTAACTACTCATACTGCAAGTCCTGAGCATGTGTGCATCTGCCGGCTATTTGGCTGTGTTTACGGTCTGCTGTACTAACAGCTTGAATACTTCCACATGACGGCTGCTCCTTTGTGTTTTCTTAACTGTCTTGATCTACAGAAACAGACTGTATGTACAAACACACTGAGGCAGAATGGAGAGGGTTATGGCGTGTCGTTAATTACACTTTAATGGGGGGTTTGATTTGGTAATCCAATGACTTTCTCTGACAGTAAATCAAGTTGTACATCACTGAATGTGTGTGTGTGTGTGTGTGTGTGTGTGTGTGTGTGTGTGTGTGTGTGTGTGTGTGTGTGTGCGTGCGTGTGTGTGTGTGTGTGTGTGTGTGTGTGTGCGTGCGTGTGTGTGTTTACTTCACACATGTGTGGGTGTTGCAATGGCATAGTTAAGCTCTATTAAGCTGCAATTATCTATTAACAACAATTAAAAGTAAATGTGTTGAAACTCCCATTGTACTGTAGCGTCGATTCTAAACCCCCTAACAATGGAGTGAAATTGACGGATCGAAAAAATACGACCAACACTTTCTAGAAAGACACATTAGCCCACTATTGTTGAATAGTGAATGACTTTGGGGCGGGGAGAGAGAGAGAGAGAGAGAGAGAGAGAGAGAGACACACAACAAAGCGAATGAAGATGAGAAACTTGAAACACCACCTCCCAAGATGAATGGAGCGAAAAGTGTGTGTGTAGCATGCTGAGAGGGACCAGAATATCCCACACAACGGGCTCTATCTTAACGGCATAACAACCCAGTCACCAGGCGCTGGAGAGGGGTGCAGGCGGAAGTGCTGGCGGCGGCGGCAGGGGGTGTCTGAAATATCAGTGGCTATTTTCAGCAGGCTGCAATCTCTCAGCACACCTGGTGGCACTTGACCTGCTCATTGTGGGCGAACACGCCTCTGTGACCGCTACTCCGCCCACCTGAGCACAGGTGGGCCGCGCTCCAGCACTGTGGTAATTTCATCTATTATAACTGTCGACAGAAATTGCCAATATGCCTGCGTGTTTGAACGTCGCGTCTGTCTGTCTGCTTTGGCTGGAAACAGAGCCTAAAGCTTTGAGAGTATTAGCAACAACCACCAGGCACTGTGTGCTGTCTATTCTATTGTGTAAAAAAAGTGTTGCGAAATATATAATTGCGGGTGGGTTTTTTCAGTAAATCAGGAGTGAAATAGTGCACTGGCCCGCACTGAACTCTAAACGTTGGGTCCGAACATTGAGTTATGTCAAACCTGTTATCCCGTTTCCCCGCTGTGAATGATGGGACTGAGAACGTAAGCCCAGTTGTTGAAGTAGAGAACCGCCGTTAAAATACAAAGAGAAATCCACTAAACTGCCGATTTTTGGAACATTGTAGAACTCACCGAACAAAGCCGTGATTTACAGTTCGACCAGAGACAGAAAACCTCTACGTCTAATTCAATCTCATAATAATCTGGTCACATTCTGCAGTAAAAAGGGAACCTCTTCCCAGTCTGTCCTGGCTGGCTGCAGCACTGTAGCCTTTTTGCCGAAGCCGATCCAATCATCCTGTCACTCCAGACTCCAGGCGGGGGCTCCTTCGGCGGTTTGTTTGTTTTATTGAGGTTTTATTAACTAATAGACCGTCTCGGAGATGGAGCGCCCCAGCGCCGACCACAGAGTGGGCTACTACACCCCACCTCACCTCACCCCCCCCCCCCCCCCCCTCTCCCACACCACCACCTCTCCTCCCCTGTTCCTAGAGCATATGGAGGAAACCAGAGACCTTAACTGGATGAGTGCTCCCTAATCTGACACGTCAAGCCTAGATCTGCCCAGTCTTGGGAATGGCAGCTAAAACGTCTAATTTGGCTGCGGCGGGGCTTTGCGGTGTCCCCGCTGCCTCCCAGCATACAGCGGTAATGACGGAGTAGCTGACCAGGCCTCGACACCGACCTGGATCTCGTCATTACAGCGGTGAGGAGCTAGGAATCACACACACCGAGGCAAACAGCCTAGCAGTAGAAGCCACCGGAACTACTGACGACAGACTACAAGCCACTGAAACCAGCCGACCAGCCCTCGAGACCAGCCGACCAGCCACTGAAACCAGACGACCGGCTCCCGAAACCAGCCTGCCAGCCTACTAGCCGCCGAAACCAGCCGACCAGCCGCCGAAACCAGCCGACCAGCCCCTGAAACCAGCCTACTAGCCCCCGAAACCAGCCGACCAGCCCCTGAAACCAGCCTACCAGCCCCCGAAACCAGCCTACCAGACTACCCGACACTATTACCAGGTAACCAGCCACCAGAACCAGAACCAGACTCCGGAGAAAGATAAACAGCCTTCAAACCTACCCACTGTCTTCAAACCTACCCACAGCCTTCAAACCTACCCACAGCCTTCAAACCTACCCACTCCCTTCAAACCTACCCACTGTCTTCAAACCTACCCACTGCCTTCAAACCTACCCACTGTCTTCAAACCTACCCACTGTCTTCAAACCTACCCACTGCCTTCAAACCTACCCACTGTCTTCAAACCTACCCACTGTCTTCAAACCTACCCACTGTCTTCAAACCTACCCACTGTCTTCAAACCTACCCACTGCCTTCAAACCTACCCACTGTCTTCAAACCTACCCACTGTCTTCAAACCTACCCACTGCCTTCAAACCTACCCACTGTCTTCAAACCTACCCACTCCCTTCAAACCTACCCACAGCCTTCAAACCTACCCACTGTCTTCAAACCTACCCACTGTCTTCAAACCTACCCACTCCCTTCAAACCTACCCTCTGCCTTCAAACCTACCCACTGTCTTCAAACCTACCCACTCCCTTCAAACCTACCCACAGCCTTCAAACCTACCCACTGTCTTCAAACCTACCCACTGCCTTCAAACCTACCCACTGTCTTCAAACCTACCCACTGCCTTCACGCCTACGCACTGCCTTCAAACCTACCCACTGTCTTCAAACCTACCCACTCCCTTCAAACCTACCCACAGCCTTCAAACCTACCCACTCCCTTCAAACCTACCCACTGTCTTCAAACCTACCCACTGTCTTCAAACCTACCCACTGCCTTCACGCCTACGCACTGCCTTCAAACCTACCCACTGTCTTCAAACCTAACCACTGCCTTCACGCCTACGCACTGCCTTCAAACCTACCCACTGTCTTCAAACCTACCCACTGTCTTCAAACCTACCCACTGTCTTCAAACCTACCCACTGCCTTCAAACCTACCCACTGTCTTCAAACCTACCCACTGTCTTCAAACCTACCCACTGTCTTCAAACCTACCCACTCCTTCAAACCTACCCACTCCTTCAAACCTACCCACTGTCTTCAAACCTACCCACTCCTTCAAACCTACCCACTGTCTTCAAACCTACCCACTGTATTCAAACCTACCCACTGTCTTCAAACCTACCCACTCCCTTCAAACCTACCCACTGCCTTCAAACCGACCCACTGTCTTCAAACCTACCCACTGTCTTCAAACCTACCCACTGTCTTCACGCCTACGCAATGAGCTGCAGGGTGAGTTGGATGGATTCTACCGTGTTGTCGTATATCACCACCCATAAAGAGGGGCGTGGGAGTGATGCCAGCCAAACTACTATCAGTGGCTCTTGAGGGGATTATAGCAGATATATAGAATCCTTACTAAAGCTCACTATTACCCATTACCTACTGTTAGTAAAAAGCCAACGGTCCTCTGTGGCTCAGTTGGTAGAGCACGGCGCTAACAATGTGTCTTTGAATCCCCACTGGGACCATAGATAGTGAAAAATGTACGCATTCACTGCAACGTAAGTCGCTCCGGATAAAAGCCTCAGTTAAATGGCGTATATATATCATACATATCGGCTAGTGTCAGATCGCTCCATCGTACCGAAACCGCCCTTCAGTGGTGGTTCAGAGCGTTTCCTTCCATGTGAGCTCGACTGTTTTTTAGTCGTTATCCACTGAAGCAAACATGAAACGCCAATGAAAGGTTAGGTCGGGAGTCGGGAGGTCCTATCACGTGTGATGCTGGAGAGGAAGTGACCCACAAGGCCCAATAGAAAAAGCAGAGGAATTGACCCAAGGCCCAATAGAAAAGCTGCGTGTGGTTGCCGTGGGCGACTAAGTGGAGAGAGAGAGAGAGAGAGAGAGAGAGAGAGAGAGAGAGAGAGAGCGAGAGGGAGAGCACGGTGTCCATTGAGGGGGAGAGAGAGAGAGATAGAGAGAGGAGAGGAGAGGGCAAAGCATCCAGGCAGGCACAGAGAGGACAGACAAGGAGGGTTACAGCTTCACACCACAGCAGCCGCAGAG
>NC_137676.1:6519824-6522324 GCF_963989245.1 Nansenia antarctica
ACACAGTACCACACCTTAACCACACAGGACCACACCTTAACCACACAGCACCACACATTAACCACACAGTACCACACCTAAACCACACAGGACCACACCTTAACCACACAGGACCACACCTTAACCACACAGGACCACCCCTTAACCACACAGGACCACACCTTAACCACACAGGACCACACCTTAACCACACAGTACCACACCTTAACCACACAGGACCACACCTTAACCACACAGTACCACAGTCTAACCATAGAGTACCACACCTTAACCACACAGGACCACACCTTAACCACACAGTACCACACCTTAACCACACAGTACCACACCTTAACCACACAGTACCACACCTTAACCACACAGTACCACACCTTAACCACACAGCACCACACCTTAACAACACAGTACCACACCTTAACCACACAGTACCACACCTTAACCACACAGTACCACACCTTAACCACACAGCACCACACCTTAACCACACTGACACTGAGTCCTTATGGGGAAACAAAATGTAACCTCAACTGTTTCAAGATTTGCAAATTATTATTTTGCATCTTGTGTTATAATAACAAACTTACAACTATGTCAATATAAAGACAGGTAGACCATCATACCAGAATGGTTACATAGTCCATCATTCATAATAGCATGTTTAATCACACAATCATTTTATTCTTTTGAAAGTTTGCAAAAACTGAGATAAGAAAATGTGAATCATGCGCGTTTCCATTAAAGGGGCTATAGGTTTCTCTCCCCTCCTCCTCTCTGCCATCCTTCCTATCAGTGAACATACAGATTAGTGTAGTAGATAAGGTAAAAATCGTTCACTTGTGGATAAAATGTTACTGAGTGTACCTCTTGGGTCTTTATTTCGACCCAAGTTTATTGAGAGTTTATTGACAAGTGTTCTCAAGGAACACTTTTTGAGCTCGCGGAGTCATACTGTGTGACATCACTCATACTGTGTGATTAAGTGGCTGACTTCAGGGCCGGAGAGCATTTGTACCTATTTTGCTTTTATCCACTTGTCAACGAATTTCCTATAAAAATGTATTCAGCCACCCCACTGCTGACAGGAGGCCGTTAGAACGTTGCCAGGTTATGTTTAAAGTATTTGAGATACTGTCACAACCACTTCACTTGAGCTCACCCTACCTATGAAGCAAAACTTTTATCCAATTCATTTCCTATAATAATGCATTTAGCCGCCCCACTACTGTCAGGAGGCAGTTAAAACGTTGCCATTACAGCTCACCCACTGGCTGGAAGATTGTTTGAAGGTTGTTGGAAGTGGTTTAAGAAAAAAGAAAAAAACAACTTTATAAAGGTATTTGAGACGCTGTCGTGCGCCCGGTTTGTTTTGCTTTCTCCCCTGCCAACTGGGCCGTACCGGGCTGTAGTACCCGTACTGATTTTATAATCGTTCCAGACTTTAGATATTGCGTATGTCGTTTTTTTTTCTTCATTTCAGCCAATCGTCACCTTAACCACACAGCACCACACCTTAACCACACAGCACCACACCTTAACCACACAGCACCACACCTTAACCACACAGCACCACACCTTAACCACACAGTTCCACACCTTAACCACACAGCACCACACCTTAACCACACAGCACCACACCTTAACCACACAATACCACACCTTAACCACACAGTACCACACCTTAACCACAGAGTACCACACCTTAACCACACAGCACCACACCTTAACCACACAGCACCACACCTTAACTAGGGATGCTCCGATTTATCGGCCACCGATTTAAATCGGCCGATTTCACTCCAAATGACTCGATCGGTGATCGGCAAAAATGGCCGATCGCAAAAACCGATTTATTTTTTATTTTATTTTATTTTTTCCTGGGGAAGACAGATAACTGAACAGAAAACATAGGAGGACGTAACAGTATGTAAACCATGAAGGCCACGTTTATGATGTCTTTTATACAGCCATATCGACTGACTTGGGCTTCAGGCCCTAACTGGGTGATAGGCCAGACCTTTACTATGCCATAAAAATGGGTCTGCGTTTGCTTGGTGCCTAATGGATCAAAACTTTTGTCTAAAAAGCAAAAAAGATGTAGGCTATCCAGTCAGTAGGCCTACAGTTATGTATTTAAAAAAAAATCGGTATCGGTATCGGTATCGGTTGATCTTGAGGAATCGGTATCGGCCCCAAAAATCCAGATCGGAGCATCCCTAACCTTAACCACACAGCACCACACCTTAACCACACAGCACCACACCTTAACCACACAGTACCACACCTTAACCACACAGTACCACACCTTAACCACACAGCACCACACCTTAACCACACAGCACCACACTTTAACCACACAGCACCACACCTTAACCACACAGCTCCACACCTTAACCACACAGTACCACACCTTAACCACACAGCACCACACCTTAACCACACAGCACCACACCTTAACCACACAGTGGCTTTCGGTCCCACGGTTCGACTCAGCTTAAATGGC
>NC_137676.1:6537324-6542324 GCF_963989245.1 Nansenia antarctica
ACTGTTACATTCTGCCCCGCGAAACGATGGCAGCCGTCATTTGGGGGGGGGAGTTATTCCTGTTTAGGGAGGGAGGGGGGGGGGGGGGGGGGCAGGTCTAATAAGAGGCAGGCCAGCGGCAGCCTTGTCATTAGCCGTTAAGGCGGGCAGCCCCCTGCTGCATAATTGGCCCAGCCGCTAGCCTAACAAGGGCTCACAGCCAGCGGGGGGAATTCACAGCTTGGTCGAGCCCAGCGCTGCACTGGCCACCTCTGCTATGTCCCCAGAAACACCTACACACACACACACACACACACACACACACGCACACACACGCACAGACATGCGCACACCCAGACACACATACACACCAACAGAGACATGCGCACACACACACCCAGACACACACACACACACACACACACACACCCAGACACACACACCCAGACACACACACCCACACAGACATGCACAAACGCGCACACGCACATACACAGACACACACACACACACACACATGGACATACACCCCCCCCACACACACACACACACACACACACACACACCTCACCCAGGGAACACCTTATCCATTGATGAAAGGAATGGGAAGCTGATGTCTTTATAATGAGGGTGATAAAGCTCATGAGCTAACTGCACCTCAGGCTTAGCTGCTTAAAGAGGAGAGCTGGCACGTTGGCCTAGGCTAGGTGAACAACTGTGAGCGGTCCCCTGTATGTAAGCAGACCGGGCAAGTACATTCCCAACATATTTATTTCCATATTCTGCTCTGTGCTCTTTGGTGTAGCCCCTCTGCCACTTAAACGTAATTTTTCAATAAGCGAGAACGGTTATGTTCTGGATGAGTCAGTGGTTATTGTCCAATAACGCGGCGGACCCACTTCCTCTCTCGCTTCCATTTTTCCGACGGCACACACTGTTGTAATAACACACAATAATAGTAAGCAGATGACTGTTGTTCCGAAATGTTATTTCTTCAGAATAATGAAAAACAATGACAGGGCACCGATCTGTTGAGTGAAGTTAGTTTGTAGATTTATGGCAGCTTTAATCCCGGCCTCCAAACGGAGCTCATCTGGAAGCGATAAAAGCCAATATTAACATGAGAGATGGTCGATTAACAGGCGCATTTATCAAGAGCAGAGAGCGGGAGAGGGGAAACAAGCCTGGCGAGACAGGGTCCCTCCTCGGACCTGGGGCCGACGTGTCTCTTGACAGCGCCCAGAGGAGCCGTCCCTTTGAAACACACGATCCGGCCCGTTCGCTCCGCTCAAATAACACGGTGCTTATGAAACATAAACATTGACAGTTCACTAGGCCAGATTGATTTCATTTTTTTTTTAAACGGCCTGGTCCACACCGGACTGGATCCCTAAGCTAGCTAGCTAGCCGCTCGAGTCCTAACATATAGAAGTCTGAAACTAGAACCTGGGGTATGAGTGGTCAGTGTGTGTGTGTGTGTGTGTGTGTGTGTGTGTGTGTGTGTGTGTGTGTGGGTCCTGACAGTACAGTCAACGTGGATGAGTGAAGGACAGGAGAGAGATGAGGACACGCTGAGGAGAGAGTGCTGCGCCTTGCTTAATGGCCCCCACTCTCTCTCTCTCTCTCTCTCTCTCTCTCTCTCTCTCTCTCTCTCTCTCTCTCTCTCTCTCTCTCTCACACACACACTGCCACACAGAGACAGGAGACATACAGACGCCTATATGTCACCTGCAGGTCTTTATTTTATTTTATTATTTTTTTATTTTACCTTTATTTTACCAGGCGAGACAATTAAGAACAACATTCTTATTTACAATGCCGGCCTGCAATAAGGGGAAAGGGGAGGGGGAGGTAAGATAGCAGTACTGTCACCATCCCATCCCATCTTCCCTGAGACACAGCGGAACGAACACCCCTCAATCATCCAACCTCTGGGATATGAGCTGTTCTGGTTTGGTAGCTCACTTCAAGTGATTAGAAAACACTGAAAAGTAGCTGAAAAGTGGCTGTAACGACACTCTCATAACACGCTTTTTATGAACATGATGAATGTGGTTTGATTTCATGAAATGAAAAACGCTTTGCTTTACAAATCAAATGTATTATTATTATTATTATTATTATTATTATTATTATTATTGGATTATCATAGGAGAGATCTTGAGACATGAAAGACAATGAAAAAAAACTTCTTAAATGTACCGCATCAGAAGAGAAGGGCCTACAGCACGTGCTAGTCAGTGGAGGCTGCTGCAGGTTAGAGATCGGAGGACGGGGCTCGTCGCAACACACGGAACTGAATGAGGAACGCTATCAAACACGCATGCGCTCGGCCCCACCCGCCACGGGGTTTGATACAGTTCGTTCCTCATTCCATTCCGTGCGTTCCACGACGAGCCCCGTCCTCCGACGTCTAACCTCCACCAGCCTCCTCCTCCGCATCAATGTCAGAGTGATAAGATCAGCTCTCAGAGAGAGAGAGAGAGAGAGAGAGAGAGAGAGAGAGAGAATTGTCCCGTATTGATCATACAGTACACCGCCTTCTGGCCAGACTACAGTCAGAACAAGATCCAGCCTATCAGGATTCAGGACCACGGTTTTAATGTTGGTACTGGCAGGAGTCCTGGTTGGCGGTGTTCTTCCTCTGTGTTGTGAACGGCTCAGAACAGGTATGGCTCCACACGTTCCCCGCGCGCCACGGCCCGATCCCACAGGAATGCTCTATAAACAAGAGGTGTTCCCGCCGCGGGCTACACCTTTAATCGTTTTCTCACCTCTCACCCCCCCCCCCTCCCCCCCGGGACATTCTCATATCCCTGATGCCTTCAAAAAAAGCTGTTGCCAGATCCAAGACTGGTCCAATTTGAATGGATATAAAAAGAAAAGGAAAACATTTTAAAACCTCTGCCTTTTCTAAACCGCTCGTACCCATATCTTTTGTTCACCTCTGATCTGAGGCCTGTCAGGGCCGATCCTGTCCTCAAAAAAACTAGTTCCTAATTCCTTTCAATTCATCTCATGACTAAGGGCTGTGTGTGTGTGTGTGTGTGTGTGTGTGTGTGTGTGTGTGTGTGTGTGCGCGTGTGACTGTCTGTCTGTGTGTGTGTGACTGTCTGTCTGTCTGTGTGTGTGTGTGTGTGTGTGTGTGTGCATGTCTGTCTGTGTGTGTGTGTCTGTCTGTGTGTGTGTGTGTGTGTGTGCGTGCATGTGTGTGTGTGTGTGTGTGTGTGTGTGTGCGCTCTAACCTTTGGGTCTCTGGATGCAGGTGTGCTGGTTGTCGCTGAGGAAGAATCCTTCCCTGCAGCGGCACTCGTAGCTCCCCATCATGTTGACGCAGATCTGCTGGCAGCCTCCGTTCCCCTCAGAACACTCATCCACATCTGCCGTGAGACACAAACAAATTATAATAATAATAATAATAATAATAATAATAATAATAATAATAATACATTAGAATTTTCCAGACACTCAAAGTGGCTTTACAAACTGAAAAGATCGAGTAGTAATAATAAAAAGAAACTAAAAAAATAGATAAAAGAAAGCAACGCCAGCGTCCTCTCTCGACCGGCATTTTTGGAAAAACAAAGACAAAACACCCACACCCACACCCATTAAAATAATTAAAAACACTCCCGAGAGAGAGAGAGAGTCGTCCAGAGAAGGGTAGGGAAGGCTAGCGCCTCTTGATGAAACAATTACGACAAGCTGGAGCAAAAAAAACGGGGGCCCTTCGGCCATCTGCATACCTGTTAACGTAATTGTAATTTTACAAGGAAACTAATTCACTTTACAATGCTAAATAACTGGCACGGTACGGCCGACACAGGAGGAGGAGGACACGAGCCTTGATTGTGATTTATTAGGAGAAGCGATGATGATGGAACAACATAGCAGCGTTCGTGTCGAAGCAGTGCATCTCACAGGGTGTGGTTCTCTTCCAGGGGCAGAGGTCATAAAACATGAGGGGAAAGACCGACGTGAGACAAGGTGGGGCCGGGTGGGGTGGGGGTGAGGGGGGTGGGGGTGGGGGGGGGATAGTGGAGGGGTCTGGTGAAGCCGGAGGGTGGTTGTCTGTCTCAAGGTGTCTGGAGAGGGTGGTGTGTCTCAGTTAATAGTTATCTGGCCTGGCAGCAGACGTGGAGGGAGGCGGTGGCTGGGTGGGTCTGAGAGACTCTTGACTGTGCCGAGCGCTAAGCCGTAAGTGCAAACGCAGTACAATTCCTCCTGGCAGCGGAGGAAACCTGATCCACCTGGGACAGAGTACCTGCTGGTGATGAACGTCTGTCAACCCCCCCCCCCCCCCTGACCGGAGGAATGTGTAGAGAGGGAGGGTGAGAGGGTGGGGGGGTGGGGAGGGGAGAAAACAGGGCGAGAGAGAGAGACAAGGAAAGGGGGCGAGGTGTGGGAGGACGACGGACGGACGGACGGGGGAGGGATGGTGAAAGTGGGACAGAGAGACAGAGTAGGAAGGCGGAGGTGAGGGAGGAGAGGGGGGAGGCAGAGGTCGGGGGGGGGAGGGCTGAGAGGGAGGGGAGGCTAGGGAGAGAGATGGAAGGAAGGAAGGGAGGAGGTGAGGGAGGAGTGGAGAGGGAATGGAGTGGGCAACTCCTCTTGAAGCCATATGAAGAGCACACAGCAGCAGATCTCCTGAAACCATGTTTTTCCACAGGGCGTACACAATACCTAATAAGGGCATATAGAGCCTAATAAGGGTGTATACAGCCTAATAAGGGCATATATATCCTAATAAGGGTGTATAGAGCCTAATGATGGCGTAAACAGCCTAATGAGATGACAGAACCACAGTACTGTAGGTGCTAACCTAGTGCTGCTAATGCTGCCAACCTAGCATCCAATCCCACTGAGACGTCACTGTGCCGCTTAACTCTACTACGTGACGTACCTAACTGGAGGTCTGTCCGCTTAACTCCAAAATTGGCCTAAATCTTCCATCAATGACCTTTCATTCATCTTTAAGGGCCTTTCATTCATCTTTAACACTAGAACAGCCGTGAGTGCCT
>NC_137676.1:6547324-6555236 GCF_963989245.1 Nansenia antarctica
GGAGAGGTAGCATTAGCCTTCTCGCTGAGCCACGGCTAGGCATGGGGGGTTAACACGATCATCATCATTATCCCGGCTCCCTTCTCTCCCTACTCCGGCAAGCCCAAAGAAGAGATGAATACGTCCACAGGGGGAAAAGAAAAGGTCCAGGACAGAATCAAATGGAATTCTGTCAAGTGAGTGGTGGTAGGGGGATTATCACCGCCAACCTTTAAAGTGAAGCAAATGCACTTTAAAAGTGCAGCACCTCGGTGCGCTTCAAAGGCTAGAGCGAATCAACTCGAGGCTCTCCCTCTGACGACTGCACTTTCCCATCAGTCCCTGGTCAATAATACACCGGTCTCTAGATCCTCTGAGTTTGATTAGCCAGTCTTACAACAAGATCCCTGGGGATTGGAGGTATAAAGGGCCCGACTAAGCGATCACTCAAAGCTGTCACACTATAGTGGGGGCGGGGGCGGGGGCGGGGGGGCGAAGCTTTTCTACTTATCAAGTAGGACTGTTGCTATGGGGATCAACATGTCATTGAAAAAGAAAATGGCAGACATCATTGGTTTGCACTTTTCACTAGTATGAAAACGCCACAGTCTTTACTGACAGAAATAACCTTCACCTGGAACCCAATCACTGTCCATCAATACCAATGAAAGGCGCGCACGGTACTGTCGCTGTGCACGCCGTCTGAGACCTGAAGCTCTGCTGCAGCCACTGACAGGCTGTTGTTGCCAGGGAGAGCGAAGGCTGCATGATGAATAAGTGAACGAGACAACAGCTCATCTCAGGGCTGGAATCATCCCAACATGCTCTGGAGACAGAGCTGCCACACATTGGTGCCGGCTATTCTAGTTCTGCTTGTGTTTAGTCACGCTCAGGATGGTGGTGGTGGTGGTGGTGGTGGTTGTGCTGGGGGGGGTGGTGGTGGGGGTGGTAGTTATGGTGGTTGTGGGTTGTGGTGGTGGTGGTGGTTATGGTGGTTGTGGTGGTGTTGATGGTGATGGTAGTGGTGGTGGTGGTGATGGTAGTGGTGGTGGTGGTGGTGGTGGTGGTTATGGTGGTGGTGGTGTTGATGGTGATGGTGGTGGTGGTGGTTGTGGGTTGTGGTGGTGGTGGTGGTTATGGTGGTGATGGTAGTGGTAATGGTGGTGGTGGTGGTGGTGGTGGTGATGGTAGTGGTAATGGTGGTGGTGGTGGTGGTGGTGATGGTAGTGGTAATGGTGGTGGTGGTAGTGGTGGTGATGGTAGTGGTAATGGTGGTGGTGGTGGTGGTGGTGATGGTAGTGGTAATGGTGGTGGTGGTGGTGGTGGTGATGGTAGTGGTAATGGTGGCGGTAATTATGGTGGTGGTGGTGGTGGTGGTGGTGATGGTAGTGGTGGTGGTTGTGCTGAAGGTGGTGGTGGTTATGGTGGTGATAGTAGTGGTAATGGTGGTGGTGGTGGTTGGTAAGGATTAGGTTTGGTCATGGAGGTGGGGGTGGTGGGGGTGATGGTAATGGTGGTGTTGGTGGTAATGGTGGTGGTTGGTGGTGGTGGTGGTTGGTAAGGATTGGGGTTGGTCATGGAGGTGGGGGTGGTGGATACTAGCAGATACTAAACTAGGTCTTGCCAAAGAACACAGGGCATCTGCATTTTAATTGTCTCTGTTCCTTCTGCCGGGTACGACCGACCGACCAGCGCTGGACAACTCTGTAACGTGATCCTCTGTAATGTTCCTCAGCTGAGGCCAAAGGTTAGAAAATATGTGATTTGTGGTCGGGAGGCCATAAATCCATCATGGTGTGTTTGTACAGATGTGAATGATATTTGCCACCACACAGCATACTTGAGCAATTGCACCGGACCGTACCAGTGATAAGAAGGAATTTGGGTTTGTAAAGAAGCAAAAACAAAACACACAGCTCATAAATGTGTACCTTAGTGGGGATAAACGGACAGGCCGCATCTGCTTTCCATTGTTAGGACGATGTGTGTCTTGGATGCAATTCACATTGAGATTTCCTTTCTCAAACTTTATGAGTTAAGACCCTAAATCAAATCTCCATTTTGGTCACCGCACATCCGTTATGAATAAAGGTGTGGTGATTCGTGTCAATGAATGATACATGGGAAATATGTCCATGTTGTCTTCAAGAACCTCAAAGTCATCCCGCTCATAAAAAATGAATGGGATTGTTTACGCTTCGCTTCCTCGCCGCGGTGTTTCGCTGTCAGAGATCTTGAGACATAAGTGGCTCCAATCTCGCCCCATGAGGTAAATTATACAGTGTGCGACATCGTACCCCACACAGACAGACAGATCCACTCTGACACGCCATCGCTTCCACCTTGCTGACTTCCTGACGTCTCTGTGGGTGACGTTCGTTCCGTGGGGCCGCTCAGGCGCGACGACAGAAAATCCGAGCGTCCCGGCGAGGCTGCGGTCAGCTTCACGCTCCGCCGCCCGCCCGCCCGCCGCTACCGACCGACGTCATAAACACCGACAACACCGCTAATTACCGGGAGTCATGTGGCGCACGCAGCGAGAGTTGGCCAAGGAGAACGCCGCGTAGGTGACACATATCGACTGGCTCCTGGCCTGATGGGCCGCAATCAGTGTCAGCCCCCTGCTGGTGAGGGCAGGGCAGTGCCTGAGAGGGCGACGTGAGAGGAGGGACGGAGAGAGGGACGGAGGGAGGGATGGAGGGCGGAGGGTGAACACTACTGAGGAGGTGGGTGAACGTCAGAGGCGAGCAGCATTTCAAACATGAATCTCACATGTTTGATACCATTCCTCGTTCAATTTCAATGAGCCAGTCCTCCGATTCCTACCTCCACCAGCCTTCACTGCGATAAAACATAGATACAGTATATATATATATCTATATGTATGCTCCACACACACAGTATGGAGCACTGCTAACTTAATACACTGTAAACCCATGGGCTGGTGACAGTGCCGTGGCCCGAACTTGGGAGGGACCAGGTGGGTTTTTATCTTTTCTGATTGCAGGGTCTCATCAGACACTGTCCAGGTGTCTGGTCCCCAACTCCTCTCTGCAGGGCTCTGCTGGGTCTGACCCCCCCCCCCGACACCCCAGGTCACCAGCTGCTCAGACACTCCAGTTACAGGCAATTCTGATCTCGGGGGCTAAAGGCGCTTAAACCTGGAGGAAGCTGGAACCCGAACATGAAACCCCAGCGAAAGGCTCTTCCTCTCTTGCCTCTGTGGTGAGGATTATTCACTTAGTATTCTGGAGGAGGGACGTAACGGATAATACGTTTTTTCTCTTAAAATCCTCAAGGTTCTCCACCAAACCAGAAGGAGACTGTTGAATAACATCTAATGAGGAGTGTCTGCACTTGGGGGCTCGAAACCTTCTCATGCAGCACTATTGCTGAATGGTATTCCACTTCTCAAAACTTAGTATTGCACTTCTCAACAGAACTTAACCCTCACAAAAGATCACATTTTTGTACTGATTCACACCCCTTTGCTCCACATGTTCTAACTTCTATGTCCTGTAATCTCGGTGATCGAACGAGTGTTGCGTAGTGTTAAAGAACTAGAAGTGATTCTATGCAGATTCTACGATGATTCATCTGCTTGTTATTCATGTCTGTGGGGGCACATCATGAAGACAAGGACAAGACTTTTCAACATGAAGAAGGCGCTGAGTGTAGGAAGCTACAGGACTGGGGTTTCACTGCCTTCTGGCCAGCAGGTCATCTGTGAAGAACCCTGCAGAAGAACCATGACAGAAGTGGGAGGTACACAGAACACACACAGATACATGGACACACAAACAAAACAAACACACATATGCACACACACACACACACACACACACACACACAGACACACACACACACACACACACACACACACACACAGACACACAGACACACACACACTCACACAGACACACACACACAGAAAATTGGGTTTAGTTCTCAAATGGTGTGTGTGTGTGTGTGTGTGTGTGTGTGTCTGTGTGTGTGTGTGTGTCTGTGTGTGTGTGTGTGTGTATGTGTGTGTGTGTCTGTGTGTGTGTGTCTGTGTGTGTGTGTGTGTGTGTGTGTGTGTGTGTGTGTGTGTAAATGGGTGATAGGATATATCAAAGAGATTGATGGGGGCCTGTCTATTTTCAGAGGCAGCAGCCCCACAACCACAGATACTCCAATCACACACCTGCATGCAAGACAGGAACTCATCCGCAGCACAGCAAATGATCCACACACATCTAAATGGGCCTTGCTAAATGGCTTGGAAAATAACCCTGCCTCAGACTGTGCATGCGAGTGTGTGTGTGTGTGTGTGTGTGTGTGTGTGTGTGTGTGTCTCTGTGTGTGTGTGTGTGTGTGTGTGTGTGTGTGTGTGTGTGTGTGTGTGCGTTAGTGGGAGCGTGTGTGTGAGTGTCTCTCTCTGTGTGTGTGTGTGTGTGTGTGTGATAGTGAGGGTGTGTGTGTGTGCGAATGTAAGTGCGAGAGAGAGAGAGAGAGAGAGAGAGAGAGAAAAAAAGAAAGAGAAAAAAATTAAAGCGATTGTATAACAATGCCAGGGAGACAAGGGCACTGTCAAGCCTGTACATGTTTATCAATCTCTAAGGGGGAGGTTGGTTTGCTACCTCCATCTCTCTCAGGGCACGCACAACAATTGATACGAGTAGCTCTGATACGAGATGTTTTGTGCCCACGTAGGTAAGTGCTGACAAGAACTGTTCAAATAGATTACGCAACAAAGCCGTATGTCATCACAAAGCACCGCCTATGAGGGATGAGGCTCGTTGGGCTAAATAACACTTGTTATTGCTCACTTACGGTCAATTCACAGCAATAAACAACAGGAAAAGAGGAGGTTTTGGATGTCGATTTAAACGCTTCATGCTGAGGTTCCGGGCCGACAAGGCGGAGGCTAGCTCTGTGGACCAGGCAGGGCTCTGACTCTGGGATTTAGAGACTGGAGCAGAGGAAGACAGACGGTGGGAGGGGAAGTGGAGGTGGAGGAGGGGGGGGGGGGAGGAGAGAGGGAGAGAGGGAGAGAGGGAGAGCAAGAGAGGGAGAGCAAGAGAGAGAGTCTGGGGAGAGAGAGAGAGACAGAGGGGGAGAGAGCGGGACAGAGAGAGCGAGAGAAAGAGAAGAGAGAGAGAGACAGAGAGAGCAAGAGGCTGGGGGAGAGAGAGAGAGAGAAAGAGAAGAAAGAGAGAAAGAGAGAGAGAAAGGCTGGGGTAGAGTGAGAGAGAAGAGAGACAGAGGGGGGAGAGAGCGGGAGAGAGAGAGAGAGAAAGAGAAGAAAGAGAGAAAGAGAGAGAGAGAGGCTGGGGTAGAGTGAGAGAGAGACAGAGGGGGAGAGAGGGAGAGAGAAAGAAAAAGAGAGAAAGAGAGAGAGAGAGGGAGAGAGAAAGAGAGAGAGAGCGAGAGGCTGGGGGTAGAGTGAGAGAGAGAGAGAGAGACAGCGGGGGAGAGAGCAGGAGAGAGAGAGAAAGAAAGAAAGAGAGAAAGAGAGAGACAGGCTGGGGGTAGAGTGAGAGAGAGAGAGAGAGAGAGAGACAGCGGAGGAGAGAGCGGGAGAGAGAGAGAGAGAAGAAAGAAAGAAAGAGTGAGAGGGAGGGAGAGGGTGAAAGGGGGGGGGTGTCTATGTTTAGCATCTCCTACTAAGAACAGACCGACTAACAGCAGACTTTCCCTTCACTTTGTAACCTTTTTAAGTTGAATGTGAGCTGCTGCTCCAAGGGGGCTAATGCGAGCGGCACACGGGTGTAATATTAAACCATGGGAAAGAACGCTCGCTGAAGGCTCGCTCAGAGCTCCGAGACCAGGGTCAAGCTCTTCATAAATCCCCCACCGCCCCTTTTCTCCCCCCTTTTTCGCCAGACTTGTTTAAAATACAGGCCCTTTTTTTTCCACGTGTGTGAATCGCAGGAACCGTGAGAGTTCCACAGTACCTGCTAACATGGGACGAAGGGAAATCGCTGCCAAATGTGAAAACGCTGTCGAGTCGCCGTCGTCTGAAAGATCAAACGCCCCGAGCGCTGAAAAAGACATTATCCCCGACTCAGGACCCTTCCTGGGGTGTGATGTGATGTGACCATCCATAAAGGGAGTCGGGATAAGTTATGCTACAACACGAATTATGTAAAGTTCAATACTTATATGACTTGGACATATGCGGGGTGGACAGACGGCGGGTGTTCCCTATAGAGGCGCCGCCTGTACCGCCGCGGTCTCTCTCTCTCTCTCTCTCTCTCTCTCTCTCTCTCTCTCTCTCTCTCTCTCTCTCTCTCTCTCTCTCTCTCTCTCTCTCTCTCTCTCTCTCTCTCTCTCTCTCTCTCTCTCTCTTGTGTCGTCGTGGCTTAACGCCACGGCTCAAAGGGACGACAAGGTCGTCAGCTGTTCACACACACACGCATGCAGATGCATGTGCACACGCATACGCTCACACACACGCACATGCATGTGCACACGCATACGCTCACACACACACACAGGCACACACATGCATACACACACATACATATGCACGCACACTCACACACACATGCGTGTGCACACGCAGACCCCCCCACACCCACACCCACACCCACCCACACACACACACACACACGCAGACCCCCTCCCCCCCCACACACACACACACACACACTCACCTAGGCAGTTGTGTCCGTCGTGCGCCAGCCGGAAGCCGTCGTAGCAGGTGCACCTGTAGTTCCCCGGGATGTTGATGCAGTCATGGACACAGCCGCCGTTGTACTCCGTAGCACACTCTTCTAGATCTGGAGGGAGAGGCAGAGAGACAGGTTAGGAGAGGCAGAGAGACAGGTTAGGAGAGGGAGAAGGACAGGTTAGGAGAGGGAGAGGGGGAGGGACAGGTTAGGAGAGGGAGAAGGACAGGTTAGGAGAGGGAGAGGGGAGGGACAGGTTAGGAGAGGGAGAGAGACAGGTTAGGAGAGACAGAGGGACAGGTTAGGAGAGGGAGAAGGACAGGTTAGGAGAGGGGGACGGACAGGTTAGAAGACGGGGAGGCAGAGAGACAGGTTAGGAGAGGGAGAGGGACAGGTTAGGAGAGGGGACAGTGGCGGAGCACACTCGGGTGCAGACCATATTATCATCGCAGAGTCTCAGGTTGGATATTGGCCATTGACATAATTCTGCATGTCATCCCCCCTCTCTCTCACTCTCTCTCTCTCTCTCTCTCTCTCTCTCTCTCTCTCTCTCTCTCTCTCTCTCTCTCTCGCCCATCCTTCCTGTCAACCTCTACTGTCTCCATCCCAATAAAGCCGAAGTTCCCTAGAAACATTTTTATTTAATTTTTTTCATGACTCCTAATAACAACGTGGGATTATCGCGCTGTAATAATTCCATCGTGACTGCCAATGAACGGAGTTGAGAGGTTTTCGCTATTGCACAAAAGAAACGTTAACGCCACACAATGGTTATGTAACTACTAAAATATATCTAACAATACGTGTTATGTCATTATTATGTGGAGAGAGAAGGCAGAGAGGATACTCTCAGTACAGATGGTAGAAGTGATTGTGGCCACAGAGACACACCAGGGACCTGACGGGTGGCCGGAGAGAGAGAGAGAGAGAGAGAGAGAGAGAGAGAGAGAGGGAGAGAGAGAGGGGGGGGGGGGGGTGGGGAGAAAGAGCAGAGGCCATGAGTAACACTGAGGAGAAGCAGACATACAGCTGAAACAACAGTTTCAGAGCGCAATGTGGAGGGGAGAGGAGGATGAAGGGAGGATGAGGGGGAGGGGAGGGGGGAGGAGAGGAGGGGAGAGGAGAGGAGAAGAGGGGGGCAGGGGGGGGGGGTGAGGGGAGAGGAGGGGAGGGAAGAGGAGAGGAGAGGGAAAGGAAGGAAGGGAGAGGAGGGAGGAAGAGGGGGGAGGAGAGGAGAGGAAAGGAGAGGGGCGGGGAGAGGAGAGGGGGGGGGGAGG
>NC_137676.1:6557936-6562936 GCF_963989245.1 Nansenia antarctica
CACACAGACACACAGACACACACAGACACACACACACAGACACAGACACACACACACACACACACAGACACACAGACACATAGAGACACACACACAGACGCACACAGACAGACACACACATACACACACACAGACAGACACACAGACACACAGACACACAGACACACACACACACACACACAGACACACACACACACACACGACTGAACCCACTGCCCCTTGTTTTACCAGAGCTTACAGTGTTAGTTTCAGTAACACCAGATCCACACCACTGGAGTATCGAAAAGTGCTCCACGTATAAAGGTTTTTCTTTTCTTATGTAGTTGAAATGGATTGGTACGCTGGATTCGTTTTTCTAAATTTCAGCCTGTAGCAGAAAAGAAAACCCTGAAGCTATTCTTCGAAAATGTGTTGGTGTACTCTGAATTCTGTAAGCTATCCAAGTTCAAAAATTCTCACTTCTACCAAGAATTCCTTGGCGAATAACAACAACAGATAACAACAAATGAGTATGAATTGCATATTAGAACTCATTATATTTCCCTTACACTTGCTGGCTAGAGAGCAGGGCAGGACGAACAGTGACTGCCCTCGCTGGACTACACTAGTGGGTTAATATCAGTGCGTATTACAGCTAGCTTTACGGCTCATTGACTCTGCACTTCAGAAGCCCTCCTGAGGAGACCTGTACAGATACACAGCTACGCAGAGAGGCTGAGAGCATTCAAGGTAACAGCTCCCACCTCTACTCTGTTCAAGGCCTTTCAAAATGAGCACATTTCTTACAAGGTATTCAATAAAGCGAAACTCTTACAACCTACCACAGAGGCCAGGACGGAACAGGCCAGGAAAAACACAGTCAAGTGAATTATTAAAGAATAGTAATACCAAGAAGAAAAGAAAATGAAATATGGTTTTGCAATAATGCTAATCATAAAAAGGGGTTGGGGGGATTACGATTTGTCTGCTTTGAACACTTGAAGACTCTTGAAAGGGCTGCTAGAAAAACAGGCTTGTGGCTGACAGATGACACAAGCGGGCGGGCAGAAAGACAGACAGGCAGGCAGACAGACAGACAGACAGACAGGCAGGCAGGCAGACAGACAGGCAGGCAGACAGAAAGACAGGTAGACGAACAGGCAGGCAGATAGACAGGCAGACAGACAGACAGACAGAAAGACAGACAGGCAGGCAGACAGACAGGCAGACAGACAGGCAGGCAGACAGGCAGGCAGACAGGCAGGCAGACAGGCAGAAAGACAGGCAGGCAGGCAGACAGGCAGGCAGACAGGCAGAAAGACAGGCAGGCAGGCAGACAGACAGGTAGACAGGCAGACAAACAGACAGACAAACAGGCAGGCAGACAGGAGGAAGACAGACAGACAGACAGACAGGTAGACATTAAGACAGGTAGACAGGTAGGCAGACAGGCAGACTGACAGACAGACAGGTAGATGAGTAGACAGGTAGACAGGTAGACAGACAGGTAGACAGGTAGGCAGAAAGACAGACAGACAGACAGGTAGGCAGACAGACAGACAGACAGACAAACAGGCAGGCAGGCAGGCAGGCAGGAGGAAGACAGACAGACAGACAGACAGACAGGCAGACAGGTAGACAGGTAGGCAGGCAGACAGGCAGACAGACAGGTAGACAGACAGACAGGTAGATAGACAGACAGACAGGTAGACGAACAGGCAGGCAGATAGACAGGCAGACAGACAGATAGACAGACAGACTGACAGGCAGACAGGTAGACAGACAGACAGACAGACAGACAGGTAGATAGACAGACAGACAGGTAGACGAACAGGCAGGCAGATAGACAGGCAGACAGACAGATAGACAGACAGACTGACAGGCAGACAGGTAGACAGACAGACAGACAGGCAGCCCTGGGCAGGGCCTCTGACTGCTGCTTCATCCTCCATCTTAATTCTCCTCAGTAACATATGTAGGAAATGTACTGCTTCATTTCATCTGGTCACAAAGGAGCAGACTGCTGCACCTGTCTTCTCTCCCCACCTCCCACCTCCCCCTCCCCCCACTCTGCTCCCTCTCTCTCTCTCTCTCTCTCTCTCTCTCTCTCTCTCTCTCTCTCTCTCTCTCTCTCTCTCTTTCTCTCTCTCTCTCTCTCTCTCTCACATCTCTCCTTCTTCTTCCTCCTCCTCTTCTTCTTCAGGTGAAGGTTTTAAAGCTAATGGGGGTAACATTAAAAAATCTCTTCCAGTAAGCCATTGAGCCCAGCTGGTTACGATTCGAGGTAATAAAAACGAATCACGGCGAGAGACGTGACCCCTTTAGGTTTATTGAGATATCCATTAGTCTTTGAGATACCCTTCCTGGGTATAATACATAAAACATAGGTATGTGTGACTATAAACCACGCTTCAGTAAAAAAAAAAAATACATCTATTAGCAAATATCCTCATCTCTGACGTCTTACCTTCACAGTGCTTGCCGTCGCCCTTGTAGCCCGACTTGCAGATACATTTGTATGACTTGAGGGTGTTCTGGCAGATGGCGTCGATGCTGCAGTTGTCGAGAGCCTCGGCACACTCATCCACATCTAGAGAGGAGGAGACGGAGGTCACAGTGAGAGGAGGTCGTCAGGGGCAACAGAGAATGAGTCTTACTTTTTCAGTTCACACGATTTGAGGACCGCGCTGCCATTTCAGACATAAAGCCATTCCATCTATGTTTGAATTCCTGTCGTTAAAGCACCTTGAGCTGCATTTCTTGTATGAAAGGTGCTTTATAAATAAAGCTTTACTTACTTACTTACTTACTTACTTACTTACTATCACAGTGCATGGTTGGACACAGATGGCTAACATTGTGTACAAGCAAGGTCAATATCAGTCTGACTAACAGTAGATGTTTCCCATAGAGTATCATGTATCTGACCAGACCACCCTGGGAACACAAACCCAGGACAAACAGAAACAATTCAGAAAAAAAAAAAAAAAAAGTAAAAACTGGTACACTGCCGTACGTTTGACTGTTTAATAGTTCTCGGAAACCCATTGCACAAATAAACGCGTAATTCATGCGTTTGAAGAGCCATTGCTTCATAACAATAAATAATCAGAGCTGAGTAATCACCAAAGCACAAATAAATAGCCTATTATTGATTGACCTGTGGTGAACCTCAGATGACTGCATGGCTGTTGGCTTTGAGGGACTGTGCGTCTCTCAGAAATGAGTCAGGAAACTGAACAAGAACCAACGTTTCCATTAAAAAGATGGGAGATAAAAAAAAACAGGAGATTGAATTAAAGACTCTTGTCACAGAGCTTAATATGTCATGGACCAGGCTGAGTCACAGGGAAGTGTGAAGTCCAGAAAAGGGACCGTAGTTTCACATAAGAGAATCCAAATAGATACTGAGGCTTGGCTTGATGCAAGAGGAAACTGAGGAATGGGGGGTGGTGGGGCCCGGGTTTGTCCCCCTCCTACCACTACTCTGCCCCATGGTCTCCCCTAATCCCACCTGATCCCAGTTAACTAGCCCAGGTGTTCGGAATTAGGGGGGGGGTGTGGGGTGGGTTTTTTGGAGGGTGGGGGGGGCTTAACAAGGTTTACACAGCTTCCAATATCGACCCTAATCACCAGTCCTCTGCAGGGGCTGGCCCCATCCCAGGGGGGGAACACAACCTGCAACCTGAGCCCTTTAGCTTAGCATAGCTTAGTAATAGCTTAGCATAGCTTAGCATAGCCTACACAGCTCCTATACACTGGAAGTCATGGCTTCCCCTGGCTGTGAGGACAGCGAGACTGAAACACACACCCCTCGTCCTAACAATCCTTCAGAGGGTCTTTATTGTTGTTTTTCTTTCCAAGGGAAGTCTGTGGTAGTTTTTTTGTACATTTTATACATGACCTAATAATGTATAGGGGACACTTTACTTTATATGAAGCTGCTCTGTTGTCGTAGTGACGCTGTAATTTCGCCCTGGTAATAATGACACCATATTAACATATAGTTACGTAGTAATTACATACACTCTTTATTTTGGTTAGCTAGTAGCCTACAGTACACTTGGGCTAGCCCCATGTGAAGAGAACTAAAGCCTGCCCTTGTCATAGTTCTTCTCTCTGTCTCCACACACAACCTTTTCAACGCACAATGTCCCAGTGGCACTGAAGCTCCCCAGTATTGATTTATATCGGGTGGTGACAATGAGAGTCCTCAGGGATCGACACGCCGGCTGTCTCTTTTCTCCCTAACTGATGATCCTCAGATATAGAGAGAAACATATGCAGGTGTTTCTCGATAGTCAAGCTGTATTCCGCATAATACCAGATCAATCTTGTTGTCAGGTTTTCAGGGTCCAAGTCTCTGTGGTCATAAATATTCATACAAAAAACAAAAAAAAATCTCTTTACCTCTTTACTTTAATGATCCCATCTGGGGTCATCAATTAAACTCTGGCTCATGTGCAATTAACTTTCTCTGGAGAAGGCCCACTTTGTTGAACAGTTAGTATATTTCACCGAAAAACGCTTACTTGAAGAAGTGTATTAAATATCTTAGAGGCGCAAAACGAGAACAGGAAAATGCATGTATCCTTGTATGGCAAGGTGCGTTCTGGCTGGCAGTCGCCGCACACATGCAGTGACTTTTAATTTCATGTTTCAACAGCAAGCTGCCTTTTTCAGGGTTACATATTACATAACATTGAAGGAAACAGGCAACACAAAGACAAACTGCAGTATTAAAAACAACCATTATAGGATTTGAAGGCAACACGCATAGAGATTAATGTACTGTACACCAGGAGTGTGAGCAGCTGACTTCATAATAGATTTCCCTACTCGAAAAGTGTAAAGCTGGTATATTTGATTTCCTATATATTTAACTGTAATACCGGTTGACAGAGTATTACAGTATGGGGCAATTTAGCAAAATTGTTATGATAAATTTGCCATTGTTGCGCACCGTTGGCAACATGTAAACATATTGTACAGTACAGCTGCAATGTTTGCAGGAAAAGTAC
>NC_137676.1:6567936-6580436 GCF_963989245.1 Nansenia antarctica
AATTGAGTTTTTGTACATAATCTGATCCATTAGGTGTTTATTAATGCCTGTGTGGTGTTATTTTTAAAATGTTGACATTTTTGAGTTAGTCATTCATAAAATACAAAGGTTCCATCTCACAAAACATAAAGGGATGTAAAAACTTTGACGCTCAATATCTCTGAACTGCCCTAAACGGAGATAGAACCTTATCATTGTAAGCTCACGATTTGCTTCACTTGGAATCGGAGTTTAGGATAAGATTCGCTTGGCTCTGCGTCGTTTGGAGCTGTGAGGTGAACGCGCATTCGAAGTCGCTCCCGGAGCAAACAACCAACGCATGCTCCGCTTGAAAAGGGTGGTTTCGCTCCGGTTAGAAACGACGCATCGAGGCTGTCCATAGGAAAACAACAGCGCATGCGTGTTGATGTGGATGAGAGCGGGACGAACGGGCAATTTTCTATTTTTCGGACCAATCAACTACCACGTCTGTTGCTTCGATTGCGTACATGTTACTTCGTTTACATAAAGGGCTGTGAGAACGCAAAATCAGAGAGATCATTCATGCAACAAACAATGTTGCAATCTCATCCACTTGCTCCGGGTCATGATTCGGACTTTCATGTGAGAACATGACCATAGGCTGCCATTCAATACATGTTGAGAGTATTGTGATTCAATATGCTGTGTATGGAGGCTGTCGATGAGCTCCAGGCTGTTTTTAAATCAGCTGCAGGCTTCACTATACCATCTAAAGTTGGTTCTCAATGCTAAGAAAACCAAATGTATGACCTTTCCCAGAGCTCGCTCCTCAGATTTTAGATTCTGTTAACATTCACCTTAGGAGGAGTCTTAATTGAAAGAGTGTCATCCGATAAGTACCTGGGTATTTGGTGGATGGCAGAGTCTCTTTTAAAGTGCACATCATGAACCTTTTAATACATTTTAAATTAAATAAATAAATGAACCTTTTAAAATAAAAGCCTGCCTCAATTTACCAGCTAGGAAAACCCTTGTTCAGGCTACATTCTTAAGTGTTCTAGACTATGGGGACATTATGTACATGTCCCCATAGTCTACATGCCTCCTCAACACTCTGCCTAGATTCTGTTTTTCATAGCTCTTTATGTTTCATATCCAATTCATTATCCCGTACACATCACTGTGTACTTCATGACCTGGTCTCCTGGCCGTCATTAGGCCTAAGGAGACAGCATCACTGGTACACTTTTATTTACAAAGTCATACTGGGCAAACTCCCCTCATATTTATGCAATCTCATGTCACTCACCAGCAGCTGTTATGATTTTCGTTCCACTAGATGGTTGCTCTACCGGGTACCCAGGTCTCACTTGGAACTTGGCAACGCAACTTTTTCTTATTTTGCCGCCTGGTCATGGAATAACCTCCAGAACACACTAAAGCTTAATAACTTCATCTCCTTATGAGAGTTCAAAGCTCTGAATGGAAATTGTGTGACAGAAATGTGCAATTGCTACTCTTAAAATGTTTTTTAAATAATATTTATCGGCTCTTATCTCTTGTCTGTTATTTCGTTTTGTTTTATTCGCCAATGTTGTAACTTGTATCTGTGCTGTTGTGCTTTCTTGGCCAGATCTCCCTCGAAAAAAAGATTTTAATCTCGAAGGGACCTCCTGGTTAAATAAAACTAAAACTAAATAAATATTGTGATATCGCCAAAAATAAAAGTTGCTTTTTATTTGATGATGGGAAAGTTTAATCATAGGCCTACCTCTAACAACATTCTATCAAAAAAGAAACCATGAGTCAATTGAATGTATTTAGAACTTAATTAGGAAAATGGAATTGAATGTAATGAATAAAATCTATTAGTTAGGTAGGTACAAATGCTGTTTGTTTATTTATTGGAAGGATCCCCATTAGCTATACCCATAGGCATGAGCTACTTTTAGTGAGGTCCACGCTGTGTACTGAATACCCTATCTATCTATCTATCTATCTATCTATCTATCTATCTATCTATCTATCTATCTATCCAGACAGACAGACAGACAGGCAGACAGACAGACAGACAGACATAGATAGATAGATAGATAGATAGATAGATAGATAGATAGATAGATAGATAGATAGACAGACAGACAGACATACAGGACAGACAGACAGGACAGACAGACAGACATGGCAGCCAGAGAGTGAGTGAGACAGGAGGTAGTAGCTAAAGGAACTGTTTAACATGCACTGCAATGTCATAGCGGCCCGGGCGGTAGTTTCTAATCCATCAAGTCTTACCCAAAACTGCCATGGCCCTCCCTTCCTTCACCCAGATCTGCCATCCTCTGTCTCTCCCTCCCGCATAATGACGCTGCTAACAACCCTCGCTGCCGAGCGCTCCCCTTGGCTTCATCTATCAACAGCGCTCCCTCCCCGGTCCCACTTCAGACAGCACGACAGGTGCTACACTAGCTTCCGTTGCTGTTTCACTGGGCCACTGCTGACACTAAATGAGGCTGGGGAACTCACGGGGGGTGGATGGGAGGGGGGGGGGGGGGGGGGGAGTATGTCCACATTGGGGTCTTTACTGTTGTGAGATGTCGCCCAACTCAAGCTCATAAACACTGGCAGTGCACAGCTCTCTGGTTCAGGTTGACAAGGCCTCAGGGCGCCCACAGCCACCAGGGAGCAGAAAATCATTAAAATGATGACAGGTTGAATAGAGATGATGTCCTCGCTGGCCGCCATGTGTGGCTCGCAGACTGCGGTGGAATGTAGCTGCGGGTGAAACGAATTCGTCGGTTCAATCTCTCAGTGTCGTTCAGCGCCTCATAACTGTACGTATCCTTTTTTTTTAATAACTGTACTCATTTATACTCACTTTACATTCATTATTCATACTCACCATAATACCTATACTGTCATCTTTGCACAGTACTATTATTGTCACTTTCTGGTTTTGATGCTTAACTGCATTTCATCGTCTAAGTACTTAGTAGCCTACTTAGCAAAGACTACACAAGTTGAAAGTTGAATATAATCAAATCTAATTCACAGCTCTGAATGAGCTGTTGTCCTCAAGCTGGGGCTCACGCTTCCTGCAGGGATGCTTTGTGACTCATAACCCTCCCTAAACTAAGGAAATTACAGTAATTAGGTGAATCATGACACTCTTATACAGAGAGGGCTGAGTGCCATATGCTATGTCACGATAGGTACCGTTGCAATCGACGTAAGCCTTTCAGACATGTGCTGATGGTGAGGAACTAACGTTCATTAAAAGTGAAGGAAGTAAGGAATTCATTAAAAAAAAGGGGTTTATTACATATCTATCACGGCATAGGCTATACATCCTATACAAACTCTTAATGGTTTCTTAGCCTCTTTGCTCCATAACATACTTGTATAAAGGCGGAGGGTGGCACTTAGTCCCGTAGTATACCTTATATTTACACAGGCAGAGCTAACTGACATGACACTCTCCCCCCGGTACACAGCAATTACATTCATTGGCGGCTGTTTCAGCCAGATACAGTACCAACTATAAAGAGGGCAACGTAGCAATTACAGCGGACGTGTTAGTCTGATATTTTTAGCTGCTTCCTGTCAAACTACGAGGTATCAACTGAATGGCTGCTTGTGTGAGAGACGGAGAGCAAAGCATGGTTCTTATCTGAAACACGCTACACAGCTACGGGACGAATTGGGGGAGAAGCGACATGTAAATTGGCTGTTACAAGACGGGCCAAGTGCTGCTCAGTACTGTGTGTTCAGATCATCCGGAAAACATCGAACATCGTACTCTAATGAGCGATAGGATCATTAGGTCATTTGCCGGCACGTGCACAGGTAGGGCTCAGAGGTGGGTGAGCCCTGCTCCTTTGCCCTGGCAGTCACAAGGTGACCCCCCTGGTTGGTGTTTGTACATTTTTGTTTTTGATCATTAAATGTTTTTTTTTATCATCACAAAAAATAGGGGAGCGTATCCACAGAAAAAAGGTCGCTCACTTTAAAATCGAAAATCGAGTCATTCCATGTCAAATATGATTATTTTTATTGTTTTTTTAAATCTGACAATTTAAGTGGCCCTTCGCTGAATTCAGGCCCCTGCCCAAACTTTGCCACAAACTCTGTACAGCTCTGCTAAATTAGACATGTCACATTCATATCCCATGAGCAGCAATGCTACCATATCGTAGGTGAGATCTTCTGTCTTCGATTCCATCAACACTCATTAAACTGCTACACAACATTGACAGAAATAGCAGCAATATCGCAGCGTGGGTGTCAAGGTACTGCACAGGATGTCAAATGGCAATGGAGTGCAATGTCTGGCACCTTGACACGGTTATCACCCTTGACAATCTATGAGTAAATCGAGAAAGCATGTCATCACATCTTCTTGTGTATACTGGAGGCGCTTTATCAAGTGTCTTCTAAGTTCAAAGGATCGTTATCTACGTTAGAACTCCATCGCAGACGATCCCGGGCTTTCCCATGACTCTTCTCACTGAAGAAGTATCAGTCTCATCAGTGACGGCCTCACCATTTTCATCCCAGAATGCATCGCCCCCAAAAACCCCACCAAATAAATAACTATGTCTTTTTTTTCCTTCTAATTCCTTGATGCGTTGGGTTGGGTTTTTCCATTACTAAGCAGAATAAGAGCATTTCCTTTCATTTCCAGCAGTCCCTAAAGCTGGCGCTAGCTTGCAGGAATGTAAACACACACAGTCTGTAAACACGGCTCTCTCTATGGCCCCCCCAACCCCCCCGCACCCCCCTCCAACAACACTGACCACCACAGAGCAGCCTAATGACGTCCCTCCCTGACCCCCAACACTCAAAGAGAGATGCGGCCGCATTATTAGGGCCGGGCCAGGGGGATATCAGGAGGGAGTGGTGTGTGTGTGTGTGTATGTGGGGGGGGGGGGGGGGGATGGGGAGAGAGAGAGGAGGTACTGGGGCGGACAATGGCACAATGAATCTATTGCCAGCCCACGATGGACCTCAGAAAGTTCCAGAGAGAAGCAGAGTTGAGTCAATCCCACAGACAACCACTCCTGGATCACAGTGCTGCCAATCAGTGACTCATGGAACAGAAAAAGGACGGGAGGGGGGAGGGGGGTTGAGGGGGGGGGGGGATTAATGATCTAAGAGCTCCTCCAGCTGTCGGCATCTAACGGAGAGGACGGCCCTCAGGTCCCTTGGAAGGCTGCTGCTCGCAGCGCATTGAAAAAAGGGGGCCCGCTTCCAGAGAGGAGCTGCTGCTCCGGACTGGGGGGGTTCAGTGTACCATCAACTCTCTGCCTCTATCCTCCTCTCTATCCTCCTCTCTATCCTCCTCTCTCATCCTCCCCCGAAAACCAACCGGCAGGGACGCACGCTTGTCAGCGCCTCCGCATCTGCCCCGAGAACAAAGGCCACTGAGAGACACAGGGAGGGAAGGAGGGTAGAGGGAGAGAGAGAGGGAGTGAGAGAGAGAGAGAGAGAGAGAGCTATTCAACATCCAACCGCAGCGCCGGGGAAAAGTATTACAGGCCTCATTTGGAGCACACTGTTTACGTTACAGCCCAATAAATAAATGAGCTTCTAAGTCAGAGAGAGAGTGTGGAGTGAGGGGTGGGTGGAGGGGTTGGGGGGGGGCGAGAGGGGGGCTGGAGTGAGAGGGGGCCTGGAGTGAGAGAGGGGGCCTGGATTCATTGTGTGGAATCATGAGAGTGTCATGAGCGTGTGTGTGTGTGTGTGTGTGTCAAGGAAGGAAAGGTAAGTACGTATCGTACGACAAAAAACAGGTCTGTCCTCGCGTCCACGTGAAAGCCCGCTACCTCAGCGTTACGAGCGTCCTAATTGAAGCTGAGAGGATCGGCCACTGGGGAGTCGCTGCTGGCGTCCGCCGCCGCTGCTGATATAGAGGTTTCACTGCTCTGGGGAGGAAGAAAAGGAGCCATGACAGAGTTATGAGGGATCTAAAAAAAAAAAAACTGATTGGCTCCCCTGGGCAGGTACCCTGTCTGTGTCTGCAGCCAGACCGAGGCTCACAATGTCCCGCGACGCTCCAACTACAAACGCCCCTCCCCTCCCCCCCCCCCCCCCCTTCCCGACCAGTCTGAGCTGTCCAGATCACGCGTCAGTTACCACGGCAGTAGCCAGATAAAACTCCACCACTTCACTTCAAGTCAAAACCCCCTAAATCAACTCCAGGAGGCTTCTCCCAAAAAAACACGATCAGGGAGAATGAAATATGTTGGATACATATGTTCTTTTTTCAAACAAACCGAATCCTGCAGTATAATTCGACCCCGTGTCTGACAACACTGCGGAATGGCAAACAGTTTTCTCTGGTTACCCCCCCCACCCCCCCACCCCCCAAGCCCCAAGCAGGAGTAACAAACCCCTTCAAGCAAACACAGCCAAGTGTTCTTTTTCTTCTTTTTCTTGAGTTCAACAACAACAAAAACAACACAAATGTAACCCAGAGAGAGGGTGGCGATGGACAAAACACAAAACACACATCCGCCGATAATTTCATCCATTTGGAGCTCCAAGTGGAGTGTGAGAGTGGAGAGTTCCGGGTTCCATCCCAGAGACAGAAAAAAACGCTGGATGCCACATACAGTATTTTTCTTGAGGTCTGGATCTTTGACACACTGCTGCTGGCGAAGGAGAAAACGTCTCTTTTTTGGGGGGGGACATTCCACCGGCGAGGATGAAAGAGAGAGACTGACCAGTGGTGGGCCCGCTGAAACGCCCCGGGTCACGGCCTCTACCAAACATCCTGGCTTTTACACAGGGCTATAAACAGGCATGCATGCCAGCTGACTGTACCAGGACCAGGCCTGGGCTCTGACTGTACCCTATTAAAACCTCTCTTAGGTTCTGTCAGACTGGACGCGGGGACACAATGTCTCCACAGACCATCAACATCCAATAAGGGAAAAAACAAAAACAAACCCCCCAAAAAACGGCATTCCTACTGTAGCATTACCATGCCTCCAGTGAGGGTGGCTCTCTACTAGTATATCTCTGAGCAAATCAGATTTCGGATAATACTCCCATTAGTATAGACCAGACACTAATAATGCCATATATTAGCTGAGGCTTTTATCCAAAGCGACTTACATTGCAGTGAGTGCTTGCTTACTTTTTTGGGGGGGGTGTCCCGGCAGGAATCGAACGCACAACCTACGTTTTATTAGTGCCATGCTCTACCAACTGAGCCACAGAGGACCACAGAGGACACGACTTGGTGCAGGCAGGCACCCCAATTAGATACACAATCAACGAGTGAATAATATCCCAACTAGGAGAAAAACAGCACACGCCGGTAACTACCATGAAGCTCAAAGTCATTTTCAGGGTTCACACAGTATTTTGTCTTCGAGGGGTTTATCAAGTGTTACGATTGCTCATGCGGTGCAAGAGTCTACGGTAATCTAAGAGTCTGATCTCCCAGTCCCCCTCCTCACTCAGCGGCTCAGTGAGAACATGTACGGGGGTACTGGACCATCCGCTCCTCAGGCAGAAGCTGTCTCTGAGTATCTCTGAGTGGAGACGTACAGCCGGATTGATATTCTGGAGGAAAATCAAGTGATTCTGTTCTTTCTGATGCTCTGACACAAGTCAGAGACTGTGGGCTTCACTGAGACAGGCATGACCAGCTTCAGACACACTGGAATAAAAAAAACAAAAAAAAACTGAATAATCTGTATTCCCGGTGTAGGTTAATAAGAAAGGTAGGACAAAGAGGAAAAAACTTACCGTTCAAGAATACAGTACAATACACAGGAGTGGGATGTATCCCCGGGGAGCCTGCCTTCAGAGTCCTCCAATGACTGACAGTTAAAAAGGTAAACTACAATGTACATTTCTTTAAGACACTGTGTGCCAGAACCGACGGGTAAACAAGTAAACGACAACATACTATTTCTTAAGACACCGTGTGCTAGAACACCGGCGGAGTCCCTAACAACAGTACCGTTGGCAAGCAGCAGGGAGTTTTGCGCTTCAATATTACTGTAAACACGTCCATTCTGTCAGGAGATAAATGTAACAAAACAACAACAAATACCATTGTAAGGGCCTGTCATAGCCAACAGCCGAACGAAGGGGTTGAGAGAGGTAAGTGCCAGAGTGTTGTCAAAATACCAAATATCACTTTGAGAAAGGGACTGGCCATGGTCCATGGTAATCCTGGAACACTGTGTTATTACCACAATGGCTGCATTCTTTCTCTCGAAAACAAATGTCTGCCTCAGGTGGTGCCAACCCAGGAAGATGACAGATATACAAGATATGCATTTTTTGGTTAACAAAAAAAAGAATGTGGCTTCTCTTGTTGGTTACCAGAACCTGGTACAAATAAACACACATACGTATGTGCACACGCATACACACGCACACACACACACACACACACACACCACACACACACACACAGACACACACACCACACACACACACACACACACACACACACACACACACACACACACACACACATTTGAATACTTTATTTGGTTCCACAAATCATATTACACAAACAGGGAATCAAATATTTCGGGCTAAGCAGCACTGAACACTCAAGGGTACACATAACACCTCCTTCTCCACACGGTCAAGCTGCCAATAATAGCCGAGACAGAGCCAAATTTGGCAACCTTTCTTTTAGTCATTGCAGCAATTCTCAGACCCCTCATGGTGCATTTATATACATGGCCCAGACTTGGTATACTTGTATTATTATGAACAAGTAAACTGAACACACACACACACACACACACACACACATACACTTGACAGAGAGTACTAGTAGTAGTAGTAAGTACGTAAGTAAGTAAGTAAAACTTTATTTATATAGCACCTTTCATACAAGAAATGCAGCTCAAAGTGCTAGTAGTATCTGTTACATACCCTGTACCCTAACCCTACATCTAACCCTAACCCTATATGTGTATCTAAAAGCTCTCTCCCCCCCCCCCCCCTCCCCCTGACCAGCAGAGCCTGGCTGTGACTGACCGAGCAGTAGCATGGCTACTTCATTAAGTGCAGAGGAAAGGAAAAGGAGACAAAGCAAACAAAACAGAGGAGGTTGATAAAGGGAAGGGAGGGAGGGGGGGGCATGAGCAGGGGGGGGGGTGGTCTTGGCTCTTCCATCCCCGTCTTTGTAGAGGACACCACCTCTGGGTAGGCCTCACTCTGCTGAGTGGCTGGCTCCATGGCCGGGGGGGGGGGGGGCCTCACTCTGCTGAGTGGCTGGATCCATGGCCGGAGGGGGGGGGCCGGGGGGGCCTCACTCTGCTGAGTGGCTGGCTCCATGGCCGGGGGGGGGGGGTTCCCACACTGTGTCCAGGCCCAGTGTTGCCTGCTGTAGAAGCCCTGCCAACACCCAGACCCCCCAGACCCCCCAGTGTTGGCCCTGCTCCCTGCTGTATCAGCCCTGTCACACAGACCCCCAGTCCCCCCAGACCTTCAGTCCCCAGACCCCCAGTCCCCCAGACCCCCAGACTCACAGTGTTGGCCCTGCTCCCTGCTGTAACAGCCCTGTCACCCAGACCCCCAGTGTTGGCCCTGCTCCCTGCTGTAGGAGCCCTGTCACCCAGACCCCCAGTCCCCCAGACCCCCAGACTCACAGTGTTGGCCCTGCTCCCTGCTGTAGGAGCCCTGTCACCCAGACCCCCAGACCCCCAGACTCACAGTGTTGGCCCTGCTCCCTGCTGTAGGAGCCCTGTCACCCAGACCCCAGACTCACAGTGTTGACCCTGCTCCCTGCTGTAGGAGCCCTGCTCACCCAGACCCCCAGACTCACAGTGTTGGCCCTGCTCCCTGCTGTAGGAGCCCTGTCACCCAGACCCCCAGTCTCACAGTGTTGGCCCTGCTCCCTGCTGTAGGAGCCCTGCTCACCCAGACCCCCAGACTCACAGTGTTGGCCCTGCTCCCTGCTGTAGGAGCCCTGTCACCCAGACCCCCAGTCTCACAGTGTTGGCTCTGCTCCCTGCTGTAGGAGCCCTGCTCACCCAGACCCCCAGACTCACAGTGTTGGCCCTGCTCCCTGCTGTAGGAGCCCTGCTCACCCAGACCCCCAGACTCACAGTGTTGGCCCTGCTCCCTGCTATAGGAGCCCCGTCACCCAGACCCCCAGAGCCAGGAGCAGAGGTTACACCAACACGGCCACTGACTGCAGCATGTCAGCCCTGCACCAAACGGTTGCCTTGGCGCTGCATTAGCCATGAGCTTCCAACTCAGCCAGTCACAGCCAGTCATTTGCCAGGTTTTTTTTTCTTTCTCTCTCTCTCTCTCTCTCTCTCTCTCTCTCTCTCTCTCTCTCTCTCTCTCTCTCTCTCTCTCTCTCTCTCTCTCTCTCTCTCTCTCTCTCTCTCTCTCTCTCTCTCTCTCCCACCCTCACTCCCCCTCTCCCTCTCTCTCTACCGCTCCCTTCCTCCCCCTCTACCTCTCCCTCCCTCCCTCTCTCCCTCTCCCTCTCCCTCTCTCTCTCCTTCTCTCTCCTTCTCTCTCCCCTTCTCTCTCTGCACCACTATTCTCTCCTGTTCATCTTCCTCTTTTTCTTTCCCCTCACCACATCTTCAACATCCCTCCTTTGTTCCATCGCTCTTCTTTTTTTTTTTAGAGATGAAGTAACGATTGATGCCCTGAACACAGCTATTCCTGTGATTAGGCTGACATTGACGAAGGACAAAGAGGCTTGTCGCCAACATCTGTGTTGAATAAATATTGACCTGACAAATTGTGGCCCTTATTCCGAGTCATTGTTCAGCATCTCTCTCTCTCTCTCTCTCTCTCTCTCTCTCTCTCTCTCTCTCTCTCTCTCTCTCTCTCTCTCTCTCCTCTCTCTCTCTCTCTCTCTCTCTCTCTCTCTCTCTCTCTCTCTCTCTCTCTCTCTCTCTCTCTCTCTCTCTCTCTCTCTCTCTCTCTCTCTCTCTCTCTCTCTCTCTCTCTCTCTCTCTCTCTCTCTCTCTCAGTAGGCGTCCACTTCTCCCGAGACAACTCCAACCGGAACAGAAAATGACTTATTGTAAAAATACACATTGTTCAAATAGACTACTCTACCATCTCTCATTATAGCGTTCTTCTGTCTGCCCGACCCATAAACCTCCGTTCTCACAGTCTCTTCCATGTTTCCCATGTCCACTAGCAGACCACTACAACATGCTCAGCTCCATGCTCAGCTGAGCGTCCCCTACCACAGTAACACGTCACGCTATGCTTCAGCCAGAGCCTTCAGACTTAAAGTACCATGGTACCACAAAGCCTATACCCTGCTGTACTACATACTAGAACAGACAGATCGTTACCACAGTGGCTGGGCTAGCTACAGAGCTGCTGCTGGTCACTTACAAACAGGTGCATGCCACTGCTGAGGGACAGGCCAGAACATTCCTGAAGACAAGAGAGTGTGTAATCGATGTTGTGGAAAATTAAGTGAGAAAAAAAGTAGTTCTAATTGCAAAATGTAAATATTGGGTTTTCCCACAAGTGGGGGGCAGACCACCCAGGATGCAAAAATAGTCAGCCAACCGCCCCCCACCCCCCCCACCCCACATACACACACACACCCCCTTCTTCCCCTTTACTCTTTGCCGACGGCCAGAGAGATGTCTTTTTGTGTGTCTTTTTGTGTGTCTGTGTGTGTGTGAAACATCACCAAACACAATCAAAGTGGCTGTGGCTCGCACATCAGTGGAGGCTGGCGGAGGTAGAAATCGGAGGACGGGGCTCATTGTAACGCATGGCTATGGAATGAGGAATGGTAACAACAAACACACGGAACGGAATAAGGAATGGAAACACAGACACGTGGTCGAAGTCATTCCTCACTCCATTCCATGCATTACAATGAGCCCCTGAATCCTCTGATTTCTACCTCCACCAGCCTCCCCTGTCTGTCGCACATCCACACAGGACCATCTCAAAATGCACATAAGCAAGCGTCAAGTAGAGAAAAAACAACGAGAGGATGAGTGAGTTAGAGAAGGAACAACCCCAGCAGCAACACACATCTCATTCCTTGACAGTTCGAGTGGGTGATGAGTGATTTTTTCATACGGTCCAAGGCCATGTATTTATTCATTTATGTATACATTTATCTTTCACCATCCTGACACTGACCCCGTTGTCATTATCTTTCTGAGGCCGAGAAAACACCAATATGAGTTGAACGTTTTTCACCTTAGCCTTGAGGCACAGACGGAGGAGCCGGGTTCAGAGAGGGAGGGCACAGCAGCAATGGCTCAGTGGAGTCATTGACAGAGAGACTACAGAGAGACCCTGCAGTCTATGCTAGGCTTACGGACTGGTGTCAAATACTTGGCTTGGTAGTGACAAATACCTCCTCATAGTCTCTCTTTAATTAACTACAGCTCTTGCTCATGAAATTCACAACATACCTGTTCACACTGCTGTGTGTCTCAGGGCCAAGGAACTTGGTCACCGGGTTGATCTTTGTAGTTAATAAATTAGGTTAAATCGTTGAACTGGGAGTTTTATATCAGTGAAACTGGTCATTTTGTGTTATTGTTATCCCTTCG
>NC_137676.1:6585436-6607936 GCF_963989245.1 Nansenia antarctica
CTTCAGTTCAGGATGAGGGAGAGCCTATACTGGAAAAGGTAAGAGACTGGTAAATACAGTACAGGCTGCTTGCAGTAGATAATCACACAGTTCCCACTATGCTGTGTGCTGCTTCCCACTAAAAATGTCATTTTTTACTCTTACAATGGGCTTCTACATGTTCACCCAACTTGCCTCTCAGCAAGTTCGAAAACCGCAAGCACCTTTGTGCCAGGGCACACAAAGGACTGGAGGGATCTGGGAAAAGCTGATTTGGGACACATTCTCCCACTTTCTCGAGTCTGAATTCGCACCCCCCCCCCCCCCCCCCCCCCACCCCTAACCCTACCCCCCCCTTAAGGATTTAAAAGGAAAGGAGTGATGTAAGGCCTAACTTGATGGTTCCCAGATTATTATTCCCCATCTGCAGGGAGAACATATTGGGTCTCCAACACCACCACTACCACAGGCCCAGCAGGGAGTCTCAGAGTGGGCTTCACCTTGCCAGCTCCACGGGGCGTTAAGAGAGGCTTGGTGCACGCCACATTTCAGCACTGGCATCCACGGGAATACTGTGGGCTTGCCCCAGGAATTCACCCGACCACAGCCCATGGCACCGACACCAGCGAGAGAAGCCCTTCTCTGGTCAACTGTAGTCTACTGGGAGTGTTGCTGTTCATTAATGCAATAAATGAAGAAAGAGAGAGAATTCCAAATGAAAATATAATATATTAATGATTTTAAATGGAAAATATATATGAGAGAACTTTAAATGACATGTTTACTTTTTCATTTATAATTGAAATGTTCATTTAAAGTTATATTTTCATTTATAACGGAAATGGTCATCTCATTTATATTTTAATTTATATGAAAATATAATGCATAATATAATAATGCAAATTATTTTCACTAAATGTTAAATCAAAAGAACGTTATGATGCAATACGCCTAAAAAAACAAGCACACTCTTCATAGTTCTGAGAAATTGTATTAGCCAGATGAAGAACATCACCCATGTTGCATTATGGGTGTTTGGTTTTGCACTTGATTGACCTACAAAATGAGTGGGAACGTCGTTGTGCCGTAGGCTAAGGGTGATGAGGGCTTGTTTTCCAATTTAGAGTGGATTGTGTGTGAGCTAGAGTCTTATCATGTGGATGATAATGTAGCAGAGAGGTGGATGAGATGTGCATCAGTAGTAACCAGCGACAGTGTGTGTGTGTGTGTGTCTCCGTAGTATGTCTGTCTGTCTGTGTACGAGTGTGTTTGTGAGTGTGTGTGTGTGTGTGTGTGTGTGTGTGTGTGTGAGTGTTTGTGTGTGTGTGTGTGTGTGTGTCTGTATGTCTGTCTGTCTGTGTATGAGTGTGTTTGTGTGTGTGTGTGTGTGTGTGTGTGTTTGTATGTGTGTCTGTCTGTGTTTGTATGTGTGTCTCTCTGTGTGTGTGTGTGTGTGTGTGTGTGTGTCTGTCAGTCTGTCCGTCTGTCTGTGTGAGAGTGTGAGAGTGTGTGTGTGCATGCGTATGTGTGTGTGTGCGTGTGTGTGTGCGTGTGCGCGTGTGTGTCTGTTGATGCCGTTGATCTGGCTGGCCATGCCCCCGCCTCCTGTAAGTGTTTGATGAGAGATTAGACGGAGCAGCTCGCTGCAGACAGCACAGCACCACGGCTGCCAGGCCATATCTATCACTGGGAGCGCCGCGGTCCTGACGTCCCATTTAAACTGTACACCACGTATCAGAGGAGCTCGTATTACTCAAAGCTATTACCGATAAATCACGTAATTACAATTCATTATATCATTATATTTAAGTCATTTCTTCACTGTCTGTCTGTCTGTCTACACACATAACAGTACAATGACAGGTCTGTAGTAGGGCCAGGGGAAGACCAGGGGAAGAGATAATTCTTTTTTTGTTTTGTTTGTTGAGATGGAGATAATTCCTGCATGTTTTCTTAAACTGTTCAACTGACGTACTGCAGCGTATGAAGAAAGAGCTGCAGACTCAGCGATGGGTTTTACTGTAGTTGCTCTAGTCTTCTCTAATCCTCTGTGATCATCTCAGATCCAGCCGGAGGGTAACCTGGCAACATCCCACACAGGTACAGAGGACTGGGGATCATGGGGAAGTCCCATGACCTCAGCGTCTAGCCGAGCAGGGCTGTAGTTACGCCTAGCTAGTCAGCCCCTTAACAAGGCCATTAGGGGTGAGGAGGGTCGATCCCACACTGTAGGCTCTCATCTTCACCTCTGTGTGTGTGTGTGTGTGTGTGTGTGTGTGTGTGTGTGTGTGTGTGTGTGTGTGTCACTCAGAGGACCCACCACCAACAGATGAACACTGTTAAGATGGAATAACATAACATAACAAAAACATATTTCTTAAAGAATACTTTGAAGTATTGTTTGTTTCAGCCCCTAAAGTGGAATGCTCTTGAAGGGCGACTGCCTCTGAGAGAAGAAGTGAAAAGAAAAGTGATTTTCTCTAAGAGTGATGAAACGACAGCTACTACAACAACAACATCAACAATAACAGCATCTCCAGTCCACATTGTCAGGGTCAGCCAAGGTCTGGCCTCTCCAGCAGACAAACAAATGGGTTATCATCGTTACCCAGACTGCCACTGTGGACACCTCCCAAGCAAAAGGCCCCAAAAAGTAACTTCTAAAAAGTAGCTTCAAATGGATTCGAGGCGAATGGCAATAATTCAAGATTCAGCATTTACACTGTAATGTAGGTCCAGGCAATTGCTATAATTGGTGAAATACAAATTACCAACATTTTTGATTCACTGAGTGAATTAGTGAATGGTTTATGATAAAGGCTATGAAATATGAAACACATAACATGGAAATTGCATTAGTGGGCATTAGTCATTGTTCATTCACTTGTAGTTTATGACTCAAGTGTTATCGCCAGAAAGAGAGCTGTTAAAACATAATTATTTCCCTTTTACAGCCCTCAGACCGAAACCTCTAATGGGATTATATAAATAAAAAGCCTGACACTAACTGGGAGAATTCTTTCCTATGAGAGGGCAATGTTACAGCCTGTTTACGCTGCCTTCACTTTTGGTTTTGGATGACGGTGCGCAAAGTCATTCCTGGGCAACAAAAGAAAATACATAAATAAGTTCAGATCAAATCCACACCATATGCAGACTGATCCAGCTTGATACGCTCCGAAACAATTTGTTCATTACAAAGATCTTACAGAGGGTTATGGAAGAGGATGTCAGTAAAGCCCACTAGGTTTTACATCTGGTCTACTGTCTGAAATCTTTTTTAGATCAATGCTTGTCAAGGGAGCACGATGACAACAGGCAGCTAGACGCTGCAGTTTTATAGGGAGTTGAAGTCGTGAGACGGAAAGGCCTCTGTCGCTGTAGTGGAGATTTTTCCTTTCCCTCATCTTCCGTGCTGCTTGCAATGTGGTGCAGCGCTACAGGAGATTATGGAGATAAATTCAAATGATTAAAGCGAAGCTTTGTGTTTTCAGCCACTAGCTCTAAAAATGGGTTTAAAACAGATCCCGAAATAGAAAAGAAAACGTACATAGAAACTACCTGATTGGAGTGAGGGGCACACCTCCCAACTACCTTGAGAAAAAAAAGAGTTTGTGGGTCTTAAACTAAAGACTGTGTTGTCTAATGAAAGAAGAAATGGAATTAACATTATATCATAACTATAGTGAATGCTTAAGTCACATACCTGAAGAATTAGCAAAAGATATTGTGTAACATATATTAAAATACTGTAGGCCTACCTTGTATTCACTGGGGAGACTTTAAGTGGTGCATGTAAACATCTTATTTTCTTCTTTACAGAACAAACAAAAGTGGATAACATAATGGAAACCTACAAATGTGATCCAACCAGGTAGACCCCAGATATCTCCATACAACAGTAGAGTTGTAAAAGTTAGACTGTTGTTACAGAGGTGTGTGAGCTATAGCCTGCTTCTTTCCATCATCACACTCATGCACCATTGTATCATTAAGTAGATTATATAGCCTCAATAATGACAGTGCAATTACGGCAACTCTACCTTAAGTGGCTTACTGAGTGTTTTCTGAGGTGCATAAGCCGACTACTCCCAGACACCCCCCCATCTAACACAGATCTGGACTGCCCTCTAGTGGCGGGATTTATCTCTGCAGTGTTCCTACTGCACACGCACTTAACGGCCTGAAGGCCGCGTGCACCTTCCCTGTAGGCTACGGCCCGAAGGCATTACATAAGCAGTGTCAAACATAATGATAATGAATTATACAAATTCTACATCGTTTGTTCCTATATCATACAGAATCTCATAAACAGTACATGCCTGTGTTTTTTCTTTCTCCCTGGCCGAATGTAGACGACTACTGCAAGAATTCGGCGAATTGTGTGCATCACTGATCACCATGAGTGATATATCGGACAAAGAGAATTACATTATACAGTTACAACTTACAATGATTACGGAGCCGATTCTAAACACTCTGCACAATATCTTTGTGAGCCCATAGCTGTCTGTGCTACATTTACATTTTACATTTTACATTTAGGGTATTTATCAGACTGTGTTGTATTCTACTGTTCGTGAGCTTAGAATTATAAGGTTCTATCTCCGTTTAGGGTAGTTCAGAGATATTGAGCGTCAAAGTTTTTACATTCCATTATGTTTTGTGAGATGGAACCTTTGTATTTTATGAATTACTAACTCAAAAATGTCAACATTTTTAAAATAACACCACACAGGCATTAATAAACACCTAATGGATCAGATTATGTAAAAAAATCAATTTTGACAAAAAAGGAGATAGAACCTTATAATTCTAAGCTCACGTGTTGGTGTGACCTTCTATGCAGTACTGGAGCTGGTAGGTATGCATGCAGGCCAGGATCGCACAAGAACAGTCGTAGCCTCCATCGTCGTACGCTGAGATGAGAGACAGTGAGTGAAAGTGATAAGAGCTGTCACCGTGCTGCTGTTGGATTGGCCCCGTTGGCAATGAATGTGACAACGGATGCAGGGAAGTGGAGGTGTGGTGGATGGAGTGCATACCGTCATGTCAGACGAGTACAAATACCTCTTTAATTATTGTATTGGTTCGAGTTGGTGTGGCTCCTAATTGGTCCTTCTCCTCGAGGTTGGGGTGTACCGTACACGTTGCGGTTAAACGTGCAGAACAATGCAGATATACATGTGATGTCTAGAGCTGATATGACTCACTGGTCTACAAGGTACAGTACCCAGAACAGGAACAGAGCCTCAAAGAGTCTGCGAAGGCCTTTGGCTCTCTTTAGAGTTGATCACTGCACCGAAGGGAGGCTGGTGGAGGTAGAAATCGGAGGACAGGCTCATTGTAAATGCATGGATTGAATTAGGTATGGTATCAAACATGAAATCAAGAGGACGAGCTCATTGTAATGCATGTAATGGAATGAGGAAAGGTGTGTTTGATACCATTCCTTGTTCCATTTCATGCGTTACAACGAGCCCGTCTTCCAAATTCTACCTCCAACAGCCTCCACTGCGGTCCACTAGGCACCAGAACACTAGCACTGTGTACTGTTTCTCCTGTGTCATAATAAATAAAAAATCCCTCTTCTAGCACAACGACTGCCAATGGCCCCTGGCTTGAGCATAGATTACTTTTTCCTGCTAGAACTGGTAGATAGATGATTCACTTACTTACTTAGTCCAATGTGTTTTTTGTAGTCGCTTTGGAATAAGGCGTCTGCTAAATGCAAAGAAATGTAATGTAGCACTGCCCTGCTATAGGAAGTCATGGTATGATTAACACACTGAACAACTTCAAAAGCAACTTCAGTAGTAAATGCTGCTACTCAACTCATATGATTATTATGATGACCATTAGGCTGTTTTGGTCCGTCCGTCCCCCGTCCCCGTCCCCCGCCTCCATCTAATCAGATTGCATGTTAAAAGGTAGGACTCCTGGGCTGGGCTCTATGCAATATCTCTATACAATGTCGGTGTACATATTGGCATTTGGCAGTGACTCACTCATTCCTGACACAACCTGCACCTCAACCGGGCCACACCTCTCAGTGAAAGTGGGCCAACCGATCCACTAGTCTGACAGTTCAAAACTAGTTATGAAACTGAGGGAGAGATATTTAGTTAGTATTCGTCATCATCAACGACAAACAAAAAACAACCATTATGACAGGGACATAAAATCAAGTCAGCTTGAGCTTGCGTATGTCCTGTGATGGCTTGATATTGTGTTACATAAGGGCTGATGAACAGGTTCTAGCGGTTCAGTGTCAGATAACATTGTTGTGGCTGCAGCTGAGGCGGAGAATGCTGCCTCAGTGTGTGTTGACAGGACACCACACACACCTTGGCCTGTATTTGGGAGGCTCCTCATGTCATCGAGCTGAGCCCATCATCACAACAAATATGACATCTTCCAAAGGGCAAGGATCTGACTGTGAACACAACGATATGTGATTTCTATAACAGTCAACTTACAGCACCATGCACCTCCTATTTTCAAAATAAGACTATTTGACCAACAATTTGACACACACACGCACGCACACGCACACGCACACACACACACACACACACACACACACACACACACACACACACACACACACACACACACACACACGTATCTTCAGCTCTGATGCAACTCAATGATGATAATCTTTCTACTTGACACACAGTATTTCACTATTGACAGATTAATATTGGCAGTTTGGACAGCTTGTAAGCTTGTCTGACATAATGTGACATGACTTCTGAAACCACGCAAACCACATGTTTCAGATTCCTATCTGACTAAAGCCTTTATGTACAGTACGTAGCCTACTGAGTTTGCAGGACCTTCTCTGGGGGCCCTTTTAATTTACTCAACACCTGCCAATCACTAAACAAATCCCTTTGACATTTTGAATTGAGTAAGAGGGCCACACTGTCAATGAGCTAATGGATGCTTTCCGGTTGCCACGGCGATCCCAAACAACAACAAACAGTGACATTTGAGGAACTTTACGAGATGAGCATGAAACAATAACACTGATGCTGTTGCTAAAGGTCAGTTGAAAGGGGAACTAGTAAATGAGAACGTGCCAATCCGTACAACAACACTATCAGGTCTGAGTCACACAAATATAATTTATTTGGGAAATTTGAGTTTAAGACCTCAGAGTCTGTATTGTTTTCATAAGCTGCATATACACATGTTAAACTACATGCAATTGACTGTCTTTTGTTTAGAAAATTAGACAACAATCTGTTTTATTAATATTTCAAATGAGTTTCACAAACAGCCTTGCATTTTTATGACAATTGTACTATATACAGTATGCATAGATAAAAACTCATAATAGTACCATACTGTACTTCATGCAAGGCAGTCTTGACTACAGCATTTCTGTGTAGTAAGGAGGCAAAGACTTATACATATTTACAGTTTCTGTAGAGGCCAGCAATCCTTCATAGTTTCATATTGCTTAAAAAAAAGGCATCACATAAGAGTCAGTGTCCCTGTGATCATAGAGTAAGGAAGACATAAGGTGTACAGTGTTTCCCATACATAGACAAGACTGTGGTGGCCCGCCATACTCTCATAAGGAACCAAAATAATTGTTTGCGTAAAAAAAAAAAAAAAAAGAAGATCAGCGCTGCTCACGCTGTTGCAGAAATGTTCGTTCAGGTTCGCGGAAAGTTCCGGAGCTCAATTTTATTCCAGACTCTTGTTTTCTTTTAATACGTGGTCCACCTGACACAGTCACATAAAATCCTGTAGGGGGAACACTGGGTGTGTGTCTTCTACACAGTATACTGGGTGTGTGTATGTCTCCTACACCCGTCTCCGAGCCCTCAGTCCCTAAGCAACCCCAGCTTCTTCAGAGCTTCCTTGCGGTCCTCTCCGCTCTCGTTGGGGCAGATCAGCACGCTGATGCCGTGGGAGCGCGGCAGCTTCTGACCGTCCCCAGAAGGAGGATGGGCAGGCAGAGACCTCCTCGCGTCTGGCTGCTGGGGCTGGGGCTGGGGCTGGGAGGCCTCCCCCTGAACAATCGCAAAGTCTTTCCCACTGCCCAGGGAGGCAGGCCGGGGCCGGGACTTGCGAAGATGAAGCGGGGAGAGCTCTGGACTGGAACCCTGGTTTCCCTCACTAGAACTTCCTGCTCGGCTGGCCATGTAGCTGCCCAAGCCTAGACCAGACCGCTCCAAGGTGGCTGACTTGACCCCTTTGGTCTTGGTAGAGGGAAGCCGCTTGGGTGCCATTGGAGAAGTGCGATGCCCGTCGCTTGTTGCCATGGCATTGTGATCCAATGAGGGGGATTGTTCTGTGATTGAGGGAAGAGTTTTGGCAGTGTCGCTGAGGAGCGAGGCAGGGCCAGGGACTGGGGCTGGGGCCTGGGCCTGGGCCTGGGCCTGGCTGGTAGCTTGGGCTGGGGCGGGGACCGGGGCTTGGGCCTGGGCCTGGCTGGTAGCTTGGGCTGGGGAAGTGGCTGGGTTAGGGGTTGGGGCAGGGACTGGAGTCGAGGCCGGTGGGGGTGGGGTAGCATCTGTGGAAAAGGTATGGGTGGCAGCTGGGCTGATAGGAGAGGGCGAGGGAGGGGCCGCCCATGACCTCCGGGATTTGGATGAAGGACTCGGGCTCGGACTCCGAGGACTAGAGTCTCCTTCCTCACTCTTCAGAAGGCCGAGTTTCCGCAGGGCCTCCAAGCGCACCTTCTGGGGGTCGCTCAGTGTCCGGTCGCTGGCCGAGGGGACAGTAGGGTTCGGGTGACCGTCCGACCCTGCTCGCTTGTGCGACTTCAGGATAATGTTGGAGGGAAGCCTCTTGGGTTTAGGGGCTACAGCAGGCGGGGTCCTGGGCTCCTCTGAATTGGGGCTGGGGGGGGGCTCTGAGGGGAGGGGGAGTGCGTCCACAACGGGCTTGGAGGGTGCCTCAAGGGTCACGGCGGGGCCAGGTGAAGCTCTCTTCATGGAGGCCTTCTTGCGCAGGTCCACCAGCTCGTTGTGGGTCAGCGGACCTCTGGGCCCTGCAGAGGCTGGAGGCTCGCTCTCCTCCGCTGGTTCTGGCTGTGGCTCGTCCCTGAAGTCTGAGGGAGGGAGGATCAGTCCCACGTTTAAGTCAGAGGGAAGCCTGGTTTGACCCTGGTCAGCAGGGACACTTTTAGGTATGCTGTCCACATCGACACCATCTGTGGTTGAAACTTTGGTGTCAGGGGAAGACTCGGAGGCTTTTGGTTGTTCGGCAGCTGGCTCTGGTGTTTGGAAGTCTACGGTCTTGGTCTCTACTGTGGCTGATCCTGGGGCTGTGCGTTCAGAACCAGCCTCTGGGACCGCAGGCGCTATGGCTAGCTCTAGAGGTTTGGCCTTATTGGGGACCTCAAGGGTTTTAGGCTCAGTTGCGCCCGCTAGAGATTCGGGCTCAGTGGCGCCCCCTGGGGGTTTTGGCAGGATACTGGCACAGTCATTTACCAGTAGAAGTGGCGTGGGCACCCGGCCACTGAGAAACGACTTCGGGTCTCTCCCTGTCTCGTCATGACGGAAGTTTGACACATCTAGAGAGAGAAACACAAAAATCAGCAGGAGCTCTTTTATTAATGCAACAATTTCTCGCATGTTCTTGAATACAATCAAAAAACACAGATCTGAACACAGCCCCATCTACAAGAGCTGGACTACTAACACAACAGTACATAGAAACTAAACAAAAAATCATACTTTAACAAATGTTCTAACATGTTATAGCAGATATCTGCCTACTCACCCTCCGGTCTAGTCTGGCCCATAGAGGAGGAGAGGGGGGCAGCCCTGGCTGCCCGGCGGCCTGGCTCAGGCTCATCGTTAGACAGGCCGCTGTCCTCCTCCATCTCCAGAGATTCAATAGTCTCCTCCAGAAACATGAGGCATGCCCGCTCTTCAGGAGAGAGGTGCTCCAGACTGTCGTCACTCTGAAAAAACACACACACACACAGGCACATACACACACACAGGCACACACACACACACACACACACAAACACACAGGCACACACAGGCACGCACGCACGCACGCACGCACGCACGCACGCACGCACGCACGCACGCACACACACACACACACACACACACACACACACACACACACACACACACACACACACACACACACACACACACACACACACACACACACACACACGTCATTAGCAAAAAGAGGGGGGAAAAAGAAAAAAAAGAAAAAAAAGAAATTAGGAATCTAAGTAAGTGCATCCCTTCCAGAACTGCTTAGATACAGTATGTGTGAGAAAAGAATGCATCTCTCTCGGCTCCATTCAGCTCCATTCAGCTGAGCTTGTACACAGCGGCCAAGAGAGGCTGGAGGAACACAGAGCGGATCAAAGTTACATTTACCTTTCACACAGCAGCTACGGAATGGCAAATTAGCCGACTCCTGCGCCCAGCTGACTTTCATCCTATATTGGACTGCCAGAGGAATTTATTTTCAGAGGTTTTGGAGGGGCCCTCTGAACAAACTGTTCTGATCTTCCTCAAAGCAGCCTCTCAAGTCTCCCTTACTCTGTGGATCCCCCTCACAGGCCTCTCTCCCGAACAAACATCTGAATCTCTCACCCACAACTTGAAACAAACCCCCCCCCCCAAGTCAGTCTCTTAGGACACAGTGGCACCGACCCCGTGTCCCACATTAAGCAAGTGAATCTACACTATACTACACAATATCACAGCCAAGCAAGGGCAGGGAAAGGCTCTCTCAAAAGCTGACATTGTTTCTGCTAAAACAACAGCATACAGTACCCTAGCATTAAAATATCACCACAAAAAGCAGGACAAAAGAAACCAGAAACAACAAGTGAAACCAAAGTCTCACTAAACGACTATGTTATAACAGTTCACACGCTGAAGGTAAATGGGGGTGGTGGGGGCGGTTGGTGGGACCGTAGGGGGGGGATAGGGTAAGGCCAGGGTCACACTCACAAAGCCTGAGTTCATGCTGACCACACTGTCGCAGCTCCCAGCGCTGTCGATGTTGTTAAGGGTTTCCATGGCAATGCCGCCCGGCCACGTGTCACTCTTCGGCATCGCACAGGGACAGGGACGGGAGGTGGGGCCTGGGCTTCAGCGGCCTCTTCTGATCGGCTGGAAGTCAAACTTGGCCAGTCTCTAGGATTTAGCTGAAGAAAAACAAAGTTTCACAGTTATAGGCAAAGACAACAACACATCATATCAGGATACACCGAGCCGAGTATCCCATCATGCACTCCATCCAAACAAGCGCTGACCAGACTAGCCCGCGTGTGCACACAGACATCCCTCTTCCCTTTCTCTGTTTATATCAGATAGTAAGTTCATGAATTTGGCCAATATTCAAATTGTATTTATTGAACAACGCCTATTCAATGCTCTATGGTGTTAATAGTGTATTAGGAATGGGTCCGACTTAAGTTCTTGAAAATGAACAACAATATACTGTATCTACCAAACCTAAAATATCATGCTTTTATAAGACCTAAAGAAGAGAACAGCATGGACAAAAATAGAGAAAAGCAAACCTTGGCTGTGGTAGAGAATGGTGCTAACAGCGCTTAGGTTGTGGGTTCGGTTCCCGCTGGGACCGTATATACTGAAAAATGTATGGACTCACTATAATGTAAGTCACTTTGGATAAAAGCATCAGCGAAATGGCATATAGCCTAGTATTATGTATTATATCCTGATTCAAAGGAAAGACAAAAGTACAATATGCCAGCTTACGGCTTAAAGGAAGGATTATTACCTCATAAACCCTTATCAAATACACCACAGGGTCACGGGGTCAGAGAGATTACTTTGTTTTCGCACTATATCGATCCCTATGAGACGGTAATCCTACACATTTTCTTGAGCTCCTACTAAACCTCCTCAAGTGCAACAGAGAGCTGCTGCCTGCTGCCACTGCAGTATGCTATCGCTAACCTAATAACATAGTGAATTGAGAGTGGTGGTGAGGGTGTGATAACATCTAGATAGGCGCTGGCAGGTTTGAGTAGATTGTGAATATTTGCTCACCCCCAACTAAATACACAAGACACATAGCCACATGACCAAACACTTCAGGAAGTTTTTTTGGAGGTGTTATGGCTAAAGACCATGGCTCATGTGAGTCAGTATATAACTAGGGCTTACATACCGTGCGCTTTATTACCCCCACATTTATTATGTGATTGTTTGATTGCACACACAAAAGAACAGAGGAACAACAGTTACCGGTAATTTCCATAGTCCATAGGGCCACCATTACCATTACACAATGGTGTAAGTAAGTACTACCTTGGAAGAATGCGTCACCACCAGTACCCAGTATGTCCACTGAAGCTCCATTGATGCTCACCAGCTAACTAGGTGGATAACCCAGGGGTAGGGTTGGGACGTCTAAGTCATAATAATAATTATAGAAATATGACGCAGCAGCTAAGAGCACATACTGTCCTCCTGGCAACTGAGTTTCACCCCACCCAATAAAACAACAGCAGCAAGATAGAAATGTTTTTAAACGTTGCAAGATCCAACCGCACCAAATGCACTGTTCAGTGGCAGACGCATTTTCCCTCTCAACTCCTTACCTGAACTGAAATTCTGTTTTTTTATTCAGAAATTATCTTTAATTTGTCTACAGTTAGAGCCTTAAAAAGTCAATTAAAAAGGCCAATAGACTGTGGGCTTGCAGTCAAGAACAATACACAAGGGCTGATGGCGTATGGTGCTGCCCTTACTGGTGCCAAACCCAGGTTTATTTGTTGGCAACAACAGTGGACTCTCGTCTAGTTAGTCCACACAGCAGTGTCTCAGCAGGGTGCCCTTCCACGGGGTTTAGCGTCTGCTAATCACTGCCCCCTGCCACTGGGACGTGAAGAGCAACAGGGAGAAAGACAAGGCCTAGAGCCAGCAACACCTCCCAGTCTGCCCTACATTACAAACATGCAGAGAGGCAGTGCGGGAGAGATAGACTACACCCCTCCCCTCCCTGCCACCACCACCATCATCATCACCACCACAGAGAGAGGAGCTTTAATTAACCAAGGAATGTCACTTTGCCTGTTTCCATGGGACGGTGTCTCATTGTGGTCGAAAACCGGCCTCTGCGGCCTGCTTAGTGCATTTTCAGGTAGAGGAAGTGTGGAGATTATCAGATGCATTTCTAAACGAAGGGGAAGCAAGTAGCCCTACTAGTGGTTCAGGCTGACTGACCTCCTCTGGGCTGCACTGAGCTGGAAAGCCCCAGGAAGTGATAGGCCCTCCACTGAAAGCCAAACTGACTGATCTGTGGGGATAGAAGAGGCCAACAAATGTGAATTCTAATATTATATAATGTGTCCTGTGACATTAAGGACGGGCAGAGGAGGGAACAAGTTAATCATTGACGGTAAACAAAGGTTCATGACAAACAGTGAAACACCATGTTGTGCAACTCACACACCTGCCAGTCAGAGTGCATTGCATGGAGAAAGAGTCCATTAATGTTTAGCTTGGCATAATGTCAATGTCCCTCAGGAATGGTTTTGTTCAATTGCAAATATTCCCGGCGATGCTATCTCAGATGTGCTTTTGGCACAATCTATAGCCCACAATACTAGGCTACTTGGACCATGAGTTGTATATAGGCTACGTGATACTGTACGTACGTACATAATTTCACAGTGCATTAATTTTTTATTATTATATTTGTAAAAGGTTTTTTTATTTGGTCTCCCAGGGTGGTGACTATTCCAAAGCATGTATATACAGTAAACGACTGTTTATACTAACAGGTGCCTCTTTATGATGAGGGAGATTCAATGTCTATTCACCTTTTGACAGCTGAACAATGAATCAAAAAGATTTACACTTGCATGTGTCAAGTCATAAGCAGAGGTGAGGAACCCCAGTTGCAGCAATGACATACTTTTAAAACAAACACCTGCTTGATGATACAACGCCTGCCATTGTATCTCTAACTCAATGTCATTTAAGTAGATACTGCTTAACAAAACATCGATCGGATATGAACGCAAATCTAATCTTGTTGTAGCCACAAATACATCTAAACGTAAAACTTACCTTATAGTAGAACAGTGAACTGTGACCCGATTATCTGTCCACGCACCTTAAAAATGTAGCTTAATATCTTGTCATTACAACTCTTTACAACCCATTAAAATACAGTTGTAGTTATCTACGGGTCTCTCTACCATTATGAAAGTAGCGGTGAGTAAATCACAGGTGAGTGACTTTTGCCCCTCCCTACTAATAACTATGCGGCCAATCACAAGACGTTTCATATACCCCGTCTACTGACCAGCCAATAGGCTAACGTTATTATCACTACACGTATTGAATAATTAATTAAACGTATATAATTGGGGGCAATGAATATCAAAACATGTATGCATATACACGTGCCATTTTGCACATCAAAATGAATAGCCGTTGACAACCGTATATTTTGCTCAAAACCATTAATAACAACGTTATAAGAAAAATAATAACAATATCATAATGGAAACACCCATGACAATGCAAAACATTATGACATTAAACATTTTTAAACTAGCCAACATATGCAAATGTAATATTAATGAGATGCCTCTTACAATATTATGTGCAACACACAATAAGTACACAATGCTGTGCAATAACAGTAGTTATAATCCAAAGACAGTACACAGATTTGATCAGTGCTTCAATAAGGAAGAAGTATGACGTCTGTAGTATATCTATGAAAATCAATAACTTTGCATAGAGCAGGCCTATTTCCAGCTATACTCAAACTAGCATCATCTCATATTTACATGATGATGACAATGTTTATAGAAAGTAATGGACACTGATAACATTGGATGAAGCTGGAACCTTTTCCAGACAGGAAATAGCCTAGTTAATGTGATTGGTATGTGGTTGGACATGGGGATATACTCTATGCTGGAGTTCCTGTTCCCAATGAGAAGTGTGAATCGAAGTGTGAATCGAACAAAACATTTCTTTCTTTTCTTTTCACAGTGAAATCTTTATTGAATTGTCATAGTAACAATATTTAATGTAAACTAAACATAACAATATTGCTTAATAATGCAAGATAAATCTTCTAATAAAAAACACATTTCAATGTATACCAGCATAACAAAGAAAAGGTCATTGTGCAAATAGAAGTAAATAGGTCGAGTGTTCTGTGAGATCCTTTTCTAAGACATGGTAAATAAAGGGTAAGCTTTAGAGAAAATAAAGCATACCTTTTCTCCCAGTGATTTATTATCTGTCTATTAGAAGACTTGAGGCTCAATCAGTTGAGTTACATCCTGGTTTTATACTACAAGGTCAGCTATATACTCACCAGACACTTTATTAGGAACACTATCCTAATACTGGGTAAGGCCTCCCTTTGCGCTCAAAACAGCCTCAATTCCTCCTCCTCCTCTTCCAATAGCCCTGGAAAGTATATCTGGGTTTGGCACATAATTAAGAAGATGTGAGGAACTGTAGTAGCAGCAATGACGTACTTTAAAAACACCTGCTGGGTGATAACAAACCGAAAGGTTATCAGGAACAAAACACATGCATCACAGCATACTGTAGATTGATTTCAGGGTGACAGCAACTTCATTAAGTCATTAGGGGACATGTTTCAGATGTTTTATTGACACTGATCTGGTGTTTCCATGCCGTGGTACACCCTGCTGTTTAAGAATAGCATGTACTGTTTTTCCTCAGACAGGAATGCCTTCCTGGTGAGAGATGAAGGGGGGCTAAAATGGAGCTGCATTTACATTTAAAATGTTGGCATTTAGCAGACGCCTTTATCCTAAGCGACTCACTAACAAATACATTTGTCTAAGTAAGGGAAGTCTTCTAACCATCAGTCATCGCAAGAAAATGTAATCTATGCTCTCGGGCCAGGGGGCCAATTGACAGTCATAATGCTAGAAGGATTTTTACATTTGTATTATTATTTACAGTAGAGAAACTGTACAGGGGGGGGGGGGGGCGTAGGGGGATGGAGGGGTCTCAGGAGGGACAGTTAAAGGTGTAGCCTGAAGACATGGGTTTTCAGTCTACGGCGGAAGATAGGGAGCGACTCTGCAGCTACTAATCTGTACAGCATAGAACAGAAACAGGAGCTCTTAACTGGGTCAGAACACTACGCGTTTGATACGCAGCGGCATAGATTAGAGCAAGCAGAAGGGTCACCTGTCAAAGTGAAACAGTCGTGCAACAACATCTCTCTCCAGTCATACTTCAAGGTCAAAGATTAACCAAAATAACACACTGCCTAATCCACAGGAATTAGTGGTGCCCTAATCCAGTTATGGGTTTAGGGTACTTATGTCAGTGATATCGTAGGCATGCTATGACAGAGAGCATCGTGTGCATCGTTTCTACACTGTAGGTAGACTGTAATAACACTCACTGTATAATGGCTGTATATTCATACTTAATATGAGCATATGAGAACAGAAAACAGATCTATATACATGAGTATTAATATGACAGTCAGTTTGGTTAAATGAATATAATCGGCTGTATATTCCTACTTACGAGCACATGAGAACAGAAAACAGATCTATATACATAAGTATTAATATGACAGTCACAGTTTGGTTAAATGCATTTGAAGTCGACAGAGTGTGAAGGAAATGATGATGATTGTTAGAACACCGAGCTTTGAACCCATGATGTTCTGAGTCCACTCCGTATCAGCCACAAACAACCGTGATGCCTCTTGATTTCCTCAAAGGGGCCTGTTGCACTCGTCGTGTTTTAGAGAAGTGTTTTTGTTTTAGAGAAGGTACAAGAAGATAACAAAGAGTCACAGTGAACATGTTTTATCATTTCATTTATTAGTTGTACAATTATGAAAAATAATAATCATAAAAAAAGACTGGAAGCCCAAGATTATTTACAATCTTTTTTTTCTTTGTTTCTGTAGTGAAGTCCCTCTACTGAGTGATTTCTCAGTCTGTTGTTAATCGTTGGGTATTCATGATATGTTGAACTCTATAAGACATAGTCCTTTTTCTCTTTTCGACAAATGTGGCAAAAAAATTACATACGTACATACATACATATACATATACATATATATAGATATCTATAAAAGCAAAATCATTCAAGTATCAAAATACAGACTGCTAAAGATTATTTTACAATCCAATATTATTGTTCTTGTCATAGTCATAATTCATAATTATCATCATCAGATTAGTCCCATTGTACTACCCATGATCCTTAGCAAATGTGCAAATGCTGAGACGGGACCAGGCTGATGGCTGAAGGTGCTCACATCGATGAGGTGACGACAGTGTACCATATAATTACCATACTGGCCTGACAAAGTACCATTCAGTTACCACACTGCTCTAGCCATACACCATACGGTACTGACCAGCTGACCACAGCAGTAAACAGCAGTCAACGTACCGTTGAGAGACAATAGGACGAAAAAGCTTTGTACCGTATTACACCTAATAGTCGACAACCTGTGTTGACTGTTGTTTTGTGAATTGATTGGTCTATATTAACTGAAACGTGTTGCCATGGGAACGGGGGGAGGGGCAAGCAGTACCTACACCAGCCTGGTCCTTGTGTGCAGCATTAGAACAGTTAAAACATACAAAAAGACACAACACAATCTTTTTTTTCCTTTTTTTCTTTTCCTTTTCTCAAATCAAATAAAAAGCCATTGCCCTGTTTAAAACAAGTCTGCAGTGTCAGTTTAACAGCCCTGCGACCTTCGCACAGGTCATAATATTCCTCCCCCTAGGCAAGGTTGCATTCATTATCACAGTTTCTGTATAACATGGATGAGGAGATGAAGGTAATGAAGAAGAGAGATGATTTTTAACGTTACTGACCTGGTGAGTCGGAAAAAAAGGACAGGATGGACGACATTGTACTGCAATTATTCTACCCAATCGTACACTTAAAGGAGTAAAAACACGCCACAAGGACGATTCAATCGAATCCTTTCATATCTCGAAGTAGTCTTCCTCTCCCACATTAGGTATTGCACTCAAGATCTCAAGGTAAAATCCCCCTGTGAAAGTAAACAGTAGCTCAGCCCTCAGCGAAGAAGACAAAAAGTGTACAGGACAGAAAGAACCTTCTGGTGAGGAGCAGGCTGACACGTTTATCTAGAGGGGAAACTTCACCTCTCACGGAAAAAGGATACCACGTGAGACAGAAACAGATCAGACCGAAACACCTCAGGGCATGAGACGCCCCTCGCGCCCCGTTGAAGACACTGTGTGTCTGAACAGCTGTCTGCGGCCACTCAGGGCCAGACGACACGACCGTTTTTTTGTTCATTTTCGGACCAACAACAGAATAGTGAAGGACGTTGAAGTTGTGACGTTGAGTGCTTCAAGAATGAAAGCGAGACAGCCTAGCGCCAAATACCCAACATGACACCCGATATGTCACCGTTCCGAGCACTGGGCACTGGGTAAACAAAGCTTGGAGCGGTAGAGTGCATTGTCCAGTGTACATTAGGGGGGGGGGGGGGGGTGGAGTGGGGACTGGGACTGAGGGAGGGTAGTCAAACAGTGGTCAGAGGAGAGGGGTGGGGGGGGGCAGTGACTGAATGTTTGTCTGTCTGTCTGTCCCTGTGTGTGTGTGTGTGTGTGTGTATGTGTGTGTGTGTGTGTATGTGTGTGTGTGTGTGTGTGTGTGTCTGTCTGTCTGTCCCTCTGTCTGTGTGGGTCTGTGTCTGTCCCTCTGTCTGCTACAGCACCAAGTACTGATGCACCTGTCTCAGTGGTGGTAAGGAGTGAGGGGGAGGAGGGGAGGAGACAGGAGAAACAGGATGGGGGGGGGGGGGGGGGGCGGGTCTCCTCATGACATCCTGGTGTATGCAAGCACGCTCCTAGTACAGTAGGTGTTGGGATGCTTGGAGAGACTGGACCTTTCTCCTTGGTCCAAAAGGGCATCCTACCCACAATGCAATACCATGGACCCTTTCACTCTGGCTGGGAGGGGGGGGGGGGGCATGGTAGTCAGCTACAGGAAGACACACACACACAGACACACACACACAGACACACAGACACACACACACACACACAGACATACACAGAGACACACACAGAGACACACACAGAGACACACACACACACACACACACACACACACACAGACACACACAGAGAGACACACAGACACACAGACACACAGACACACACACACACACACACACACACACACAGAGAGACACACACACACACACACACACACACAGAGACAAACACACACACACACACACACACACACACACACAGAGGTTAAAGGAATGTAAGCACACGCTCTGCCAACTTAAAAACAAAAGGCCAGTGAAGACCAAAACAATGCATGCCATAACTGCTGCTTCAATGACTCTTTTTAGCACTTCAACATTGACTTGGAATGGGTCAAACTTGGACAAACAAACACAGGCATGAATGACAATATTGACACAACGGTTGAGTGGTGAAAAGGAAGAAAAGAAAGGAAAAGAAAAGGAAAAAAGAAAGTCTCCCATTTCACAGTGTTGTTTAGTTCCATCACCGGGTTCATAAGATCCTAACACTATTATGAATATGGCCACGAGTTTGAAGTTGACTCGGTTTCAAAATGAGAACACTGAATATACGTACTGCACCCCCCACATGTTCTATCCTTGAGAAGCCTCGATTCTTGACATGGATCTGCCTGCAATAACTGTACTCTGGACACAGAATCAGTGTCTTGAAAGCCTTTCTTTGTATTTACTACTCCATAAAGACGTGCTTGGGATGTGAAACCTTTTTGGGGGGATGGGGGTTCTCTTTTTTCTCCCTAGAGACCCACTCCTCCACAGACAAATAAGTAACAGAGCTCTCTCTCTGATTAGGGTTACTGACACTAATCATCTCTACATTGATTGCCAAACTGCGTTATTACGCTAAGGCCAGCAGCACCAGAGTCAGTGACTTGCAGCCGCAGTAGAATTCATGCATTCTGGCATCTCTTTGGCTCCTCCAAGTACTCCCATCACAGCATCAGCAGCCAATTCAATTTCTCATCATATTCATATAACCTTGGATGTACATACTGTACTGTATTCTCTCCGGCGACCCCAAGCATTCACAAGAAAGTGCTCAAAAAACGATTGAGCTACATATCGACTCAAAACTTCTCTTCTCACTTTCAGAACAGAGAAAGGCATGCTCATGAGGCCCCCAGCCCCCCCCCACCCCCCCCCTGGGGGAGTCTAGGACAATGGCGGCCTCCCTCCACCGGGAGGCGCTATTGTCTGTGTGTGAGCCTCTGTGCCCTGTCCCACTGTTTCTCTGTGTAGGCCTCTTGTGTGCTCCCCCCCACTCTCCCTCTCTCGCTAGCCAAGGCCCCGTCCATCCACGTTAACTCCGTCAGCTCCCGTCAGAGATCGACACTTCATCACAGTGCTCCACTCAAGCCTCATTTGGCAGCATAACACAAGAAGACAGTGAATAAGTCTGACTCAATTGAGCCAACGCCCTCCTCTTCCTCTTCCTCTTCCTCCTCCTCCTCCTCCTCCTCCTCCTTCATTGTGAACTCGAATGGACCCACATCCCAGTAGGGTTTAGTTAGTCCGCTGGCGCAAACGGCACACAGTTGGCATGGCAACCCCCCTACAGAGAACACAACAGCACACCATGTCCACCTCAAGTGCACGGAACACAAATGAGTCTCAGGTCTCAACAAACTCCTCCGGGAGACGCTTCCTTCCATCCAGGTCGGTGATCCTTCGCTGCGGTGAGTCGTATGTGTGTGTTTTTTTTCTTTCTTTCTGCCCCCTCCCTCAAAAAAACACTGGAGAGTCAGGGGATTCAAAGTTCAGAACGGAAGGGGGAAAGTTCTTCAAGAGCGCCTCATAGTGGCCGTCGCCTGGTGGTGCAGGTTAGCACCGGAGGAGAGAAACGAGATAGATAGCGTCACTAAAGATGAGTAAAAAAAACAACATGGGGACAAAATCTTGGGAGAGCTAGATGGAAGGGAAAGGTTAGAGGTGAGAGGAAGAAGACAGATAGATGAGAGGATGTTAAACAAGGAAAGAGAGGAATGGTAAGGAGGAGGAGGAGGAGGAGAGGAGGAGTGTGGTGAGGCAGTATGGAAAACCCCTCTTATCAAAACAGCTGTTTTATCAGCGGAGTAAGTGTTGGGAAAACAGTTAGCTCTACGCAAATTGCTGCTATGGTAACGTGTGTGATATGACACCACGCCGCCTACTGCGACAAAATGCTTTGAATGCCTCGAATTCGCCATACATACACAAAAATACATAATTAAAAGGGAGGGTGGATGGATGAGGACAAGGGGAGGCTGGCGGAGGTAGAAAGCGGAGGACAGGCTCATCGTACCGGATGCAAACGGAACGAGGAATGGGATCGGACACGCATGATGCGGTTTGACACCTTCCTCATTCTGTTTCCATGCATTACAATGAGCCCCTCGTCCTCCGATTTCTACCTCCACCAGCCTCCCCTAGTGAGGACGAGGTGACATGTCTCCTGGTCACACAGGCGAGGGGCAGATGATCGACGTACAGATGATCGCTACACAATCAGGCCTCAGATCAAAGGTGCCCAGTTGAGAAGAGGGAAGGAGCAAGGAGAGGGGGGGGGTTAAGTCCAGTTAGTCCCCACAGACGGAGCTACGCTCGGGGGCGGGGGGGGGCAGAGGCAGACGCGAGGGCAGCCAAGGGAGGGCTGGTAGTGGACTCTGAGAGGAGAGGAGGAGACGAGTGTCTTGGCAGGTTCCAACAGTAGCAGAGGAGAGGAGGAGGAGGAGGAGGGAGATAGAGGGGGAGGCGGGGTAGGTAGAGGTCCGGCCCAGCGAGGTCAGAGGTCAGAGTTCACAGTGAAAGGCACAAAGGAGGACAGGAGAGGAGGAAAGGTAGGTCAGGCCCAGAAGGGGGGGGGGGGGGGGGGGGGGGGGCAGAGTTCAAAGGTCAGGAGGAGTGGCCCACTCAGAATATGGTGGTCTCGTACTTAGTGCTGATGGTCCGTTTGGAGTCCTTGGGGTCCACCAGCCACGTGGCGCTGCCCTGCGACTGAGAGTCCACCTCCAGGTCCAGAGTGTCCACCTGTAGGGGGCGACAGAGAGGGACGAGGGGCTCAGAGTCAGGGTGCGAGACAAAATAGTGGTAACTGATATATAGGCCGTTAAGCTGACGCTTTTATCTAAATTTGGATAAAACGTTGCAGTGAGTGCATATATTTTCCGTATATATGGTCCCAGCGGGAATCGAACCCACAACCCAAGCGTTGTCAGAGCCATGCTCTACCCCCACCACCTAAGCGTTGTCAGAGCCATGCTCTAGCAACTGAGCCACAGAGGACCACATGTAGCAGCATGCAACTTGTTTTGTTTTGAGTACACCATTTCATTTCTCTGTCAAAGCTTTATGCAATCTGTTCAGAAGTCACGAAATCCCCCCCCCCCCCCCCAAAAAAAGAAATGCAGCGAAGGGTACTTGATTGTGAGAGAGAGAGAGTTACACACGGAATACAACCATGTGTGATTAAGCTACCTGAGATAT
>NC_137676.1:6612936-6617936 GCF_963989245.1 Nansenia antarctica
CATGGGTTAGATCAGATTAAGATTAAGATTAGATTCAGACTTTATTGTACATTGCAGAGGACCAGACAAGTACCAGACAACGAAATGAAGTTCAGCGTCTAACCGGAAGTGCAAATACTGAAATCAAAACACGATATATAAAAAAAAAAAGATAATGACAGTGATAGGTACAGTACTAGCAACATAACAGGGCGGAGTGAGGCGAGGTCAGAGAGGGGGTGGGGGGGGGCAGGGCAGATCAATGTGGTAAGTGTGCTGTGATACCAGCCGGTGGTTAATTGCCCCGGTGTGTCTAGTCTCTCTGGCTGGGCCTTAATGGGCCCGGAGGTCTAGCTCTGGGCCACATGACACCCTACGGTGACGCACTAGGATGGCTACGCACTAGGAGGGTCAAGAGCCCTGCTGGATGTACTGGAGCTAGAGGATGGAATACTGTCTCAGAGTCAGACACCCTGACTGAGTGCTGGTCTGTCTGTCTGTCTGTCTGTCTGTCTGTCTAATAATAATAATAATAATAATACATTTTATTTGTATGGCGCCTTTCCAAACACCCAAGGACACCTCACAGGGCAATACACAGTAAAATACAGTTTGACTGTATCTATCCATATGTCTGTCTGTCTATATCTTCCTGCCTGCCTGCCTGTCTGTCTGACTATATCTATGCATATGTCTGTCTGTCTATATCTGTCTGCCTGCCTGCCTGTCTGTCTGACTGTATCTATCCATATGTCTGTCTGTCAGTGTGTGTGTCTATCTATCTATCCATATGTCCGTCTGTCTGTCTGCGTGTGTGTCTATCTATCCATAGGTCTGTCTGTCTGTCTGTCTGACTGTATCTATCCATATTACATTTACATTTTTGGCATTCAGCAGACGCCTTATTCCAAAGCGACTTACAATCATTACATTTGACTAAGGAAGTGAATCATCAATTCACCAGTTCTAGCAGGAAGCGTAATCTAGCTCAGGCCAGGGGCCAATCCATATGTCTGTATGTCTGTCTGTCTGTCTTGTCTGTCTGTCTGTCTGTCTATGCATATGCCTGTCTGTCTGTCTATATGGATCAGATCCACAGTGAGAAAAGGCCACCCAGCCAGCCAGCCAACCAACCTTATTGGCCGCGTCGATGAACTTGACACCCTTGTAGGTGATGGAGAGGATGATGGTGGGCACCTTCCTCATCTGCTCTGTCGACCTCTGAGGGGAAAAAGGAACACAGTGATTGGATTAGATTCAACCCTTTTCTCATTGCACAACGAGTACAACGAAATGTCATCTTTGGTCTAGGCACAGGGTTAGCCATAGTCAACGCCCCGGGTGCAATGGAGGACCAGGATATGAGTCTGGGTCACTTCAACAGAGATGAATCAGAGAAGAGAACCGTTTCTCTCTCTCTCTCTGAACGTGGCGATCTCACTCTCACACGACCAGAGAGGCAGAGAGGGAGGAGTAACCTACCCTCATTTTAGCACAGGCGTCCTGGGTGGACTCTGTACCCCGTAGGTCCTTGATGAGCATAGACCCCAGGTACTGGATGGAGAGAGGATGGGGGAGGGAGAGGGGGGAGAGAGAATGGGGGAGAGAGAGGGGAGTGGTTTAACAGAGCGGCTTAGAAGGAGAAGCACAGACAGGGCTGTGTGTGTTTCAATAAAGAGACCGTTTTTGACTTAGTTTCTACACGAGGATGGGACTCCTTTTTAAAAAATATATTAATCTTTTTTAATAGGGATACAAACATAAATACAGAAGTATAACATTACAAGTGTTTCCCAGTTTTTGCTACTACAAGAACATCCCCAGGGGCTTCAAAACAGGGCCCCGACACCAAGAACAGCAGAACATTGTCTCTGTTTAGAAAACAACAACACCACTAGTGATTGTAGGGTCTATAAGTAAGGAGGGGACTCTTACGCTGGCTTCATAGCCGCAGGACTCAAAGATGAGCTTCTCAGGCTGGTGGTGCCAGTTGGTGACGGGGGCGTAAGGGGCTGCCAGGCTGGGGGGCCGCAGGGTCAGGCGGGGCTCCCGGTGTCGCTCCTCATACCTCTCCTGCAGGGGGGGGGGGGGGGGGGGCACAGAGACAACCTCTGATTTAGACTTCTAGTACATATACACGCCATTTAGTTGACGCTTTTATCCAAAGCGACTTACATTGCAGTGGGTGCGAACATTTTTAAGTATAAATATGGTCCCAGGAGGGAATCGAACCCACAACTGAAGTGTTTGTTACCACAGAGGACCAGAAGACTTGTGGAGTCAAAGTGTCATCAGGAGCACTGACTTCATGCACTCACCATGACAGTTTGTTTTTTTCAAACACAGGGTGTTCTGTTTTTACTTGATTTGGTTGAATCAAAGGTTTCAAACAGATCAGATACAGTAAAGACTGGACATGGTTCTGTCGTGGAAACCCACCTGGTTACCTTCTGGTAAAGGTGAGACTAGGTTAAGGTTTAAAACAGATATCTGACCTTTGTAAAAAAATAAAAAAAAAATACCAAGAAAATCTTATTTTCTTTCCCCTTCCTATGTTTCTTTACTTGTGCATTTATTTTTAAAAATGTTTTTGTTTGTTTTGTTTTGTTGTTGATATATTTGTGATGTACCTGTGTGTTTGTGTTGTAAAACTGAAAAACCCATAAAGAAAAAAGAAAAAAAAGAAGGTTTAAAACTGATCAGGTACAGTAAAGACCAGAGAATGATTCACTCACGTGAGACCGCTGTCGTTCCCCGCGGCCCCGGTGGGCTCCGTCGTAGTCGGGGTCCGGGCCCGTCCTCCGCCCGGGGTCCCCCAGGGGCAGCAGGGGGTCCAGGGACCGGCCTGTGTAGGCGTCCAGGTGGCTGAGGGGGGAGGAGGTCTGGGACCCTGGCAGGTCCTGGCACTGGGGGGGGGGGACGACACACACACAGACATGGCACACACAGGGTTAAACAAAACAAAAAACTAAAGTGAATCTTTATTTCGAACATGATTTAAAAGAAATTAATAAAAACGAATAACTAATAACGAAAAGTACAGGTATCACAGTTGGAAAGGGAAGCCTAAGCTTATCATGTAAAGTGAAGTGAAAATGCCACTAAAGACATAAAATCATTAGAAATATAAATCTGCAAAAAACATCAAGGTCTTTTCAAAGCCCTTAACAGTTGAGCGAAGCATCAACAACACAGATTAATTATCTTTATGAGACTTTTCTCACTCGTCTGCTTCTCGGTTACTGAGATATTGCAGCCGGTTATTTATCATCACGTTTTATGTGCTTGTTGTCGTTCAGACACTTTGGCTCCAAACATCCCAGTGGAGCTGTGCAGTGTGGGGGTGTGAGGGGGGAGTGTGGGGGTGTGAGGGGGGAGTGTGGGGGTGTGTGGGGGGTGTGAGGGGGGAGTGAGGCGGGGCGGGGCTCACCCTGATCTGAGACAGGCGGGGCGGCTTCACGGGGGGCTCCTCGTAGGGCCTTTCTGCTAGCGAGGCGATGATGCGTTTCCTGTGTCCCAACAGGGTGATCTTCAGCACCTGGAGGTAGAAACAGGAAGTACAGTGTGATCTGCTGAACAACACTCAAACACACCGCTCCGCCCGCTCCCTGAAGTGACACACTCTCATCGGTCCTGTGTGCTCGGTAGAGCGTAGCACTAGCATCGCTTAGCTTGCTCACTGAACTGTAAGCCGCGTCTGATAAAAGCTACTGCTAACAGCTAATGCTAAATATTATTATTATTATTATTTGTATATGTTTTACATTGACTATCTCCAGCCACTGTACTGTAAGTCACTTCTGATAAAAGCTACTGCTAACAGGTAATGCTAAATGGCATATTTTATTATTATTATTATTATTATTATACAGTATTTATTATACATATGTATATGTTTTACATTGACTATCTCCAGTAATAGAATACTTTATTATATTCATGATATATGTATGTTACATTGACTATCTCCAGTAATATAACAGTTTATTATGTTAATGATACATATGTATATGTTACATTGACTATCTCCAGTAATATAACAGTTTATTATGTTAATGATACATATATATATGTTTTACATTGACTATCTCCAGTAATATAACAGTTTATTATGTTAATGATACATATGTATATGTTACATTGACTATTTCCAGTAATATAACAGTTTATTAATGATATCTATGTATATGTTTTACATTGACTATCTCCAGCTCCCACAGGGTCTTGACACAGTCGAGGCTGCGGTATCCGCTGGACAGGAAGTTGTGTTGGTACTCCTGCAGGCCCAGGACGTCCAGCCAGGAGGACACAGAGCTGCTGCCGTCACAGCCCAGGGCCTTCACCTGCAGGGGGAGACACTGAGTCACACACACGCCTACTCTGTGGGTCACACACACACACACACGGCTACTCTGTGGGTCACACACACACACACACACACACACACACACACACACACACACACACACACACACACACACACACACACACACACACACACACACACACACACACACACACACACACACACACACACACACACACACACACACACACACACACACACACACACACACACACACACACACACACACACACACACACACACACACACACACACACACACACACACACACACACACACACACACACACACACACACACACACACACACACACACACACACACACACACACACACACACACACACACACACACACACACACACACACACACACACACACACACACACACACACACACACACACACACACACACACACACACACACACACACACACACACACACACACACACACACACACACACACACACACACACACACACACACACACACACACACACACACACACACACACACACACACACACACACACACACACACACACACACACACACACACACACACACACACACACACACACACACACACACACACACACACACGGCTACTCTGAGGGTCACACACACACTGCTACTCTGTGGGTCACACACCTGCTG
>NC_137676.1:6620436-6622936 GCF_963989245.1 Nansenia antarctica
GAAAGTCTCATAACTGCCGGAGACGAAAAACAATCACATTTTCACCTCAATTCCCACAATCAGGGGATAGAGAGGGGAAGGAGCTGATACGGGATAGGGAGGGGGCCACTGTGTGTGTGTGTGTGTGTGGGTCCCCTTCACCCCCCCGCCCCCCCACACCATATTTGTCCACACCCACAGCCTTCTTCTTCGGCGTATGGGTTGTTGTTTTCCTCTCCACTCCACCAGGCTCGGGGCCGAGGGGCTACCCTTTTACCACCCCGAGACCTGGTTGAGGGGCTCACCCGGGCAATATCTCTGGACACCCCTCCAGACGCCACGTCATCGTCTCGTCATCTAATACCGACAGACCATGCATGCCGTTGGGTGGGTGGTACACCGGGCAATCCAGGATAACATGGTCTGCGGTTTGGTCCTCTGCGCCACACTCGCACGACGCGAGTGGGTTAGTACTTCGGTGTTCATACTGCAGCTGAACACCGAAGGACTAACCCACAGCCTCAAACCCTCAGAGTCAGTACTTGAGACAGTTTGACCGGGGTAGGAAGTCTACAGTCTACAGGGAAATCTCTTTAATGCAATCGGACTAATGTCGCCCTGCTTGCCTGCGTCCTCTGCGGGCGGTTCCCGCTGCAGCGAACGCCGGAGCATACATACATAGGAGGAGAGGGAACGCTGAGATCAGCACAAAGGACTGGTGGAGATTACACATTTGTCAGTACAGTGGGAGTGTGTGTGTGTGTGTGTGGATGTGTGTGTGTGTGTGTGTGTGCACCGGCCCCATTCATCTCTGCCGTCCACACGGTTCACCCTGGGCTCTCATTAGGACTCTCCTCTCTCTCTCTCTCTCTCTCTCTCTCTCTCTCTCTCTCTCTCTCTCTCTCTCTCTCTCTCTTGGCCAGGGCCACAGAACACGTGGGTCCAACGGCCTGTGTCTGACCCCTCTGAAGCTGCCATGAGCCTGAGGGCTGGGGGCTGAGGGCAGAGGCTGGAGGGCAGAGGCTGGAGGGCAGAGGCTGGAGGTAGGGGGCTGGGGGCTAGAGGCTGGAGGTAGGGGGCTGGAGGCTAGAGGCTGGGGCTGAGGCCTGGGGCTAGAGCTAGTCAGTCTGTCAGTAAAGTCTCACACAGCAGACTCAGACAAGGCTTAAGCCTAATCCTAGACTAAAAAGACTTCATCTTCAATGGAGATTTTACATTGAAAGTGTGATTTAGTCCAGGACTTAAGGCTTAACCCTTGACTGTGAAAACAGACCTTATTGTGTTCATTAATAAGTCACAACACTGGAGAAGTGCATAGGGCATTACATGAGTCATGTGTGTGGTCCAAAAATGAAATAGAATGATGGACTTTTGAACGGATTTTTACTCTATTCTAATCTTAAACTAATCTTTCTTAATGACACACACGATAGATAGAAATCAATAGGCCCCTTCCCTATACTTGAGTTCATTGTGTATACCATCCTGGTGGGGAATCTTGTTGTGGACCGTATTTCTATTACCTATTCAGACCCCCGCAGGACACGTTTGCAACAGGGATTCTTTGTACCGGTGAAACAAACACCAGGAGAGAGAGACAGAGAGAGAGAGAGATGGGGGAGAGAGAGCGAGAGAGTGATGGGGGAGAGAGAGAGTGCAAGCGATGGAGAGAGAAAGCGCAATGGGGGGAGAGAGAGAGAGAGAGACAGAGACACACACACACACACACACACGCACACACACACACACACACACAGGGCTGTGAGGATCACATAGGCTGGCTCATTCACAGAGCTAGACTGTCTCTATTCTTTCTGATATTGCGCGATGTTTAATTAGAACCTCATCTCTCCTTCCATCTCTCCCTCCCTCCCTCTCTCCCTCCCTCCCTCTCTCTCTCCCTCCCTCCCTCCCTCTCTCCCTCCCTTCCTCCCTCTCTCCCTATCTCTATAACCACTCCTGCATGCAGTGTGGCTTCAACAATGACCTCAGACTTCAAGGCACATTCACATTCTCCCCGGCTACCTTTTGACGAACAACACGCCCTCTCTCTCCTCCTGCTGAACAACACGCTCTGTCTCCGCCGCTGTGAAGTCTCACGACCTGCCGTGCCTCTGAGACGGAGACCTCTGGAATGCTAACTCTCACAGACTCTCCCCTTTCTCTGGGGCGGCTAGCTAGCTAGGTCTGAACCAGGGAAGAAGAGGGGGCGTTCGACTGGAACGACTGGAACAGCCGTTACCTTGTCTGCACCAGCCAGGAGTCAAGGCTGGTGCCGTTCCAACTTCTTCCAACTCATTCTCTCTCTCCGGGGTCAATAGAAAAGCATCTCATTTATTCGAAAAGAGGCTCTCTCTTTCTTTCTTCCTCCACAACAACAACAACACCAACACAATCACGGCTATCTTATCGATCTGGTTGCCTTGGTGCTGCCGGAGGTGCCGAGGCGTGATCACATCAGCTCTGACGGCCGTTTAATTACGTAAGGGATTTCTGGGCTCCTGTACGACCGCGCGCTGAA
>NC_137676.1:6627936-6629968 GCF_963989245.1 Nansenia antarctica
AGAGAGGGAGAGTTTAAAGGGAAAACCAGAGAAAAGAGAGGGTGAGATAGTGACATAGACAAGAGGACGTGAGACACAAAGACGGCTTCTTCTTCTTCTTCAGGAGTGAGGAGGTGAGACAGTTGTAAAGGGAGAGGAGTGGGGGGGGGGGGGGTGAGACAGGTATAACAAGAGGATAAGAACAACAGTGCCAAAGGAGAGGGGGGGAGTATGTGTGTGTGTCTGTGTGTGTGTGCGTGTGTACTTAGACAAAATGTCCTTATTGTAAGTTGCTTTGGATAAAGGCTAAATCAAAATGCTAAACGGCCCAAAATGTAACGTAAACATGTGTGCGTGTGTATGCGCGTATGTGACTCGAGACTCACCATGTAGCGCAGGTCGTCGTAGCCGTTGAGCAGCAGCTTGCTCTCATACTGCGGAAGGCCCACGTGCTCCAGCCAGTCGCCCACGGGCTGCTCCAGCAGCCTCCCGGACGCACCTGCGGAGGACAGAGGGAAGCGCTTGAGCAGGGAGAAGCCCTTCAGCCGGTAGCAGCGGCACTCGGAGGACGACACGTGGCACTGCCACATCATCCTGGGCCAGCAGAGCCGCCGCGCGCACCAACAACACCAGGAGGGCAGGGGAGACAGGGTTCCGATCGGGGCGGGAGGAGGGGGTGGGGCGGTCGGCTCAGCTTCCCAGCGATGGGGGGGGCCGAACCACGCTCCACCACAACCTTGGAGGATGGGGGGGTTTAATTAACTACCCCTGTGCGGTGACAGGGGTCGAAGGAGGGGGGGCGGGGGGAGGGTGGGTTCACAGCTAACAGTCCTGAGTCCACTCTACTGGGTGTGCCGGCGAACCCCCCCGAAACTAGTCCAAAAACGAAAAACAAAGGTAGAGATGATTCAACGGAGGCGGGCGGAGGGGTCGTACATCGTAGACTTGCTCGGAACACCAGAGAGGATGAGAGGATGTATATTTGGGTATTTTCACACGGCAAGAAAGAGTGTTAACACTCCCTAAGAGAGGAGGTTCCCAGAAGTCAGGAAGTCAGGAAGTCAGCCTTTTCAGTCGAAACCTACAAGCTTGCAGATTCACCGCTCCCTCCTTAACACGCTCCGGGTTTTAATGAGGGAGAAACTGGGAGAGAGGAGAGTGCTTCGCGGCGGGTGGGCGGGGGTCTCTCTCCAGAGGGGGGGGATTACCTTCGGCCGAGCGAGAACTTGCTGAGTGAACTTGTGGAGGCAGGCTTTCCTCTCTCTCCTTTCCCTAGTCAGCAGATCATACACGCACACGCGCACACACACACACACACACACACGCGGACCCCCTGATCACATGACAGTGCGTATAAGGACGCCGGCAGGGCAGCAAGCAGTGACAGAGGAGTGATTCCGATGAGCTCCGATTATTCAACAGTGTTAGCTCTGCTACCTACTGCCGCTGTTTATCTGTTCTCCACCCGACACAACGCTGCCGCTCCAACAGAGAAACAAGCTCAGCTGTGATCAGCGGCTCACACAGGGATAGTGGCGTACACTCTGAAAACAGTTTAATCTAATCCTGGCATTTTAAATTTCTAAATGAAAACACAACCTCTGATCGTTTTTCGAAGCCTAAAAGGTTTCCGGGTGAAGGCAGAAGAGCCAGACTTCAGCGCCTCACTGAAGTCAAGAGTTCAATATCAAGACATTAAAATAGCCAAACAGATCATCTATACTCCAGTAACAGCCCATCAATCATCTCACTTAAAACAGATTCTGTGGTGTTATCTTGTAATCTTCATCTCTTAAAATATACGGGGTCCTTAAAATATGGGCACTAGCTGGGCGTGGACAGATCTGAAGCCAATAATCTGTGGAAAAACGAGATATAAATAGCCTACGCTACACGATCTACCTCAGAGAAATAAATCCTGCAGATGACTGTACTAGGAAGACAAATCAAAGAGATAAAAAAAAGAAAAGAAAAAAACACTCAATCAATAAACAAAGCCAAAGGCAGATTCTGTTGTTGCCCTAAATAGCTGCTACTCTCTCTCTGTATACCT
>NC_137676.1:6632668-6642668 GCF_963989245.1 Nansenia antarctica
TACCGCAGTCCTGTGGTCCGATGGTTCTGGTTCACTACCACAGTCCTGTGGTCCGATGGTTCTGGTTCACTACCACAGTCCTGTGGTCCCCCAGAGACCACCCATCCATCAGGCCAGAGGACAGGCCTGCTTCATGCTATAGAAGAGCTACTGCAGACTATCGCAGGCTAAGACACACACACACACACACACACACACTCATGTCCACACCCACACTCACACTCACACTCCCACTCCCACACTCACACTCACACTCACACCCACACCCACACCCACACTCACACTCACACCCCCACACTCACACTCACACTCACACTCACACTCACACCCCCACACTCACACTGACACACTCACACTCACACTCACACTCACACCCACACCCACACCCACACCCATATGTACAGTATATAGTTACAGAGTCATGTAACTGCACATTGTCCACAGAGACCTGTTAGAAATGGGTTCCGTTGTACTAGTGCACCTTCTAGAATCTAGACGTTACCGAAACACACCTAGGGCCTCCCGAGTTTAGCCAACTGGGGCAGGCGCCTACCGCCCTGACAGGAAAGGAGGGCGAGACCAGTGAGAGGGGTAAGTGTGTGTGTGTTATGGGGTAAATTGTCGGGCCCGCCCCGTGGATCGCCCCGCCCCCCCTACCCCCACCCTAGGGAAGTTGGGTCTCGGTTGGCAGCAGCAGTGGTGCAGTTCTATCTGGGTCAGGAGCCTGGGCTTGGCCCAGAACCTCCCAGCAAGGACAGACAGAACGGCCCGTACGGGACACCATACAGTCCCTCCAGTCCATCCGGAACCTTCTGCTTCTAAACACTCAACACACTGTGGAAAAAGTAATGAAGGTCACTCCTCGTAACACCGAGTGGACGGTCCAAAAAACCACTCAGCGGTCGATATAAAAACCCAGACTGCCGTCTCTCTTGTCCTTCAACGGGAGTGTAGTCGTTACCGGAGGGGCGGAGACGGGGGGACGGGGGGGTCTCTCCTAAAGGGCTATTTCAAACGGCCAGCTGCCCACGCTCTACCTTTTGTTATCTCTCCTTCTGTCATCGCCCCTCCTCATCCCCTCCATACTACTATATCTGCTCCAGCGTTTACCGTCTATCTATCAAGACCCTGCTCAGTTTCCCCCCCCCCACCCACCCACCCCGAGCTATTCAGATGGATCGAATGACTCGAAGGGATGGATCGTTACAAACCCCAACTGGCATACACACGCGCCCGTTGGAGGGGGAGAAGCAATCTCGTGAAAGAACGCCCCCCCCCCCCCACCCCCCACCAAGATAAATAAGAGAGAGGAGGGTGCCAAAGGTGTCTCTTACCACAGTCCTCCTGACAAACAACGCCAGCTGCAGTACGCACTCACTAGGTATAATGGGCTGGCGGAGAGAAAAAAAACAAAGGCGACGAACTAGAACATACTAAAGTCGTTAAGCTGTTGAGTTATACCTGTCCACCAGGCTCGGTTGTCTCATTAAGGCTTTTATCGGCGAGCACCAGGGACACCAGGGATGGCAGAGTTGACAACGAGCATCATTCTAGCTAGTCGGTGTAATTTACGACACAAGTGGATAATGGGAGATAAAAATCGTGGTGAAAAAATGTGGTTATAACCATCCAATCTATTCCTTTTCCCCTCTTGCCCATCAACATGCAAGCTGCACTGACTGCGAGATGAGATGAGATGGCCGCTTTGAATGTTTTTTAAAATATTTTTTTCTGAGTGGGGCAGTCCCACTCATATTTTTTCATTTTATTGATAGATACAGTGAAGATTTAGACAGGAAGGATGGGTGAGAGAGAGAGGAGGGATGACATGCAGGATATGTCCCCTGCCGGAATCGAACCAGGGACCCTGCGGTTACATGGTCAACGCTTAACCCGCTACGCCACCTAAGTGCCCCCGCTTTGAATGTTTTGTACATTAAAATCCAGTTTTATATTAGAAGTTTCCAGTTGCCTTTCAACAGTAATAGTAAATAAAAATGTTGTAAATTATTTATAGTATTATTTATTTATAGTCAATAAAAAAAAGCGAGAGCTTATAAATACACTCATATACTCATTTGCAATAAATGGAACAGATGTACTGCATGATACTGGATAGCTAATGACTCTTCATGTCGTTGGTTGTGTGGGAAGCTGTGGGTGACGTAGTCTCTCTCTCTCTCTCTGTCTCTCTCTCTCTCCCTCCCTCCCCCCCTCCCTCTCTTCCTCTCTCTCCCTCTCTCCCTCCCTCCCTCCCCCCCTCCCTCTCTTCCCCTCCCTCCCTCCCTCCGTACATTACCTGGGGTGGCATACTGTTGGTCCCTGGAGAAGTCGATGCCAGCTCCGATCAGCGTCATGATCTTCTCGATCTGAGGAGAGGAAAGGAGGGAGAGTGTGAGAGGAGGAGGAGGAGAGGAGGAGAGGAACAGAGGGAGAGGAGTGTGAGAGGGAAAATGACATCATACTGTAGCTGAACACACACCACCAAGGGTTTGACCTCCATGCTAGAAACCCTAAACTGTTGTCTGTTGCAAGAAGCCCCAATAACAAGCACAGCGAAACCCACAGCCACGACGGTCTCTGTGAAAACCCCCATTTGTAAAGTGTGGTCATATGCAGACATCATAAAAGGACTCTGTGGATTCAGAGTTTTATTTTTTAACCACTTTATGCGGTGACGACGTCTGTGTCATAGCCGGAGGTCATTTTGATCATCTCCAAACTTCAACTGCTTTAAGTCTATCTCGGTTTATCTCTTTGTGGAGGGATCGGGGGGGGTGTAATAATTCATTTCAGTAATTCTTTCTGGTGAGCCTATGTAGCCCGCAGCCAAAACAAAACAGATATTACAGACAGTGGCACACAACCCGTTCTTTCATTTACAATAAATTGCAAAAACCGAATCAAACCTCGGCACACACGGGAAAACAAATGAGGAGACGGATGAGAAAGAACAGGAGGGCTGAATCAGGAAATGATTTATTTCCGCAACCTTCTACCAGGATACAATAGGAGGAGAAATGACCAGTAGATCCGTGAAAACCCAAGAGAGGCTCTTTTGCCAGAGTGCCGAGCAGATAGAGCCACTGCAGGATACACCAGATATCCCCCCGCGGAGCATGCCCCTGACACACACACCGTCTCATGCATCATCCACATGATGCAGGTGAATACATCACACACACGCGCGCGAGCGTGTGCGCGCACGCACGCACACACACACACACACACACACACACATACACACACACGCAACCACACACACACACGCACACGCACACGCACACACACAGACGCACACACACACAAGCAAGACACAAAGACCAGTGAAATTACACCCTGTCACACCATCCGACGCACCCCTCCCCTCCAGGCCAACCCAGGGACAAGAAGCTGACAACGGGTTGCTGTCAGCCCTGTCAGCCCCACCGACACCAGAACCCTCCCGTCTCGCCTACTCTCCAGGACAGGTCGCGCTCCGTCACGTCACACAGAGAGAGACAGGCTACTTTCTCCTCGCGGAAAAACCTGATGTCACAGGTCGGGAATGGAGCGGATGATTGACACCGTATCTATCTCTCTATCTGTCATCTCTACGATGATGTCCCCCAGGGGAAAAGACGGCGGTTCGTGAGACAAGAACCGTCACGGTGGTGGACTTTAAACGGTTGTTTTTTTCAAAATGGTGGCCGGCCGGCCGCCTTTTTCTCACAGAATCGTTTTACAGTAAAAGCTAAAAAGCTTGCGACGGGGGGGGCTACGGAAGGCTTGCTTCTGTATGGTTTGTCTGTATAATGTCTGACTTCACCTCAGGTCAATGTTGCTGCATTGCTTGGGAGGCACACGGTGATAAAACCAGCGAGCTAAAAAAACAAACACACAACAACACATTCCCATCAACAACATCATCCACTTCTCCCTCCTGTGATCAGTCCAGTAGACTAATGGGACAGACGAGACAGGGGAAATTATACACGTCAGACTGAAGTAATGGGCGTTAAAGATCAGCGCTTTCTGTCAGTCTGTCTGGAATGTTGATTGTCATTTCCCGGGTTCAACGCGCAGCGGAGACGGGCACGGCCTCGATTACGCAACGATAAATTAGAGAGAGAGAGAGAGAAAGAGAGTGACGGGGCATTAAGACGTCAGTGACCAGAGAGCGACTACCTTCCGGGTTGTTCTAATTGGACACCTGAATCAGTCTGACAGCTGGGGAGCTGAGGCTATGAATCATTCTCCACAAAAAGATTTGCGGGAATGGAAATTAAGTGTTCGTCCTTCTTCACAATGAAGTAATGATGAGAGGGCGACTGGGTAATGTCTAGCAATGGGTTTGCGGAGTATATATAGGTTACTTTGATGAGTTATGCTCAGTGGTAGGGGCAAGAGGGGGGCGGGGGGGGTTAGCGTAGAAGCGAGACCACTAATCAGGAAGAGAAGAGCATTGTTGTCATCCACCGAAAAAATGATTCCTCCAAAGATGAAAAGTCCCAAGAAGAAGAATGCCCCAGAACAAGAATGACCCAAACGAATAGAGGAGGAGGAGGAGGAGGAGGAGAAGGAGGTATGAAGAGAATGTTTATGAAGGAGGTGCTCTTACGCTGTTAAAGGACTGAGATCTCCGACGCTGTGTGTTGGAAGGAGGCATCTTTTTCTGCTGAAAAAAAGTCAGTTTTGTTTTGTTGTTGTTGTTGTTTTGGTTGTTGTTGTTTTCACTTTATTCTCACTCATCATATTGGCCACCAAAGCCGGCATCCAGCACTGTGAGTGGCGTCATGTGTCCTGCTGATCGTTTGAAGCGCTGCGTCATGTCTACATCGCTTCTCAGAAAAGACGCTTATTCTCATGTTCAAAGTTAATCCTGATAACCTGCAAGGAATACACTTCATGTTCACTTCAATGCAGGAGACAGACAGAGAAAGAGAGAGAGAGACAGAGAGTGAAAGAGAGAGAGACAGAGAGAGAGAGAAAGAGAGAGAGAGAGAGAGAGAGAGAAAGAGAGACAGAGAGAGAAAGAGAGAGAAAGAGAGAGAGAGCCAGAGAGAGAGACATAGAGAGAGAGAGAGAAAGAGAGAGAGAGAAAGAGAGAGAGAGACAGAGAGAGAAAGAGAGAGAAAGAGAGAGAGAGCCAGAGAGAGACATAGAGAGAGAGAGAGAGAGAGAGAGAGAGACAGAGAGAGGGGGGGAGGAGAGAAATAAATGACTTTCCATTCTCTCCCTGTTAGCCGTCTACAGTAAGAGGCGCAGCATCTCTCCGTGCCGGCTCCCAACCACCCTGACCCAGACAGATCAGCCGCCGAATGATGAGTCACACATCTCTGTCAGACTGGCTTTACTCTGTACCCTACGCTGCCTCCACACCCAAACAAACTCTATATAGACAGAGCAACCTCAAGTTATAATAACACATAGTACAGTCGTGGCGGTGTAGCATCCTCTCCTTTCTGCCAGGGTCAGGATACAAGACTGAACAGGGGCTAGCTAGGTGTATGCACGGACAGTACTTATATGGACTGTACTTAGGCTATATAGCGCCTTATTCCAAAGCGCTTTCCAACGGCCTCTCATTCACCTATTCACACACACATTCACACACCAAATGGCGGCAAGCTACTACGCAAGGCGCCACCGGGCCCGCTCATCGGGAGCAATTTGGGGTTCGGTCTCTTGCACGAGGACACCTCGACACGTGGCCAGGCCGGGGGAATCGAACCGCTGACCTTGCGATCGTTAGACGCCGGCTCAACCTCCTCCTGAGCCACAGCCGCCCCCCGATACACATGTTGTCGGATCACAGAAAAAACATTTCACTCTCTTTTCAAGACAAAGACGGTCTCGTTCAGAGCCGTGTCGCCGTCTCGCGTTCAGGTACGGTTAGTTTAACGGCGACGCACGCTTCGCCGCCTGAACTAAGTGTGGACCGAGCAGCGTCTTTATCTGTCATAAAAGACAACGCTGCCATCAGTGTCTGACAGCAGGAGTTTAACAGCCTGAATCTGTGTGTCTGTTTACTTCAAGCAAACGTCCTTATCGTGGCGTAACGACGTGAAACAACATGTCTGACTGGACGGGGGACTCCAGGCGTCAAAAAAACAACACTCGTAACTCCCTTCTCTGCCTTCTAGAACGACGCCTAGAGCTGACAAACAAGAATTAACAAGCATAACAAACAAACACACGCATCGTCGTCGGTCTGTCTGCAAAAACAACTGACAGCTGGCTAACGGGGACATTTTTTATGACAACCGTCGACACGGTGGCTGGCAGACTCGCATTCAGGTGATTGGTTGAAAGAGAGGGAACCGAATGTTCCTATTATCTACGTTTCTATGGCTCCTCGCTGGCTCTGCTAAGATGAGGGAAATTGAGGCGGGTGGGGGGGGTTCACTGAGCTTTTGATCTTCTGTCCTCTCTTCCCTCCCTCCCACTTAACAGGGCCCCCACCCGTCGCTGCTAACGTTATCTATATACAGGCACACGCACACACACACACACACACACGCACAGACGCACACAGACACACACACGCACAGACGCACACAGACACACACACGCACACGCACACACACGCACAGACGCACACAGACACACACACGCACAGACGCACACAGACACACACACGCACAGACGCACACACAGACACACACACACACACACACACACACACACACACACACAGTCTCGCAGTCGTGTCGCCATCGGGACCGTGCCGGACAAGGGGGATGACCTTCCTTGTGACACGCCACATTGTTTACAGAAGATAGATACGTCGCCATGGGGACGCTCAGCGGACAGGGACTGTCAGGACCGGGAGATGGATGTAAACAACAACAACAACAACATGAGAACAATGGCCCTCCAGCTCCACGAAGACGTCGTAAATCACACTCAACAACAACCAGCAGGGGATCATGGTCGTAACATGCCAGAACATACCACCGTACCCATAGCAACGCGGGCTCTCTCGGGCTCTGTTCTGTGGCGTCACATCTGGTCACCATAAGGAGGCGTGGCCTCCTAAGCCCTTCTAAGACTGTTGATCATCACGGTGTCCTTAAATCACCACGGCGTGAAGTTCAACACGGCACACAGGACGCTGATGAGGTGGCCAGAGAGACCCTTACCACTGTGAGGAGATGAAGCTGGCTCTCCTTTGGGTTACACGCACACACACACACACACACACACACACACACAGGCAAGCACGCGCACGCATGCACAGGCACGAAGGCACACACGGACGCTCAGACGCACGCGTGCACGCACACACACACTCACACACACACACATCCCACCCACTCCTCTAATTGTGGCCTACCCAGACAGAGCTCCCAGGCCTGGGCTCTCATAAAGGGACCAGGCTCTCTAGTTAGAAGGTGCAGTGGTTCGTGTTGTCGTCAGTTCACCATAATGACCCCAGCAGGGGGGGGGGGGGGGGGGGGGTGGAGGGGGTTGCTATAGTAATGATACACCCTTTTGTAGCATTGTCTCACGTCGGATAGTGCAATTCGTCCTCGCAAACTAGGCTAGCTGAAATGTGCTGTCCCATGTCGTTACCTTGGTTACAATAATGTAGGCTATACTCGTCACTGAAAAGAACAAATCTGTCGATTGTTTTCGTGGTTTTCTCTCATTTCTTCGTCACATCACGTGACCTCGAAACGAGAAAATAAAGACTTTGGCGGTTGACGGTGCGGCCGACGGACGCTATTTAGTTTGGACGCTGAAACCAGCAGCCTGTGGATCGTCTGGTGAGCCGGCCAGCTGGGCAGCGCAAATAAAAAACTAAACGGGTGCTTTAGCCGCAGCTGTGCAAACCCAACGATGCATAATGAATTCGTCTAAAAGTGACTTCAAAACACTAACTAACAATGATGTATTGTGGTATTATGGTTTTGTAACATAAGTACAAATAAGGATCTCACAAATAAGGATCTCTGGTCACAGATGCTTTCTCATCTTCAGACCTGAAGATTGGTTCCCTGTCCTACGAGACAGGTGTTGTGCTTACAACATTTACATAACATTTTATATTTTCGGGGCATTCAGCAGACGCCTTTATGCAAAGCAAATCAATTTGTCACCGTAAGTGAATCATCAGTCATCGTAAGGAAAAAGTAATCTACGCTACGGCCAGGAGAAGACCAAAGAATTACTTTTTTTTCTTCTTTTGAAAATGTTTTATTTATAGAAACAAGTGACCCCCGCCAAGGTGAGCGTATCACACAGGTTTAGACTCATCTGGCTCTGTGGGGGTCTCAAAGCCTGGAAACATTACACTGTTTCACACCACAAGGCGTTCGTGTCTAGATCTAGATTTAGACACACCAAGCTTTGCTGTCTGCCTCTGCCTTACGCTCACACACACGCGCGCACGTGCACACACACACACACACACACACACACACACACACACACACACAAACATACAACCTTGGTATTTTGGCTCCCCTCATCCAACATCAAGATTGTAAACGGTATGGGGAATACGTTGGCCAATCAGCTTTAGAGGTTGCAGGTGTTGTTGACAGGCAGGTGGAATGTGCTGTGAGAGCTGAGTGAGTAACCGATTATGTGATGATGTGGCCTTGTGGTTCCCCAAGGTACAACACATCCACTACACAGGAACCTCACTGGGGTTCACGCTAGACTCACGGTCCGCCTGGGAGGAAAGGGTGAGAGAGGGAGGAGAGCTGCAGAGCAATGTGTGTGTGTGTGTGTGTGCGCATGTGTGTGTGCGTGTGCGTCAGAGAGAGTGGAGAGCAGTAGAGAGAGAGAAAGCAGGAGAGAGAGAGAGAGAGAGAGAGCGGTAGAGAGAGAGAGAGAGAGAGAGAGAGAGAGAGAGAGAGAGCAGGAGAAGAGAGAGCAAGGACGATAAAAGGAGTGTTGTGAGAGTTCCTATCAGAGCAGGATAAGACCAGCAGGGCAGAGTGAAGGCTCCCTGATTAAACACAAACAGACCTCTTGACACCTCCATTGTGACGAGGGCGTCGACCTGCTACAATGACCGGAGGGCAGAGGTCACCAGGGGGTCGTAGGTCAACAGCTGAAGAGGCAGAGGGCTAGCGTCCGAGCCAAAGGGGGGGGGGGGGGGGAGTTCAGTATGGTGCAGAAAGATAGTCTCTCTCTCTCTCTCTCTCTCTCAGGAGAGATGAGGAACAGGGAAGGAGGGAGGGAGGGGTGGGGGGGCGTTGAGAACACAAGGGCACGGGGAGTCGAGGGCCAGCTGGCGAAGCGCGTTCAGAGGCTGAACTAAAAGGGTCTGCCACAGAGAGAGCGTGCCCGGCGCCCCTTGGCCTCACAGCGGCAAGCTGGCACGGACGCGGTGGGGGGATGGGGGGGGTGGGATGAGGTCATTCAGGGAGGCTGAACACAAACACACCACCCTCTGCGGCAGGTGGCGAAGGTTCAACACTGAGTCACTGATCAACAACCCCCCAGACCCTCCACCACCCCAGAACAGACCTCCGATCGTGATGGTGGTAACATAGTGCTAATCAGACCACGGTGTGTTATAAGCCTTATTTAGCCTCTTTCGGATGCCGTCAAACCTCTGAAGCTCCTCCGTATAGAATCCTACCCCTAGCCAAAGACAGCGGAACGCATCCGACTGAGTATAAAAGTCCTATAACAAAAATCCTTCAAAACGACAAACAGTCCGAACTGGAACATGGAACAAACAGCAGAGCGCTATACCCTTCAGCCAGTCAACCAGAGATGAGGTGATGTCTGTGGAAAGATCTAGAACAATGGCCTGTTCAGTTCATCAATAGTAGAGCACATGTGGTGTCTTTCAGGGTCCAGGGGATCTCTCCTCTGTGTTACACCACCCCCCCATCCCATCCCACCCCCGCTCCTGGTGATGTCACCCACAGAGGTCGGTTTGATCTCAGCAGGTCAAATCCAGGGGAATGAAGCTTTCTTGGCTTTCTTCTCAGTGAGCTAAGGAGAAGAGCTTAACTCTCTCCAGTCAGAGCTCCCAAACAGACCCTCCAAACAG
>NC_137676.1:6645168-6652668 GCF_963989245.1 Nansenia antarctica
TGCTTCGAGCCAGGGAGTGGAAAGGGGGAGTCGTGACTGTTGTCGTGAACACTGCGTCTCGGAGTTAGAGCACGTTAACATTCACCTCCCTAACCTCCGTTGAGGCGACTGTCGACACGTGAACATGGCAGCTCCTGACGCTGATACGCCGCCGCGAGACGTCCTACAGTCCAGCAGACTGACCGCGTGCGCGCATACAGTTCATACACACACACACACAGTCAAAGAAACAGACAGAGACACAGACACAGACACAGACACTCACACACACACACACACACACACAGTCAAAGAAACAGACAGAGACACTGACACAGACACTCACACACACACACACAGACGCGCGCACGCTCACGCACACGCTCACACACACACACACACACACACACACACACACACACACACACACAATAACAAGGTAAAATAACATAAAACAGACCAACCAGGCGAATGCCTATAGAATAGAACCCCTCATTATGCTTTAGCCCCCCCCCCCTAAACAGCCACACTACGCCACCTGCTCCACGACTGCACCCTGCCAGCGGCGAGGGAACCGTCGTCCCCACAGAGCGGAAGCACCTTCTGCCTTAGCCCACTCTGTCTAAAAACGCTTTACATTATTCAAATGTATCCCCCTCCCAGAGAAGCACTCTATTATTAAGTTTAGTCCTTCCGGAAGATCTGCGTACGGAGCCAACTGTAGAGGGAGGGCTGTGCACCAGGACTCTAGCTACAGAAATGTTCTTTTTTCTTTTTCTTTTTCTTCTACTTCTTTTTTTAAATATGTTTTTAGGACATTTCTGCTTTATTGGGATAGAGACAGCAGATTCACAGGAAGGAGGGATGAGAAAGAGGAAGGGGGGGGGGTGACATGCAGGATAGGTCGATGGCCGGGACCTTGCGATTACGCGGTATGCGCGATAGCGTGCTACGCCACTTATCACCCCCTGCAGTAGTGTCTAAACGGACTGCACTTACATAGCGCCTTTATCCAAAGCGCTTTACGACGGCCTCTCGATCACACACACATTCACACACCAATGGCGGCAAGCTACCATGCAAGGCGCCGGCCCCGCTCACTGGGAGCTATTTGGGGTTCAGTGTCTTGCCCAAGGACACTTCGACATGTGGCCAGCCGGGGCCTCCAACCGCCGATCTTCCAACCTTGCGATCATTAGACGGCGGCTCTACCTCCTGCGCCACAGCCGCCCCCAGTGTCTAGAGTCTGATCTGCGCTGGCTCCTCCGCAAACCAGACAGCTTCATTATTACTTCATCCAGGAGACGGCCCTCTGTTCCCCCCGAAAAGGCCACCTCTCCACGGTCTCCGACGGTTTCACGAGGTGAAGGTGTTAATCAAAGTAATTACGACGTACGCCGTACCGCCGCCTTGTCTCGCCCCCATCGCCGCCGCGACCACCGGGAGGCCCATAAACCCGGCGAGTCCAGTGCCAAAGAAGTTCTCCGGGAGGTAATTAAAAGATTCAAGATTCAAGCACGCGCGTTCCGGTCTAGTGACCCCATTATCCACTTGGACCTGACTGCACTTCAGGGGGGAAAGGACTAATAGCACAGGCTTTGAGGTAATAGGACCGGCTTAATTCCTGTATGCTAATGGTTGTTTACACGGAGAAAATCACTGAGAGTGTTTAAGTCGCAGTGCTACGCTAACCGTTCTCCGTCGTCCTTCAGGTGAATGCGTATTTACGAAACGCCTCGTCACATCTGTTTCAAAGGCTGAACCAGACATCCAGACATCGCCTAGGTGATGACTCACTTACTTAGACAAATGGACTTGTCGCAAGTCGCTTTGGATAAAGGCGTCTTGCTAAATGCCAAATAAAAAAAAGAAAAGAAAAAGCATGGAAGAAGTTGGCATTTTCAAAAAGTTTCACCTGCCACTTAAGAGATCACTGATAGTGGACCGACTGCTGACTGCATGTTGACGCAAGACGGCCTTTCCTGTTCACTTGGCTTTTCATCTCCCTCTCACGACTGTTAGGGGTAATTACAGCCAGTCAAGACGAGGAGAGGCCTTCAAATAGGTGAGTGGTGTTGAGAAGGGGGGGGTGGGGGTGGGAGGGGGCGAGGGAGGGAGGCCTTCCATTGAGATAATGAGCAGCAATTCAGTTCCTTGAGTGCTGTCTCACACCGTCCTCCATCCTCCTCTCGACAACGATCACCACGACAACAGCGATCACCACGACGACAGCCTGCCGCTCTGACTGACTCATCAAAACCCTCTGGTTATTTCTTCTCACAACTGTGGGCAACAACAACAACAACAACAACAACAACAACAACAACAACTATTTGACGTCCCTCATCTTGACTGGCCGTGATTAACCCCTCACCCTCACCGTCAGAGAGGTGGAAGGACCGTCTGTGTCAACACACGTTAACACTAGAACACCCGTGCCTTGTTTACCTACTATAAGAGCCGCCTCAGGGGTCAAATGACCATCGTCTTTACAATGGTAGGCTGGTATTTACACACAAAGACCACTAGTTGTCTGTCTTGCAAATTAGCCTGCCTCCTACACAGAAAAACTACAAAATAGCTTCATACTGGCTTATCCTGATGTGATTTTGAAAATGTAAGGATACCGGGTGGTAGAACGCACATATCTAGGAAAAGTCATGAAAGGAGGGTCCTGAAATATAACAGTACAAAGATATACAAATGTTTTTACTCACAGGGTCAAATAACCCCACCCATGGCTGTTCTAGTGTTAATCAGAGGGGTTGTTTGAGGTGAAATCGATCATTTCTTTTGGGGGGGGTGGGGGGGTGGAACCCAAACAGCACCACCGTTCCATCTTGTTTTTTCCGTCCCTCCAGGCAATCATGGTCAGGGGTCTCTCAGATCAGACGCGGCCCACCGGGGAGGACAGTCAAGGTGAGGCGGACAGAGTGACTGACTGACCACCTGTGGGCTAACCACAGGGAAGACAAGCCAGGGTATCGACCCACCCCATCCTCACTGACTCCATCCTCTCTGGCTATTATCACCCATCACCGGCCAGGCTGTTTTGACGGGGGTCATGTCAAGGTACACCGACTAGCAACGGGATCTCATCTCTGTGGAGGAGCCTGCTGCTACCGGAGCCTCTCTGTGACGCTGGGTTCTTAGCTGGCTGGCCGGCCGACATCACAAATGCATGACTGTTCCCTGTTCGTTAACTCTGGGTTCTATGTGCTCATGTTATTTGTTGTTAACTCTGTGTTCTATGTGCTCATGTTATCTGTTGCTTGTTGTTTCTGTGTTTTCTGTTTTTCCCATATTATATTATTATTATTATTATTATTCCTCGGAAAAGCGCTATATAAATACAATGAATTATTATTATTATTATTATGAGATGATTCTGTAACAGACACGGTCTAAACGGGGAAAACAAGCGGTGTGAGAGTTGTCTCCTAAGACTTCTACTGCCCCCCCTTGTACTGTTGTTTCTCTGTTTCTCCAGTGTCTAACTTGATTTTTATTTTTTTCCTTCTATCACGGAGACTGCCAATGGCCCCGGGCCTGAGCAAGATTACTCTTCCTGCTGCAACTGGTGAACCGATGATTCACTTGCTTAGTCAAATGTATTGATTGTAAGTCGCTTTGGAATAAGGCGCCTGCTAAATGCCAAAAATGTAAATGTGAATGTAGTTGTGCCTTGTGGAGGAGCTTCGGTGTTATGCAGCCTGTTTACAGGAGACCTGTAGGTTTAGAAATGCTGGAATCGCTAAAAACAACATAACACCACCCCCAAAACATCTGAAGGATAAGGGTTTCGTTTTGTTTAGACAAAGTACCATATTTAGCCCCTTATCTGTCCCTCGGTAGAGCCCAGAGAGATCTGCAAGGCTAACAGAGAACAACGGTTAGTGCTTTTAACAGACCGGTGATCGTCATCTGAAAAGGCTGAATTGGTGCTGTTACGCACATTCTAGGGAGAGCAATTATTCCAAATGGCTCCATAATTTGACCACTGAATGGAAAGTGTGTGTGTGTGGTGTGTGTGTGTGTGTGGTGTGTGTGTGTGTGTGTGTGTGTGTGTGTCTCCTGGGGGGCTCAGGTTGGAGGTCTGGTCCTGAAGGGAGGATAGAGCTGCAGCTCAGATGCTCTCACCCCTGTCTCACCCCTGTCTCACACCTGCCCCACCCCCCCGTCTCACAGTGTCACCCCCTGTCTCACTCTCCTCCCCGTCTCACCCCCCGTCTCACTTTCCAACCCTTTCGTCTTTGTTCTCCTGTTACTTTTGTTTTTTTTCCGCCACCTCACTTTTCGACTCCCCATGGCCATCTTCTATCTGTCGTTTCTCATCTCTCTCTTTCCATCTCGACCCAGCTCTTTAACGCCCCCTCAGACGGGGCATTCAGAGTGCTGAACGGTGAGCGGCGGCGGTATAAATACTGTATAGAGTCAAGAATAGCTTCTTTACCATAACACATACTGACAGGATGATGAAAAAGCTGCATTTTAAAATACTGCAATATGAGTCCGGTTTCCAATTTCAGCGGGGTAATGCAATACACAGATTCTAAAGTAGAAAATAAAAGGCGGATATTCATGACTTGCACCTCTGAGTGAACGCGAGAATTGCTAAAAAGGGGAAGGCAAGCGGTGGTGGATTTCATCATTCTGCTCATCCCTAATATCCCCCCCCGTCCCCTCCTCCCCCCTCTCTCCACCTTACCCCTCTCTCCTCTGTCCCCCCTCTTCTACTCCCTCCTCCTCCCCCCCATCATCCTTCCCCTGTCTCCTCCATTAGTCTAAAGAGGTCTATAGTTGGTTTAGAGGTCTATAGTTGGTTTAGAGGTCAATAGTTGGTTTAGACGACTATAGTTGGTTTACAGAGGTCTATAGTTGGTTTAGAGGTCTATAGTTGGTTTACAGAGGTCTATAGTTGGTTTACAGAGGTCTACAGTTGGTTTACAGAGGTCTATAGTTGGTTTAGAGGTCTATAGTTGGTTTACAGAGGTCTACAGTTGGTTTAGAGGTCTATAGATGGTTTACAGAGGTCTATAGTTGGTTTACAGAGGTCTATAGTTGGTTTACAGAGGTCTATAGTTGGTTTACAGAGGTCTACAGTTGGTTTACAGAGGTCTATAGTTGGTTTAGAGGTCTATAGATGGTTTACAGAGGTCTATAGTTGGTTTACAGAGGTCTACAGTTGGTTTACAGAGGTCTATAGTTGGTTTAGAGGTCTATAGTTGGTTTACAGAGGTATATAGTTGGTTTAGAGGCCTATAGTTGGTTTACAGAGGTCTATAGTTGGTTTACAGAGGTCTATAGTTGGTTTAGAGGTCTATAGTTGGTTTACAGAGGTCTACAGTTGGTTTAGAGGTCTACAGTTGGTTTACAGAGGTCTATAGTTGGTTTACAGAGGTCTATAGTTGGTTTACAGAGGTCTATAGTTGGTTTAGAGGTCTATAGTTGGTTTAGAGGTCTATAGTTGGTTTACAGAGGTCTATAGTTGGTTTACAGAGGTTTATAGTTGGTTTACAGAGGTCTATAGTTGGTTTACAGAGGTTTATAGTTGGTTTACAGAGGTCTATAGTTGGTTTACAGAGGTTTATAGTTGGTTTAGAGAGGTCTATAGTTGGTTTACAGAGGTCTATAGTTGGTTTACAGAGGTCTATAGTTGGTTTAGAGGTCTATAGTTGGTTTACAGAGGTTTATAGTTGGTTTAGAGAGGTCTATAGTTGGTTTACAGAGGTCTATAGTTGGTTTACAGAGGTCTATAGTTGGTTTACAGAGGTCTATAGTTGGTTTAGAGAGGTCTATAGTTGGTTTACAGAGGTCTATAGTGTCACCAAATGTGTCTCCTTCCATCTACACCGGCCTTTTCATATGGACACAATCAGAATGCAGACAGTATCTGGACACAGGACACCTTGCCAGATGTAAATGGCGGCCCACAAGTGCCTCGCTTCACCACACAACAGTTCTGTAAACCAGCCCTACTGTCTGGCCCGCGGGGTGTTTGAGGTGTTTCTCTAGAGTCTAGTAGATGGATGTGTTTGGCAGTTTTGAGTGTGTGAACAGTGGCCGTGTTAACGGACGTAACCCGCCGTCGGCGTGACAACAAAGACTCCTCTTACCTCGTCCCACTCCGAGGCGAACGACGGCGACTTCTCCAGCCTCTTCTTCCCCCCCATGCTGCTGCAGTTGGACACCGACTCGCTCCGGCTGCCCAGGCCCCCCCCCCCCGCCCCCCCCCTCCTCCTCGCTGGGCGGCGACACCAGCAGGTCCGAGTCCGACTTGGAGAGGCTGCGGGCCAGCTTCAGGTCCCCCGGGGGCCGCATCCGGCCGGGGGGCACGGCGCCGGACGGGTCCCCCCCCCGGGGGTGGTGGTCGCCGGCGCCCTTGTTCACGGTGGCGTAGATGGCTTTGGGGTCACAGTCTGTCAGGATGGCGGCCATTTTGGCGGGCGGGGGACGAGGAAGAGGAGCGGGAGGAGGAGGCGGCGATGCGTCTTTTGTCGTTGTTGTCGTCTCTTTCGCTGTCGCTGCTGCTGTCGTCGCGGCTGTTGTTGTTGTTGTTGTTGTTTTGGTTGGGAGCGCCGGCTCCGGGCCTTGGCTGGGCGGCTGCGTTGCCCCGGGCAACCTGAAGGGCTCCTCTCGGCTGTCGAAGACGGGCGAGGATCCGTGGAGGAGGCCCGTGAACACCTCGGGGACCCCGGCGCCCAGCTCCTGGCCAAGCAGAGAGTTATCTACACAGTCCAGAGAGAGAGGAGAGAGAGGGGAGAGAGAGAGAGAGGTGAGAGAGAGGAGAGAGTGAGTAGCGAGTAGCAGTAGCGTGTCGAAGCGGGAGGCCAGATTGCGACTGAGGGGAGATATCTACTCCAGCAGAGCTAATAAGAAACCGCCCCCACACAGCCGCCTGAAACAGATCTGTGATTGTTTTCTACAGGGCAGAGAGAGGGAGAGAGAGAGGGAGAGAGAGAGAGAGAGAGAGAGAGGGAGAGGCGGAACTAGGCTGTCCAAAGCAATGGAGAGTTTTCGAATTCCAACCCCAGCTTGCAGCCGTTTCTGACAACTATCAGGAGCTTGGTAGTTAGTCACATTGCTCTCCCCATCCCTCCCTCTCTCCCTCTCTCTCTCTCTCTCTCTCTCTCTCTCTCTCTCTCCCCGTCTCCCTTCCCGGCACAGACCTAGTGGGTCAGGTTCCAAACACATGCCAGAGCGCTGAGGATTCCCTGCAGGAACAAATGACAGGATTGAAACAGGATATGAGCAAGGGCAAAAACAATGTACACACACACACACACACACACACAGTCGCACTCACACTCCACGTCCTCCACTTCAAAGAAGACACAAACACACACACAGACACACGCACACACACACACACACTCGATCAAACATGAGAACAGAAACTTACTCTGTCGGCCTGGAACTCTGAAAACAATCCCTGCTCACAGAGTCTGACCAGCCCATGCAGTTTGAGCACAATCCGATTATCACCCCCCCGCCCCCACCTCACACAACAGGCCCTCTCTG
>NC_137676.1:6657668-6660168 GCF_963989245.1 Nansenia antarctica
TGTGTGTGTGTGTGTGTGTGTGTGTGTGTGTGTGTGTGTGTGTGTTGCTGACCAGGCATGCCTCCGTCGGACACACACCCGGGGGGCTATGGTCTGATGCTGTTATCACACACCCGTCATGGGGGGGCTGGGGAGGGGGAGAGAAGGGTGGGAGGGAGGGGGAGAGATGGGTGGGAGGGAGGGAGGGGGAGAGAAGGGTGGGAGGGAGGGAGGGAGGGAGGAGGAGTAGCAGGGAGAAGCAGGTATGAGTGGGGGGTGGGGATAGGCTGTCCAAGGGGAGTAGCACAGTAGTAGCAGGGAATAGGGATGGGGAGAGAGATGGGAGGTTGAAGTAGCAGGGAGAGAGGGGGTTAAGAGGAGGATGGAGTGTGTGTGTGTGGGGGGGGGGGGGGGGGGGGGGGGGTGCAGCCGGGGTGAACTGGGCTGTAATCCCAAATCCCTGAGAGGCAGCTGCATTCACATGGTAATGGAGAAGGACAGGCTTCACTTCTGCTTCTATTAGAGACCCGGAACAGCACACAACTCTATCACAGTCTGTGTGTGTGTGTGTGTGTGTGTGTGTGGTGTGTGTGTGTGTGTGTGTGTGTGTGTGTGTGTGTGTGCGTCTGTATGAGGCTGTCCTACTTGTATATGCATGAGTCGTGTGTGTGGGTGACAGGGAGAGAGCGTGAGAGCGTGAGAGCGAGAGAGAGAGAGAGAGAGAGAGAGAGAGAGAGTTTTGTACCCTAACTGATACAAAAGCACCTGCCTTATTAAAATAAATACAAGGAAGATAACATATTCAGTACGGAAAGTGGGGGGACAAGAACTCAAATATATTCCAATCCCCGTTGTAGGCTGTGCAAACTCTCTCTCTCTCTCTCACTCAAATCTCAATAGCTTTAACGAGGGGAGGGGGGGGGGGTGCTTCGACAGGGGACATCTGAATCGAAATCTAATGCAGAAAACGCTGTTCCATATTGCAGTACAAAATGAAGTTTCTCCAGCTGACTAGCCGAGGAATGTCAATCAGGCCCGGTCCGAACGGAGCGTAATCCTGATCCGGCTCGTCAGGAATGCCAATCATGCGGCTCCCAGGCAGCACTAATCCAACACAGAACAATCTCAGGCCCGGCGAACGAACGCAAATGTGTTTCTCACATTACACCGCTGCACACCAGGGGAGACGACTTGGCTCTGCAAGTCAGCTGTGCTCCTCCCTACCTCCCTCCTTCCTCCTCCTCCCCGTCACTCAGACCCTCTCCTTCTTCTCCTCCTCACTCAGACCCTCTCCTTCTCCTCCCTCCTCCCCTCTCCTCCTCCCTCCCCCCCCTCACCCAGACCCTCTCCTTCTCCTCCCTCCTCCCCTCTCCTTCTCCTCCTCCCTCCCTCCTCCCCTCACTCAGACCCTCTCCTTCCCCTCCCTCCTCCCCTCTCCTCCTCCCTCCCCCCCCTCACTCAGACCCTCTCCTTCTTCTCCTACTCACTCAGACCCTCTCCTTCTCCTCCCTCCTCCCCTCTCCTCCTCCTCCTCCCCACACACCCTCTCCTCCTCCTCCCTCCCCCCGCACACACCCTCTCCTCCTCCTCCCTCCCCCCCTCACACACCCTCTCCTCCTCCTCTTCCTCCTCACACCCACTCTCCTCCTCTTCCTCCTCACACACACCCTCTCCTTCTCCTCCCTCCTCCCCCTCACACACCCCCCTCTCCATCTTCCTCGGCAGCTCGCCAGAGAACCGATTTTTTGTATTTTTTCTAAATATGTTTTTAGGGCATTTCTGCTTTTTTTGGGGGGAGATAGAGACAGTAGAGATTGACAGGAAGGCTGGGTGAGAGAGAGAGAGAGAGAGAGAGAGAGAGAGAGGAGGGACGACATGCAGGATATGTCGACGGCCGGAATCTAATCGGGGACCCTGCGATGACGCGGTACGCCACTAAGTTTCCCGACGGAAGAGAGCAACAGATTCACACGTCCTGTCGCCCGCTGTCAGGAACCAACGACGTCTGTTCGGTCCACGCTGACGGTGCTATGACATAGCCTGCGTTTGTGAATCCGCACACTGGGTTTGACGTCATAAAGGGACCGAGTCATGTGATTGGACAAGAGGCAGTCACGTGGACGCTCCGGCGTGTGCTTGTATATCTCTGATGTCAGAGACGTGTGAGGCGGGTGACACTGAGGTGACGGTTCCCACAAACAAACAAACAGACAAACAAACAGACAAACAAACAGACAGACAGACAAACAAACAAACAGACAGACAAACAAACAAACAGACAAACAAACAAACAAACCAACATGTCCCACAGCAGATGATGGAGGAGGAGGTTCGACTCACCACCAGGGACCCGGAGGCCGGTGCGGCCAGGCCCAGGCCCGGGGGGTCCGGGGGGCTGCAGGGTGTTTCCCATCTGCCCCGGGGCTCCGAGGTCGCAGGGCTTCCGCTGCTGCTGGACCAGGTGAGAGAGGAGGAGAGAGAGAGAGAGAGGATGAGCACACTGACTGACAGCTGTCAATCA
>NC_137676.1:6667668-6686102 GCF_963989245.1 Nansenia antarctica
GCATAGATGCAGACGCACAGACACAGACACACACACACACACAGACACAGACACACAGACACACACACAGAGACACAGACGCACAGAGAGAGACACAGACACACAGAGACAGAGACAGAGACAGAGACAGACACAGAGACAGACACAGACACAGACACAGACACAGACACAGACACAGACACAGAGACAGAGACAGACACAGACACAGACACAGACACAGACACAGACACAGACACACACACACACAGACAGTGTCAGAGTCAGTTACACAGAGAGGGAAAAAAAAAAAACTAACCCAAACTCTCTTATTTGACTTTGCATTTGCTAACCGGATATCCCAAACACTCTCTCAGACATCACTCTCGTCACCCTGATTGGTTGAGAGTGTCTGTGTGTCACACGTACCTTTCCTCCGCGGGCAGGGGCTCTCCTGAGGGGGCGGGACAGGGGGAGGGGGCAGGGCTAAATCAGGCGGGTCGCCCGCCATGTGACCTGCAGAGAGAGACAGGACGGAGAGGACGCCATTGGTCATCAGAATAACCATCGCCTGGTTCCTTACCGCCAACTCGTCTGTAGTCGGTATGTGTGTCATCTGTTTGGCAATGACAACGACAGTAACAGGGATAGGAGCGGATATAGCACACACGCAGATCTGGAGCGACCAGGGGGGGGGGTTTGGAGAACCGGGTTATTCTCCACTGATCTCCATGTGTGGGACCGGTACCGGGACAGGAGCTCACCTTGGATCAGAGCTGCTATCTGCCGGCTCTTCTGGGAGGGCATCTCTCTGACGGTGTCCAGCGCCGTCAAGCCCTTAAAGTCCACCATGTTCACATTGATGTCTGTCACAGGGGAGAGGGGAGAGGGGAGAGGGGGAGACAGGGGAGGAGAGAGGGGAGAGGGGAGGAGAGAGGAGAGGGGGAGGAGACAGCAGAGAGGGGAGGAGAGAGGGGAGAGAGGAGAGGAGAGAGCAGAGAGGGGAGGAGAGAGAGGGAGACAGGGAAGGAGTGAGGGGAGGAGAAAACAGCACAGAGCAGAGGAGAAAGGGAAGGAAAGGACAGCAGAGAGGGTGAGGAGAGAGGAGAGGCGTCAGAGTGGATCCATACAGCAGGGAAGTGGGTCCTAACATATAAGCATTGTTTCAGAGGTTCAGTGGACATAAGTATGTAGATGAGTAGAAGGGTGTCTGACCGGCGCTGAGGAGTCTCTGGACCACGTCCGTCTTCCCGAACAGAGCAGCTTCGTGGAGGGCACTGCCCTTCTCCGTCTGGACACACACACACACACACACACACACACACACACACACACACACACACACACACACACACACACACAAAATAAACAATGCTGAGTGATTGCAACACATATAAAGACATTAAAGTACAATCATAGTCAACAACACACCCACACACCACACCCACACCCACACATACAATAAACAATGTTGACACATATTAACACATATAAAGTAATTAAAGGACAATCACACTCAACCACACTCTCACACACACACACACACACACACACACACACAATAAACAATGCAGACACATTTAAACACATATTAAGACATTAAAGGACAATCACACTCAACCACACTCACACACACACACACACCCACACCCACTCACACACACACACACACACACACACACACACACACACACACACACACACACACACTATAAAGAATGTTGACACATATTAACACATATAAAGACATTAAAGGACAATCACACTCAACCACACTCACACACACACACACACACACCCACCCACACACACAATGCAGACAAATTTAAACACATATTAAGACATTAAATGACAATCACACTCAACCACACTCACACACACACCCACCCACACCCACTCACACACACACACTGACACACACACACACACACTCACACACACACACACACACACACGCACACACACACACAAAATAAACAATGCTGAATGATTGCAACACATATAGACATTAAAGTACAATCACTGTCAACAACACACCCACACCCACACCCACACCCACACCGACACACCCACACCGACACACACACACACACACCGACACCGACACACACACACACACACACACACACACACACACATAATAAACAATGTTGACACATATTAACACATATAAAGACATTAAAGGACAATCACAGTCAACCACACTCACACACACACACGCAAACACACACACACGCAAACACACACACACGCGCAAACACACACACACGCGCACAAACAATAAACAATGTTGACACATAAAAACACATAAAGACATTAAAGGACAATCACAGTCAACCACACTCACACACACACACACACACACACCCCCCGACACACACACTCACACACCCCCCCCCCCCACACACTAGGGCTGCAACAACGAATCGATTAAATCGATAATAATCGATAACGAAATTCGTTGGCGACGAATGCCATTATCGATTCGTCGTTTTTTTTTTTTTTTTTTTTTTTTTTTTACTTTTTTTTCTCTTTTCGGGTTTTGTTTCCATAACAAACCTACTTCCTGTTGACGCACGCCACGCTGTCTTGCGGCCGGTGTAGGCATCGCGAATCATAGCGAATCATAGCGCTACCTATGGCCGGAAAGGGTAGAACCTATGACTAGTCGTCCTATGACTGTCTGCTGTCAGGACATGCTAGTGAGTTAGCTAGCAGGGTTAGCGCGCTGCTGCCGCTAGCTGACTGTCACTACGCTGCTCGTCCAGCTGTAGTCTGCGTAGCTGTGCCTTTTTTATTTATATTATTTTTTATTTTTTATTAATACTTATTCATTTTGCACATGTATATGTATAGGCCTGGCTGATTTAGAAAACATAAAATACAATTTGCAAAATAAAAAAATAAAAAAATTAAAAAAAAAACTTTTTAAAAAAATCTTTTCCCCCCGCTTTTTGTGTATCCGATTTATCGATTAATCGATAGGATAATCGGCAGATTAATCGATTATCAAAATAATCGTTAGTTGCAGCCCTACCACACACACACACATACACACACACACCCCCCGACACACACACTCACACCCCCCCCCCCCCCCACACACACACACACACATACACACCACAAGCGGCTGTGAGAGGAGGAGGCAGGTAGACGACCTGTTATCTAGACCGCTACACTACTTCCCCTCCCAGGGTCCTCTAACCGCCGTCTGCTGATCCTGGACACACACACGTTTGACCGTGAAGCACCTCGGCACGGCTATTTATACCACCACCCCCCCCCCCGGTACCCTCCTTCTACTTTGGGGACAATTATTTGGTTCAAAGCAGATCATTTTCCAGCTCGTAGCGCCATGCTAATTGTGACCTGGCAGGAAGCAGCCAGCCAGGACTCCTGAATCCTGACACCCCATCCCTGCTACCCCAGGAGGGGGAGGTCAGGCCAGACAGACGGATGGATGGATGGATGGATGACACAGCTCTGGATAAGAGAGCAGGACCATAGGGGACCACCAGGGGGAGCAAAAAACAGCTCTGTCACGACCGAGAATCTTTCACATCTTTCTTTTCGTGGAGGGAGGGTTGGAGTGTGACTTAATGAGGGTTAGTGTGTGTGTGTGGCTTCTGACCAGACGTGGAAGTGGAAGTGCTGGGAAGAGCAGATTAGAGCCGTCCGACGCGGCGCTGAGAGCCTCGACACACCGCAGGGTGTTATTTACAACAACCACATCCAGATCTCTCTCATCACACACACACACACACACACACACACACACACAGAGACACACACACACACAGAGACACACACACACACACACACACACACACACACACACGAGACATACAGACACACAGAGACAAACATACACGAGATACACACAGACACAGACAGACACACAAATACAAACAAACAAACACACACATACACACACATACATCCAGCACTCACACGTCCAACGCTCACATACACACACAGACACACACAAATACAAACAAACAAACACACAAACAGACACACACAAATATAAATAAACACACACACACACACATACACACAGAGACACACACACACACACACACACATCCAGCACTCACACACACACACACACACACACACACACATACACACACAGAGACACACACACACACACACACACACACACACACACACACGCTGATGCAAACGCAGGCACCCAATCACCAATACACCCACCAACACACCCACCCTTCCACCCACCCACACACACACCCTCACACCCACACCCACACAGACACTCCGTCTCCTCCTCACCTCGTAGTTGATGTCCATGCCGGCGTCCAGCAGCACCTCCACCACCGGCAGGTGTCCGTTGCGCGAGGCCAGGTGCAGCGGCGTGTGCTTCTTGGTGTTGCAGCTCAGCAGGTTGGGGTGGGCGGTGAGCAGCAGCTTCACCACCTCCAGGCGGCCGTACAGCGCCGCCAGGTCCAGGGGCGTCTCGAACTTGTTGTTGCGCATGGTGGGGTCCGTCAGCTCCTCCAGCAGCAGACGCACCACCAGGGTGTGGCCGTACTGGGCGGCGCAGTGGAGGGGCGTCTCGTTGTCGTTGTTCTGTAAAGGGAGGAGGCAGGGGGGGGGGTGGGGGCGGAGGAGGAGGGGGGGAGGGTAGACCAGGAGAGGTCAGCAACAGCAGCAGCAGCATCACATCAGAGCATCAGAGCATCAGCATACACATGAAGGGTGGTGGTGGTGGTGGTGGTGGAGAGAGAGGGTGGCGTAGGAGGAGAGGGGTGGGGGTGGGGGGGTGGGGAGGGGGGCATAGAGAAGGAGGGAGGGGGGGGGAGACGTTAAGTGAATCACGGGTCGATAAAAGAAGGGCAGAGGGATCGGTGACTCAGGGATGAGTCGGTCGGTCGGGTCGAGCCAATCAGTGCTTAGCACCCACCACCCGCGTGAATTAGCGGACGGGAAAAGGTCATAGAACCGTCATAGAACTCTGAGAATCAGAATGAAGCCCGTTGGCGGAGGCAAGAGAGGGTGGGGAGGCAGAAGGGGGGGGGGTTTAATCACCCCCTGAGGTGGTCACGTCGCACCTCTAAAAGGTGCTGGTATCTCCCTGCAGCTAGAGATAACACCTGCTAACACCTCCCCAATCAATATGACGACAGAAAACTCCTGTTGACATTTTAGTGAAAAGGCCACATCGGGAAAAGGCAAACAATTTGGGATCGATATCATGTGGGTCTGTGTTGTTGAGAGCATTGGTGAGAGCTTAGTTGACGCAGGGATGGGAGTGACTGACCGGTAAGAGAGGTTTCTGGTTGCTTGGTAGTGACACATTCTACCACTGAGTGTGAGTGAGTGAGTGAGTGTGAATCGTGCGTTTCACATGCGGCAGCAAGCATATGTTACCAGGGTGCTACGGTGCTAGTTATAGGGACATGGCTCATATGTCAACACAGCGGCACTGGGTGTAAGATAGGCTCCTAGCTAGGCTAATATGTTAACACAGTGGGCCTGCGTGTAAGATAGGCTTCTAGCTAGGCTAATATGTTAACACAGTGGGCCTGGGTGTAAGATAGGCTCCTAGCTAGGCTAATATGTCAACATAGTGGCCCTGGGTGTAAGATAGGCTCCTAGCTAGGCTAATATGTCAACACAGCGGCCCTGGGTGTAAGATAGGCTCCTAGCTAGGCTAATATGTCAATATGTCAACATGCCCTGGGTGTAAGATAGGCTACATGGCTCAGTCTACATCAGTGGATAGAGAAAGGGCCAATGCAGGGGCAGAAACATGGCCAAGTCCATGTTCAGACTGTTATATAAGAGTATGTCATACAGAAGACTGAGGAAAATGGGAAAATATTTCATGAATAGAGAGATAATCTCTACAAGCACTCAGTCCCATACGTTCACTTTAACACCCCATTATAACGGTATTACAAACTCTAGCAGTGGACCTAACTAAGCAGTAAACCAGGAAACGCAAAAACAAACCCCAAACAAAGTGAACGTCCTGGATCCTAGCATTATTGTAGCAGAAGCAAACCCATTATCCCCGAAACTATTTCAACCTCCTTCTACCACAAGCAACCAGCAGGGGGCATACGCTATGCCTCAACTGAGAACAGAACAGTACTGGTTTGCATGACCAATGTACTGTATAGGCTAGCGTACTCTACTCTTACAACTAATGGTATGTATGACACGGATATGCCTTGACAGTCATCACAACGTAGCACACAAAGAACATTCTTCACTACGGGCAGCAGACAGCAGGCTGCGCTGCCGACAACAGGCCTGAAACACACAGCCGACGCGTTTCCTTCGCACGTTTATGGTGTGTTATTATAAAGACGATGCACGGCTGTCGGTAATAAGTGTTTACAAACAAACAAACCAGGAGAACGGAAATCAAAAGTAAATCGACATAATAGTAATCCACATCCGCTAGTAAAAAAAAAGACATGCAGGAACAAAGCCTGCCTTGACCACCCTATGTCCTATAGCTCTCCTTTGTGCCTGTCAGCAGCACTGTGTACGAGGGGAGCGGCAGTGCCAGCCTTGACAGGGACCACATGCCCAGAGTGTCACTCATACCACGAGCGCCACAGCCACCTAGAGGCTAGGGGACAGCTGGCATGAGAATACGCCACGGTGTGCCAGGTTGTGTCCTTCCCCGGGGGAAGGGGCCAGCTGTGCCTCTGTTCTGCCCGTCATAGAATTGGGTGGGGTGGTGGTGGTGGTGGGGGGGGGTGAGTGGTTACAGGGCAAGCCCCGGACAGGTGTTAGTTAGCCCCTCCCGTCGGACTTTTGACATGTTCTGGCGCCAGATGGGATCAGCAGGTAACCCTCCTTCATTGTTAAAGTTCCAGAGAACGGGGGAGAGAGAGAGAGCGAGAGCGTGAGGGAGAGAGAGCGTGAGAGAGAGAGAGAGAGAGAGAGAGAGAGAGAGAGAGAGAGAGAGAGAGAGACGCAGACAGAGGGGGTTAGAGAGAGAGCAGGGTGACGTACTACACTGGCAGTATTGCAGAGCAGGTCACAGCTTGAGCTGAGAGAAAAGAGGAGGAAAAGGAGAAGAAAAAAGCCTGAGCCCTGAGAACAACAAAATGACACCTGCCTCTCTGGAAAGGCGAGGAGAGAGAGAGAGAGAGGGGCAGGCAGAGGGGAACTCTCGCCGTGGGTTAACCACACTCAACAAAACACACAATAAAGCGAGCGGAGAGCAGAATAAAAAGAGAGAAAAAAACACTTCAAAACAAAATCCCTCTTTTGAAGAAACGAACCACAAGCTTCCTCCTGCGTCTTTCAGTTGGGGAGAGAGGTTTTGTCTGTTAGCTTTGAGGAACTCGTTTCTCTTTTTCCTGGCGTAAATAAAGGGCTGAATCCCCCATCTCCCTCTCTCTCTCTCTCTCTCCCTCTCTCCCTGTCTGCCTGTCTCTCTCTCTCTCTCCCTCTCTCCCTGTCTCTCTCTCTCTCTCTCCCTCTCTCCCTGTCTCTCTCTCTCTCTCCCTCTCTCCCTGTCTGCCTGTCTCTCTCTCTCTCTCTCTCTCTCTCTCTCTCCCTCTCTCCCTGTCTGCCTGTCTCTCTCTCTCTCTCTCCCTCTCTCCCTGTCTGCCTGTCTCTCTCTCTCTCTCTCTCTCTCTCTCGATCTCTCCCTGTCTCTCTCTCTCTCCCTCTCTCTCACTGTCTCTCTCTCCACCAGTCTCTCTCTCTCCCTGTCTCTCTCTCTCCCTCTCTCTCTCTGTCTCTCTCCCTACCTCCCCCTGTCTCTCCCCTCCTGTCTCCCTCCCTCCCTCGACCCCCGTCACTCTCTCTCTCCCTGTCCCTCTGTCCCTCCCTCCCTCCCTCCCTCCCTCCCTCCCTCAGGGGACTGGCAGGGTCACACACAAAGGGAGCACGCCGTCTCTCATCTGTGACGCACCACCAAGCGTTTTGTCATCACCATTATCTGCCGGCAGCCTTTTAAAGAGATTTACTCTCACTGTTGTTGGCACACGCCATTACAGCCCAACACACGTGCTAGTCTGATTACATCCATTTTGGAAGAAAAAAAATGATGATTCACAGCCTCCTATCTAATCTGGGAACAGTAACTTCTCTTCTCTGTTTGTGTGTGTGTGTGTGTGTGTGTGTGTGTGTGTGTGGGTGACTGAATCCTGTATTCTCCCTGGTGTGTGTACTTCCTCATGAAAAGGTTAATCTTTGTAACAAACTCCTAACTTTTCAAGCTGTTGCTGCGTCAGAGAGCACTTGATCCTATTAGCACAGGCTAGCCTCCCCCCACCACAGGCTAGCCTCCCCCCACCACAGGCTAGGCTCCCCCCACCACAGGCTAGCCTCCCCCCACCACAGGCTAGCCTCCCCCCTCCACAGGCTAGCCTCCCCCCTCCACAGGCTAGCCTCCCCCCTCCACAGGCTAGCCTCCCCCCTCCACAGGCTAGCCTCCCCCCTCCACAGGCTAGCCTCCCCCCTCCACAGGCTAGCCTCCCCCCTCCACAGGCTAGCCTCCCCCCACCACAGGCTAGCCTCCCCCCTCCACAGGCTAGCCTCCCCCCACCACAGGCTAACCTCCCCCCTCCACAGGCTAGCCTCCCCCCTCCACAGGCTAGGCTCCCCACTCCACAGGCTAGCCTCCCCCCATCCACAGGCTAGCCTCCCCCCACCACAGGCTAACCTCCCCCCTCCACAGGCTAGCCTCCCCCCTCCACAGGCTAGCCTCCCCCCTCCACAGGCTAGCCTCCCCCCACCACAGGCTAGGCTCCCCCCACCACAGGCTAGCCTCCCCCCTCCACAGGCTAGCCTCCCCCCTCCACAGGCTAGGCTCCCCACTCCACAGGCTAGCCTCCCCCCATCCACAGGCTAGCCTCCCCCCACCACAGGCTAACCTCCCCCCTCCACAGGCTAGCCTCCCCCCACCACAGGCTAGCCTCCCCCCTCCACAGGCTAGCCTCCCCCCTCCACAGGCTAGCCTCCCCCCTCCACAGGCTAGCCTCCCCCCTCCACAGGCTAGGAGGCTAGCCTCCACAGGCTAGCCTCCCCCCTCCACAGGCTAGCCTCCCCCCTCCACAGGCTAACCTCCCCCCTCCACAGGCTAGCCTCCCCCCTCCACAGGCTAGCCTTCACACACACACACACACACACACACACACAGCCACACACACACACACACACACACACACACACACACACACACACACACACGGGGTGAGAAGGGTGGTCAGATAACTATCCACAGGGTAAAGATGACTGGGTTTATCTGGGAGAGATGACGCTAATGCCTTGTATATATATATATATATATATATATATATATATATATATATATATATATATATATATAGCTACCTGTTCTTGGACAGTACATGATGTATGTTCTTTTATTCAAATAAATAAATAAATAAATAAATAAACAAACAAATTGATTTCACCACCGGGAGTCCAGATGTCCTGCTCTGGACTTCAGACAGGCATGGCAGGCCTAATCAGGCCCAGCCAGATTAAACCAGACTGTTTGCCCATTGGTAAGCTCCACACTAACCAGCAGCATCTGGAGATTACTGCTCTGCGTTATTCTGATGCCACGATGAAGGAACGTGCCGTGGCGTACCGTGCCGTGCCGTGCTCTGACCTGGGGGGCTGAGACGCTAACGCAGAGTGACTAGTGACCTCTGGCACGTGACGACGTACTCTCTACTCTCGCAGAGCGTGGAGGGGGTGGGGAGAGGAGGGGGTTACGTCATGCTCTGCCCCGTGGTGGTGGTGGTGGTGATGGTAATGATGATGATTATGGGGGAGGGGGGGGGGAGGGGTTGGCCAAGCAGCTGTTTCGGCCAGTTTGCCACAAGGCTGCACGCCAGCTCTCTCCCCTCTCTCCCACTCTCCCCTCCCACCCTCTCCCTCTCTCTTTTCCTCTACCTCTTTCTCCTCCCCCCTGTTCCGCTCTCTCTCTCTCTCTCTCCCTCTCTCTCTCTCTCCCTACTATACTGCAGAAGCCTATGCGCATCTTCTCGTATTGGTGATTTGAGTCAGACACACGAGACAAGCTCGCCTCAGACGCCTGGAGACTGTAGATACACATCTCTGCTTCTCCCCCACTGCTGCCCCCCCCCCCCCCTGTCAGCCCTGGGCCATCAGCTGGGTCGGAAGCATCTCCACGGTGAAGTGAAGGCTCCATGTGAACCAACCAGGAGGAGGAGGAGGAGGAGGAAGAAACCTCCCCCCACCACAGGGTCTGAAGCATCTCCACGGTGAAGTGAAGGCTCCATGTGAACCAACCAGGAGGAGGAGGAGGAGGAGGAGGAGGAGGAAGAAGCCCGCCCGCCCTCAGACAGGACAGACTGACGCCCCTTCCTGAGGGACAGACTGACAGCACTCCTGGGGGCTCCTCGACCATGCATGCGTGACTCAAGCGTGTCTCTGCGAGGCAGGACTGGAACAAGGGATGAGGATGAGAGGATGAGGAAGAGGGAAAGGAAAGGGAGAAAAAGGCTGACATGACGCGTGGGCGATGGATATCGAAGTGACTGAGCTGGAACCAATGAGACAGCTCAGACAGTGGGGAGTGGGCCTAGGATAAGGTGGCCCGGTGGAATAAAATCTTACAGCGTCGTCATTCGATATTAGGTCTCTCTTAACGTGGTTGAGACGCAATGTGCCTGACTGAACTTGTCCAGCTGTTGACGTTTCCGTGTTCTACATTCTCTGGTGGCTAGGCTAGGCTAGAGGCTATCACGCGTGTTGTCAAACCGCTATTACGCCGTGTTGTGGTCCTCTGTGGCTCAGTTAGGCTTAGGTTGTGTGTTCGATTCCCACCGGGACCATTTATACTGAACAATGTATGCACTCACTGCAATGTAAGAGGAAAGCGTCAGCTAAATGGCATACTGTATTATTAGATTATATACCTCTTATTCGCCCTCTGTACTCTGCCTCAGTGACAGCTCATATGTGCTGCTCGGCAACCAGGCATCTGAGCCACCGCGGGACGTACTGACCTGGAGGGACATTCCATCAGACAGGTGACACACATGGAAGAGCGTGACTAGCTAGCGTGCCATTTAGCTAAGTCGCAATATAGCCAAAGGGACTTACATTGCAGGGAATGCAATGTTTGTTTCAGTATATATGGTCCCGGCGGGAATTGAACCCCCCAACCTAAGCCCCGTTAGCACCACGCTCTATCAACTTTCTTTTTTTTTCTTCTTCTTTTTTTTTATTATAAAAAATGCATCATTCATCATGCTCTACCAACGGAGCCACAGAGGACCACAGAGGCGTGCAGGTGCAGGTGACAAGACAAGCCATCATACAAGAACTAGACTCTTTCTTTTTTTCTCTCTTTTCTTCTTCTTGAGATTAGAGTAATACACATTTTTGTAAGAAATGATGCAAGCGGAACACAATACACTGGGGGGAAATGATGACTAAGGATGACATAGTTTCCTCACCTAATGAATATTCCCAGACAGAGCGAGCTAACTAGGCTAGTCTGGGTGAGAGCCTAGCAGGGGTGGGGGGGGGTCCCTTAGGCCCCATCAAGCTTCCATGAATGAATTGCTTCCCTTATCGAGCCTCTATTGGAACACCATCAAAGTCCAGGCCCACCGGACCTAACGCGTAACGCCGGGTGCGTTCGTAAATACGCTCCGGGAGTGTGGGAGCACACACCCTCGGTCACACTCTCTGACCGCTCGGAAAATTAACTAATTTCAGTGGAAACCCGAGCGTCTCTGAGCACTCAAGAGCAGATTTCCGAAGCGTGCTTACGAACGAACGCACCCGCTGAGAGAAAAGCAGCAGTAACATTACATAAACGTAATAGCAGAGCCAGGAGGACTGAGAGGGGCTGTTTGAGCCTGGTCCAGGCTGAGCTACAGTGCTTCCCTGAGGGGGACAATGTGCACTTAAGCCCCCCTCCTCTTCCATAAGCTGATGCCCATCCCTCCCCTGGCCTAAAATATCCCTATCAACCACCCCGCCCATCTCTAGCTGGCCTAACTAACACACCCCTCTCTCTCTCTCTCTCTCTCTCTCCCCCCCCCCCTCTCTCTCTCTCTCTCTCTCTCTCTCTCTCTCTGCGCTCCACTGGGTCAGTCAGCACCGGTGCTCAGCCAATCAGCTGTGACAACATTACCATGACAACGTCCCACCTTTCTTCCGCGGTGCAGCCTCACAAGCAGAGACACACACAGACGCACACACACACACAGACGCACACACACACACACAGGCACAGACACACGTGCACGCACACACACACACACACACACGCACAGACGCACACACACACACACGCGCATGCACACATAGACACAGACACACACACACACACACACACACACACACAGACACACACACACACACACACACAGACACGCACGCGCACACACACACACACACACACTGTGTCTGTGTCACACACACACACACGCACACGCACACACACACACACACACACTCCCTGACGCTGATGCAAAGAGACTGGTACACTGAAAAGCTCCCTCTCCTCATGAGACGTTTCTCTGTTTCATCTACTGAGCGGGGCAGGGAGGGGGCTCTCAGCAGTCACGTGACCTGCCTCTCCGTGACCACCGCCGGAACATCCCGTTTGCCTCCATATTGGTGATTTATTCATAACAGCTCATCAATTATTCACCCCTGTGACCTCGTATCGGACCCCAAGCGAGCCCAAAAAGCTAGCGAACACAGCTCCCCTACCTCCCTGGACGACAGAAAGGACAGCCTCTCACCAAACACCCTAGTTCCGGTCCGCCAAAGCGCTACGACAACCACACAGGAGGACATGTGTACTGTACAACCGTACAAGAACCCGACTTTCCTCATGCTGTGTTTTTTTTTCTTCATCAAATTGTGTTTGTGTGTGACCGTGTGTCTGCCTCCCTAGATAAAAACCTAACAGAGTTCACACTGAGGAAATGACACCGTTTAAAAATAGTATTTCATCTCCGAGACTGTGATGCCGTTTCCTCCCAGACACCCTTATTGAACCAGCAACACGCCGGCGGAGGCGCCAGGCGTCTGCGGGTGGAGGTGACACTGTGACACCGCCGCTGCTCTCCACCACAGCAGGAGGAGGTGGTGATAATAGGACGGTCCAATAGCTGACACCGTCCTTGGGGAGGGCGGGGGGCAGGGGAGGGGGGGGGGGGGGGGGTGAGGAGAATCAGTGAGCTACAGTTAGGAGCCTAGGTGTTAATGATGCTGCTACTGTGTGTGTGTGTAAAAGTACAGTGATCCGACATTAGTATTTGGAAGCGTATCCATATTCCATAAGCACACTGCTGGCCCAAGTAAAGTAATAATACCAACGGAGACCAGGGAAACACACACACACACACACACAGACACAGACACAGACACAGACACAGACAGAGACAGAGACAGAGACAAAGACAGAGACAGAGACAGAGACAGAGACAGAGACACACAGACAGACAGACACAGACACAGACACAGACACACAGACAGACAGACACAGACACACACACACACACACACACACACACACACGGTCTATAAAAACCTGACTGTAATCTGTAAGATAAACATGCCGTCCATAACCAGCGGTGTGGTTCTCTCACCACGCCCAGCGGGACTGACTGACTGACTCATGAGAGGCTACAAGGTCCCACAGAGACGGAGGTGTGCAACGGAGGCCTGGTGAACCGACATGTGACTGTGGAGAAAAGGAAACTAACCTCAGGGAGGGGAGGGAGGGAGGGAGAGGGGAGGGGAGGGTGAGGGGCAACAGCAACAACATCACAAACCCATCTTTCAAGTCAGTTCTTTTTCAATCAAGGACAACAGTGGTGAGAGCGAAGTGTGTGTGTGTGTGTGTGTGTGTGTGTGTGTGAAGAAAGATAACGATCCCAAAAAAAAAAAAATCTAATCAAATCATAAAAAAGCCCATAAGACATCTTCCCAGGAGAAAGTGAAAACCAGTTTTCACACAAACCAGCAGTGCAAGCAGAAGCAGTAAAAAAAAAAAACAAGCTTGGCAAGGGGGGGTGGGGCTGTACGGGATACAGCTAGGGCCAAAAAGGAAGCAGGGGAAAAGCACATGAGGCGAGCGGGCGTTCTTGGCAGCAATGGGTAGGTACACACCTTGGCATTAATATAGGGGTCAAAGGGCCCGCAGCGTTTGAACTCTTTGTGGTCTACAGAGCTCTAGGAGGGAGAAGAGGAAGGTGAGGCAATGGTTTCTCACACACACACACACACACACACACACACACACACACACACGCACACACGCACACACACACACACACACACGCACACACACGCACACACGCACACACAGGCAATGAATGAATAACATGACAGTTGCAAAATGAGTCATGACAAAATGAACAGAACAAAAAAACTGAAGTTGAGTTAAAATGAACAGGCATGACAGGAAATGATTGAGAGATATGACCCAAAATGAACCAGCAATGGAGGACCCAAGGCCTGCCGACCGTACGGCCGAACGCGACTGGTTTTGTCAAAACGCCAGACCTCTAGAGTAACAGTCTACTCAGAAAAGGAAACGTTAATTAAAATGTTTTTTTTTCTTCAATTGTATTGCTTGTGGCTGTGATCCATGGGTTCATGGGTTTTAAGATTTTATCCATGGGTTCAGTGTTTTTTTATCCATGGGTTTTAAGATTTTAAGATTTTATCCATGGGTTCATAGTGTTTTTTTTAATCCATGGGTTCATGGGTTTTAAGATGTTATCCATGGGTTCATAGTGTTTTTTTTATCCATGGGTTCATGGGTTTTAAGATGTTATCCATGGGTTCATAGTGGGTCATTTCTGCCTAAATAAAGCTACTGGACATGAAACCACAGACAAGGAGGACAGGGTGGAGGTGGAGATGGTGCTGGTGGGCCGGGCCGTGAGCAGCCTACACACACCATGCCCTGGGTATCAAACAACATCACAGATCAAACAAAACAAACCAATCAAGGCAGGAGTTAAACAAGACACAACATGGCCAGTCCACACATTCATCTGGCGTCAAGTCACTTCAAGGCAAATATTAGTGCAGTCATGATGCAATGACGGGGTTAATGCAACTCTGAGGGAGAAAAAAAGCCATGACTAACTGTCATTCGTATTTTGTGGTGTTTTTTAGTGGTCATTTCCTACAACTACACTGCTCTTTTAATGAGGGGGTGGTGGTGGTGTGGGAGGAAATAATCATATATAATTAGAATTTAGTTTTCATGTCTTCCAATTAGGGGAGTTGGAGCAGGGGGGGAAGGGACAAGAAATGATGCGAGCAATGTGTGTGTTATCAGATATAATTTAAATCATATGTCATAATATCAAAGCTGATCTATCCCCCCCAAAAAAAGAAAAAAAGAAACCCTCCAAAAAACCCAACACATCGACGGAGAAGGACGTGGGATTAACTGTGTTACATAATCTAAAGTGCTGAATAATCTTACAGGGGAAGTCCCCAAGGCTTCTTATCAGTTGTTCAGCTGCGTGATGGGTCTGTTGCTTCTCATTGACACGTGGATCAGAATCAGATGCAGACTGGCCACTGCAGTGCGTCTCTGAGGAGGAGGACGGCAGAGCCAGACTGACTGAGACGTGAGGCGCTGCTCTCTGAGGGGCCAACTCCCTTTGATCATAATGGACATCACAAGACTGTCTCTCTTCTCTCTCTCTCTCTCTATCTCTCTCTCTCTCTCTCTCTCTCTCTCTGTCTCTCTCTCTCTCTCTCTCTCTCTCTCTCTCTCTCTCTCTCTCTCTCCTGTGCAATCACAGTTCAACCTGTCCCTTCAGGACAAGAGTGTGTGTTTGTAAAGGGAACACACCCATACACACACACAGAGCCAGAGAGAGAGAGAGAGAGAGAGAGAGGGAGGGAGAGGGAGAGGGAGAGGTAGAGGGAGAGGGAGAGGGAGAGGGAGAGGGAGAGAGAGAGAGAGAGAGAGAGGGAGGGAGAGGGAGAGGTAGAGGGAGAGGGAGAGAGAGAGAGAGAGAGGCAGAGAGAGAGAGATAGAGAGATAGATAGATAGAGAGACCACAAACGCACAGACAGACAGACAGACCTGCTCGTTGAGTTTGGGGTGAGAGGGGCCTTGGTGGATGAGCAGCCTGACGATCTGTTGGTCCCCCTTCCAGGCAGCGAGGTGGAGGGGGTAGCAGCCCTTGTTGTCAGCGATGTTGGTCAAGGCCTCGTTGCGTAGCAGCGCCTCCACTACCTCACTGCAGGTCGCAGGTCGGACACACACGGTCAGGATAGTTCAGGAGGACACCCAGAAAAATTACCTCACAACTCAATTATATTTTTTTTTATGATTATTATTTTAGTCGACTTTTCAACTGTCACTTTATCGTGTTGTTATGGTCTGAGGTGCTGTAACGCCTGAATTTCCCCTCAGGGATCAATAAAGTACCTATCCATCTATCTATCTATCTATCTATATGTTACGGTACATGTGGGAAAACTGTTTTATAATGTTGACATTTCCGGGGACATGGCAGCATAAAACGTTGACTTGGTACATGCTGGCATGTCTAACCCTAACCCTACCCCTAACCCCCTAGCACCTAACCCTAACCCTAGTTTTCCCACATGTACCGTATTCCCACATGTACCGTAACATATACACACATCCCAAAAACACTGATTCAACAGGCATGCATTTGCAGGGGGTCGGGGAAGCAGGACCGACCTGTGTCCGTTGAGGGCTGCGTGGTGGAGAGGGGTGTATCCAGTGCTGTCCACACAGTTCACATTGGGGCCCCTCCAGATACTGTGGGGAGAGAGAGAGAGAGAGAGAGAGAGAGAGAGAGAGAGAGAGAGAGAGAGAGAGAGAGAGAGAGAGAGAGAATTTGGATCAGACACCCACAGACACACACAGGCAGACATCAGGCTGACATCATGCATGGAGGCGGTGGTTCTGGTTCACTACCACAGTCCTGTGGTCCACCCAGTGACCGACCGTCCGCCCGCCCGCCCATCCATCCATCCATCCATCCACCCAAAGGACAGGTCTGTTTCATGCTATAGAAGAATGCTGCTGCAGAAAAAAAACAAAAACAATCTGTCTACTTCCCACACACGAGCCTCTTACAGGGTGGGTGTGGCTGCACTGATAACCATCTCAGGTTCCCGCCCCGCAGAGCCCTCGGCTGTCACGGGGAGGTACCACGGTTCACAGTCACCCCCCCCCCCTCCCACCCCGCCCCCCAGCTCACACCTAGGTGGGGGCGATCCCAGAGGAATTCTCCCTCCTGTGGGAGGGCGGAGGAGTGAGAGGAATGAGGAAGCAACGGGCCATAACAGAGACGGGCCGAGGAGAAGGAGAACTTTACAACACGAAACTGTAACAACACACAGAACAACACACGCACGCACACGCACACTGGTCCCACCGACCACCCACTGTGAGCCTAAGCCCGTCGCTCAGCCGCAGAACCCCGGCTCGGCTCCAAACTGGGAACGCGGACGTGTGTAACCTCTGTGCTGAGTCATTTCCTGCCCGAGGCAGGCTGTACGAGGAAGGAACACAGCCGTGCATATTAAACACCGGTTCTGTCCTCACCTCGGAACTGGCCTACTTCTATACGCAGAGGGCCAGAGGGGTGACTAGTGGACATCATGCTCGTTGTTGACTTGATTGACATCTCTTCCCTGGTGGAATATGTATTATTATGTTATTATTACGTTATTATATTATTACGGTATCATGAAGGTGTAACAAAGCCTTTATCGTTTCTCTGAAAAGCCCACCGTTTTCATGTGTATTCGTACTGTTTTCATGACTGTCTCTCCCCTGACCTCTTCATCCCCTCTACCCTCCTTGTACAGTCTCTCTCTCTACTGTAAATCAATTATTAATTAAAACAAAACAAAAACAGCCTAACCCTTCCTTCTTCTAGCATTATGACTGTCGATGACCCCTGGTCGTAGGATATTAGATCACTGGCGGATAGACGATTCATAGCTTGCTTACTAGACAGATGTATTTGTTGCGAGCCGCTTTGGATAAAGGCTTCTGCTAAATGCCATGAATGTAAATGTATATGTATGCCCTACGACATTTACAATTGTGTGCATCATTGTTAACGTCAACCAGCCGTTAGATCGTTACACGTCCCCCCCGCCGCATAGGACCGTGTTGGACTAAGGGAGCCTGACGGTATGGAAGGGGGTGTGGACTGTGGAGGAGGATATTTATAGCTCTACAGCTCTCATTCAATTTAGCTGAACTCAGCTGTCAGCTGAGAACGTTTGTTTCTTTTAATCTGCAAAGAGAGAGGGGAGGCGGGGAGAGAGAGGGGAGGGGAGAGAGAGGGGAGGGGGGGAGGGAGAGAGATAGAGGGAGAGTAATTAAACAGGCGAGAGAGAGCGAGAGCCTGAGACCATAGCATGCCAGTACTGGGAATTGCAGGATGACGGAACTGAACACATCCTAAATAAATCATGTGACACGAAAATCCCAGCTC
>NC_137676.1:6686302-6768802 GCF_963989245.1 Nansenia antarctica
TGTGACACGGAAAATCCCAGCTCTAGAGACAAGTCGGAGAGAGAGAGAGAGAGAGAGAGGAGAGAGAGAGAGAGAGAGAGAGAGAGAGAGAGAGAGAGAGCGAGAGAGAGAGTGAGAGAGAGAGAGAGAGAGAGAGCACGAGAGAGCATGAGAGAGGTGGGGGGGGGGAGCAGAGAGCAGAGAGAGAGCACAAGCGAGAGAGGGGGGGATGATGATGCCGGTTCCACCGACGTAACTCCTCCATCCCTCCACACACAGAGAGAGAGAACACAGAGAGACACAACCTCTGGAGACAGATTACCAGGTGATCTACAGTACTCCCTGTGTGTTTACCATGACGCACACAACACCAGTTAATCCACAGCATCCACATGCTCTTAAATACTGAGGTAGGAACTGACAGGCACACACACGCACGCACGCACAGGCACAGGCACAGGCACAGGCACACGCACACGCACAGGCACAGGCACAGGCACACGCACATACACGCACGCACACGCACAGGCACACACACGCACACATACACACACACACGCACACATACACACACACACACACACACACACAGGCGCACACACACGCACACATACACACACACACAGGCACAGGCACACACACACACATACACACACACACACACACACACACACACAGGCACAGGCACACACACCGCTTATGTCATGGTGACATCATCAGTGTGGCCAGGGTAGAAGGGGCAGTTGGAGGGTCAGAGGTCAGCAGGATGAGCCCTCCCCTGCCCCCGCCCCCACCCTGACATCACTCTGATCTGACCCCCGCACTGCCACGCACTGCCACGCCTGTTATTGTTGTCGCCGCTCGCCGTAATGGACACCCCCCCCCCTCCCCCCTCACCACTCACCCCTCCCCCCTCACTCCCCCCCGAAACAAATCTCCTATAATAACTCTCAGAGCAACAACCTGCAATTATGCAGTCAGAGCTGTCTGGTTAAATGACTCTCTCTCTCTGTCTCTGTGGAGCTCCTAGTCCTCCAGAACACAAAGGTCTCGGGTTCTACACACGGGCCAGGGCTCCGTGGTTGAAGAGCACCGTGACGCACAGACGCAAGAATCCCATTCGCTGGGTCTGTTATTGTTATGTCATGCCATGGCTTTACGACACGTTTATGATCGTCACCAGAGGGAGTTACATCAGCAGGGTTGACAGATCGGCCTCTTCCCTTGTGTTAGACTAGTCCTTACCACCGACCGCCGACCGCAGGGGTCCTAGAGGCGTCACACAGGTCAGCTATGGAGAGGGAGGAGGAGGAGGGTGGCAGTGTTGCTGTGGCACAGACAGGCTGCTTCCTTCAGCAGAGGGAGTTAGAAAGGAAACAATAGAATATATAATAACACACACCATGTACCCAGAGAGACTTACATTGCAGTGACAGTTGCATACATGTTTCAGTATATATGGTCCCGGCGGGAGTCGAAATACCGCAACCCAAGTATTGTTAGCGTCATGCTCTACCAACTGACCCCAGAGGAAGGAGAGGAGGAGGATCATGATAGTCGTCTGTAGGGGGGAGGAAGCCCCCCCCCCCCCCCCCAACCTCCAGAGGCACCATGGAGATATCCCTGTAGTCTTCAACTAGGGCTGGGTTCAAAAAATCGATTTCCCGATTCAGAATCGATCTTCATTAAAATGAGCGATTATCGATTCCTAAATCCCGAGATCGATTTTTTTTTTTTTTTTTCTTCTTTTTTTTTTTTTGCTTGCAGCTTCAACCCGCAACGAGATCTCGTGCTACAAGAATTGATCATATCTCACGCAACGTGAGGTCTCAACACTAAAATCTAAAAACATGGCGATGGCAGGGACACTCAAGTCACCACCAGGCTTAAAGTCAGATGTCTGGGTGCATTTTGGATTTAAAAAATGTGACGATAGAGATGAGCTGGACAAAAGCAAAGTCATATGTAAATAAAAAGTACATTCATGTAACTGCTTTGGAGTCAATTCATTGATATGTTTAACAATGCTACATGTTATAGGGTTCCTTGAACCATTTATAGCATTAATTCTGAGAATCGCTTTCATATTCAAGCAAAAAATGTATATTTTAACTAGATCGAATCGAATCGTGAGCTCACTGAGCTGGTGAATCGGAATCGAATCGTTTTGGGAAATCAGTGGCGATACCCAGCCCTATCTTCAACAGCCCTCCGAGACGCCACAGTCTTACGGAATATACAGCACTGACTGACTGACTGGCTGGCTGGCTGACTGGCTGACTGGCTGGCTGATTGGTTGGCTGACTGACTGGCTGACTGGCTGACTGACTGACTGACTGACTGACTGGCTGACTGACTGGCTGGCTGACTGGCTGGATGGATGGATGGATGGCTGACTAGCTGGCTAGGTGGCTGGCTGGCTGAGTGGCTGGCTGGCTGACTGACTGACTGACTGACTGACTAGCTGGCTGACTGAATAAATGACTGGCTGACTGACTGACTAGCTGACTGGCTGACTGGATGGCTGACTGACTGGCTGACTGGATGGCTGACTTTGCTGACTGGCTGGATGGCTGACTGACTGACTGGATGGCTGATTGGCTGGATGGCTGGCTGATTGGCTGGCTGGATGGCTGACTGACTGACTGGCTGGCTGACTGACTGGCTGACTGGCTGGCTGACTGACTGGCTGGCTGGCTGACAGGCTGACGAGCAGAGCTGAGTGCATTTTCAGTGATATACCCATTGAACACGGCACACACGAGAACCGAACAGAGAAAAAAAAAAGAAACGGATCCATTTTTCTGACTGTGATAATCTGTCTGCAATAATCTCCCCTGCTGGCACAGAATGATTCATCGTCTACAGGATTTCCCACCCAAAAATCCTCTCGGAGGTTATCACCAGATAACAACAAGGTGATTAATGATACCAAATGCGTTGTGAACCGTACCAGCAGCTCCAGCAGGGCAGAGCCTCGCCCCCCCCTCGCCTCCCCCCTCGAGCATCGGGCATCTTAGCAGAGCTGGGAGCTCACGGGTAGGAGTCAGTCACTTGATGGTCCACGTCATCCTCTTATGGTCCCCCAGGAGCTTGCTTGCTGCTATTCTTTCTTTAACCTTTCTTGCCGTGTGTGTGTGTGTGTGTGTGTGTGTGTGTGTGTGTGTGTGTGAGTGTGTGTGAGTGTGTGAGTGTGCGTGCGTGTGTGAGTGTGTGAGTTTGTGTGTGAGTGTGTGTGAGTGTGTGTGTGTGTGTGTGTGTGTGTGTGTGTGTGTGTGTGTGTAATTGTGTGTGTGTACTGATGGACAAATGTACTGTAGAACCGACCGACTGGGACGAGGGACAGAGCTTAACGCTGGGAATGGGCAACATGGACTTGAGTTGATGGGGATGAGGATGTGTGTGTGTGTGTGTGTGTGTGTGTGTGTGTGTGTGTGTGTGTGTGCGTGCGTGTGTGTGTCTGCGTGTGAGTGTGTGTGCGTGCGTGTGTGTGTCTGCGTGTGAGTGTGTGTGTGTGTGTGTGTGTGTGTGTGCGTGTGTGCGTGGGAGGTGGGAGGGGGGGGCATGTTCATGGGAACTGACTTAAGAATTCCTGTTTGAAAGGCAAAGGCAGAGCTAGCCCTAATCCTTAATTTCCCGGAGGGAATATCAGCTTGATGAAGCTGAAGTTTGAAAGGGATTCTGGGGGGATGTAGTATGGTGTTGCACAAAGCCTGGCCAGTAAGAGGAGGAAGTAGAATACCATCTTCTCTTGCTCTCTCTCTCTCTCCTGTTTGTTTCTCTCTCTACCTCTCCTGTCTGTGTTTTTCTCTCTCTCTCTCTCTCTCTCTCTCTCTCACACACACACATTCTTTGCATATGAAAGGACTGTTGAAGCTACTAACTCTGGAATGGCCGAGACGTCTTCACGGCCCTCTTCTTCTGCCTTTGCCCTCGACGTGACTCTTTCTTACGTCAGTCTGGTTGTATGTACGGTGTCTATGTCTCTCTCTTCTGGTCGACATCAACAACAGATGAGGAAGAGAGAGAGAAAGCCACAGCACCACGTACTACATTAGCCTACTGTACATTTCTATCTGCATAACATCTGAACACACACACACGCACGCACGTGCACGCGCACAAACGCACGCGCATGTGCACACACAAACACAAACACGTGCACGCACACGCACACACACACACACCGAGCCTGAGTTCACAGTGTCAAATAAACAGATTTGTCCTCCAGCCAATTAGCAGTGTGACCGACCACGCACCCAGGGTTTAGACATGCCCCGGGGCGCCCTGCCCAGGGTTTAGCCATGCCCCGGGGCGCCCTGCCCAGGGTTTAGACATGCCCCGGGGCGCCCTGCCCAGGGTTTAGCCATGCCCCGGGGTGAGCCTGCCAAGGGGTGAGCTGCCCAGGGGTGAGCCTGCCCAGGGTTTAGCCATGCCCCGGGGCGCCCTGCCCAGGGTTTAGCCATGCCCCAGGGGTGAGCCTGCCCAGGGGTGAGTGGCGCACGGCAGGCCACCGCCAGGGCGATCGGGCCTAATTATTTGTACGGCTAGCGGGGGGCGCTAAGACCAGATGATACGCCATTGCCAAAGAGTAGCTCAGCGGCAGGTCTCCCTCCCTCCCTCTCTCTGCCTCTCCCTCTCTCTCTCCCTCCCTCCCTTTCCCTCTCTCTCTCTCTCTCTCTCTCTCTCTCTCTCTCTCTCTCTCTCTCTCTCTCTCTCTCTCTCTCTCTCTCTCTCTCTCTCTCTCTCTCTCTCTCTCTCTCTCTCTCTCTCTCTCCCTCTCTCTCTCTCTGTCTCTCTCTCTGTCTCTCTGTCTCTCTCTCCCTCCCTCCCTCCCTCCCTCTCTCTCTCTCTCCCTCCCTCCCTCCCTCCCTCCCTCTCTCTGCCTCTCCCTCTCTCTCTCCCTCCCTCCCTCCCTCTCCCTCTCTCTCTCTCTCACCTGTGCAGTCTGCCCCATTAAGACAGTCTGACAGTCCAGGAGCCGTCAGCCTCCTCCTCCTCCCAGCACACCACAGTGGATTAGTCTGCACCGGATCACTTAATGAGCTCAGGGCCGTCCAGCCTCACGAGTGTTAGGCCTTGAATGATTTACAACACGTGTCGGGGAACAATAGGGCTATACATCTATATAATGACATGTTATGTACGAGGCTAGACTATAACTTTGTCCAGTCTGTGGGCTTAAATAAGAACGAGGAACAATAGAAAGCAGCCTAGTGTTTTTCGAGACCCGAGGAGGTCTCATATGAAAGATGGTGAAAGACGGTTTCTCAGTCTGAGGGCTCCAATAAGAATGAATGCGCAACAACACAATAGAAAGTAACCTAGTATTATCGTTATTTATTTTTTTTGCACCCGAGGTCTATATGAAACATGGTGAAAGACGGTTTCTACCTCAGGCCATTTAAGGCTGCGACTGTAAAAAGGAACTCCTGAAAAGCGCACATTGCATTAATTTACCACAACATTGCGTTCGGCAACGGAGGAACATCCTGAGAAAGAGCTTACGCCGAGCTCTTGCCCTTTCGCGAGCAGCCGCCGTCCTGACACAGAGAATTAATCACGAGCAGCACTTGGAGACGAGGACTAAAGAAAATGTAATTCGACGAGGCGGATATCCTTGCCGTTACTAAAATAGCAACACCACAGTTCCACTAACAAGGGTGTTTTAACCAAATCACTGAAGCCCAGTTGTACTTGCATGTCTTTAAAGTGGTACCCCCCTGCTATTGAGGTGGAGATAAGGGGAGGCGAGGCAAACACCCGGCAACAACAGGCTGGTTTATATGAGAGAGGCAGTCTGCCTCGAGTCAGGCTGGTTTATACACTGTGGACAGAGAGAGGCGGTCTGCCTTGAGTCAGGCTGGTTTATACACCGTAGAGAAAGGCAGTCTGCCTCTAGTCAGGCAGGTTTATAAAGTCAGGCTGGTTTATACACCGTGGACAGAGAGAGGCAGTCTGCCTCGAGTCAGGCCTAGCTCATTAGCCATCACAGTTGGTGGGTAGTAGGCTTTGATGGTTGATTCAGAATATTTTACACCACTTTGTGTGTGTGTGTGTGTGTGTGTGTGTGTGTGTGTGTGTGTGTGTGGCAGTGCATGATTGAGTCTTTATGGCACGTGAACAAGCCTCAGTGAGCGTCTGTTTCACACATCATCTGTGGCGGCGGGAGGCAAGGATAAACCGCTTACGCCACACGCTCTGACAGTGGAACATGGTACTGGGCCAGAGGAAGTGCAGGACGGTAGTGAGAAATAAAAACTCTGGTGCCAGGGAGATGGGAGGGATCAGATGGTGTGAGAAAGAAAAGCTTCTGCTGTAGATTGAAGACCCATCTCTTCAGTTACATCAACATCCCTCCTAAAGACCTCCTCATCCCCACAACCCCCCTGTACAGTCTCTACTATAGCCTAAAAAACGACATAAATTATTATTATTACCGGTATTATTATTATTATTATTATTGCTTCTTCTAGCATTGTAACTGCCATTGGCCCCTGGCCATAGCACAGATTTGTTTTTCTTACGATGACTAATGGATGATTCGCTTACTTAGACACATTTATTTGTTGTTGTTATTGCTTTGGATAAAGACGTCTGCCTAAATGCCAAAAATGTAAAATGTAAATGGAGGAAAGAGGGAAGGCAAATGTAATCACAGTCTTTCAGCATGTCTCTCAAACAAGCTGCTGTTTCCCCCACTGATTTCACAGCAGATGCCACAGGCTAGCTTCAGCTTCAGTGAGAGTGAATGAGGAAAAAAAAGAGTGTGTGAATGAGCCGAGAACGAGAGAGTGAGTGAACATTTTTTGTCAAAAGGTCAGGCTGGCTTCAGGAAGTGTCTTACAGAGAACTGCAATATGATCTTTAGACAGTACGGTCAGCCAGAATATACCGTACTCAAGAAGAAAACCCCAAAACAAAGGAAGTGAAGACTCAGAGTGAATAAAGAAACAGAGTGAATAAAGACTCGGCCTAGCTTAGTTTTGAGGTTACTATTTTAGCACTCTGACATTACTTCTACCCCAGACTGCGTTATTAGCAGAAATAAGAAAGTGAAAGCAACGCAGAAGCTAAAAAGAGCTAATTGGTAGCCTGTGTGTGCAGATATTTGAGACAAATTTCTCTTCTTTGACTCCAAAAACAACATGTTTGAAGTCAGTCAGTGAGTCGGGGGTTGGCCATGGTCCCAGCAGGTGGGCCCTGAGACTTCTGAGAGCGCCAGAGTGGGAGAGAGAGGGAGGGAGGGAGGGAGGGGGGGAGGGAGGGAGGGATGCCAACCACCAGGCTAGGGAGACCAAAACGTCTGGGGTCAGCGGCTCCCACGCCGGGGAAGATGTCTGGAGAAAGTTCCGGGGCGTCTCTGGGCCTGAGGAAACTCTCAGGCGTCCACAGAAACGCTGGTTTACAAACACATGTATACACATGTCACGCCACATGTCAGGCCAGTTGCATCATCAACTGTGTCTCTCTCGCATTCGCTTTCTGCGGTACGGCAGGCGGTTTTTTCACTGCTCGGTGAAAGCTAGGTTACACAAGCAAACATCCTACAGGGTTCATTAGCGGCATCTGTTTCTCTACTGAAATACCAAGCTCATCACGGAGAGAGAGGCGCAGCACTTCTTCTTGTTGTTGTTTGGCCTAACACAGAAACAGTGGGGCGGCTAACACAGGAACCGCAGTGGTGGCGAGACTATTAATAACAGTGGTTGTCAGAATCCAACTTGTTATCTGGAAATAATGCCTCGTACTTTTTTCCTGTCAAGATCAGTTTTTATTTCTGCCTTCTGGCAAGAGAAAACACAGCTGAACAACTTTAAAAAGTTTTGTAAAAAGGCTTTTTTTCTTCTTCTGGAAAGTATCGCTGCAATCCATCCCCCCACCCACATTGCAAAGTCTAATTTGATAACCAAATTGGGTGAATTGAGTTTAGGCCCCCAGACCACAATGAAGCAACCTACATTTCCTACATAAAAGAAGGGCGAGGGCTGGCTAAGCCTTTTTCTTTCAACGTGAGGGAAAAAGGGCTATGGAGCTGCCTTTGAAAGGATGAGCAGCGAGCACAATCACAGTTAAGCTGCAAAACAACCTATTCAGAGATGTGTAGAGGTGGCAGTCTCATGGTGACCAAGCGAAGGCAATCGGCCACACGTAGCTAACACAGACAAGATGGCTGCCCCGCAGAATCTCTCTGGCCCCATCTCAAATGACGCCCCGTTCTCCCCGGAAATCCTACTGCACACTCCTACTGAAAACATGGGATTTCAATGATCAGTAAAGCACTAGCGCGTGGGGGGGGAAATTGCGCAAGGGTGTGTGTGGTTGAACGTAGCTCACTACATGGGAAATAGGGTGTCATCTGAGACACAGACAGAGTCTGCCTTTCACCACGCGTCTGTGGAATGCATCATGGGTAAAAAAGCGAAATGCGACTGAGGTATGTGGTCATGGGTCCTACGCCTTCGGCTTTCTTTCTTGGACAAGACAAACAAGCGGGTCGTAAACCTTACATGGCCTTGCATTCAGGGCGCCATCCCCAAATTCAAATACTCCAGGAATGCCAACAGAGTGGTGTTAGATTTCCCAGCTACCAGTGCGCTCCGCTCAGTGGATCAGCGAATCCTGAACCCAGTTCAGAGGTCACCCGCCTCCCTGAACATGACACTGCTCACTGTGTGCCTACTGGACTGTTGACACTCTCTAGAATGTTTCTGTCTGATGTCTATTTTTTTATGGCTTTTGTATTTTTTGTATTTTATTATATTATTCAATTGTCACTTTATTTTGTTGCTGCTGTTTGTGACGTGAGCTTCTGTAACGCCTTAATTTCCCCTCATAATAATTAATAATAATAATAATAATAATAATTTTGACATTTAGCAGACGCTTTTAATCCAAAGCGACTTACAATTACAAATTACAGGGACATTCCCCCTGGAGTAACTGAGGGCTAAGTGCCTTACTCAAGGGCACACTAGTAGTGGTGTGGTTTCAGGCGGGATTTGAACTCACAACCTTCTGATCACAACCTTCAGTCCAACTCACTATCCACTAGAGTCGACCACCACCCTCAGGGATCAATGAAGTACCTACCTACTAGGGATGGACGGTTTCCAATTATTGAAACCGAAAAACCGTCAGAGAGTAAAACCGGGGTTTTCCGGTTAACCGAAAAAAAAAAAAGAAAAAAAAAGGAGCGCCAATTTCAAATAATTGAGCCCTACTGCTACAATACACTCATGTCGAACACCATTAAAACACCGTAAGCACAGTCGCAACACAGCGTCTTCATTGAATGAACTGCTTTCTCAATATCTTGGTTCTTAGACAAAGTTTCAGCTGCTGCTCAATGTATTTAAATATTTGTGACACAGCCCAATGAAAAGGGCTACCTGTAGGCGAAATCATTTTTCTGGTTTTTACATGTGCTTAAACTACAGATTGTAAGCTTTCAAATGATGCATCATACATTGAAATCGGAAACAAATTGAAGACGACATGAGTATTTGAAAGTTGCTACACCGGAAATCACTAAGCAGAGAAAATCCCCGTCAAAGATAATGAATCCCCATCAAACAACAAGAAACGAAGTCATTGTGTTATAGATTACACTTATTTAATGAACGTAAAACTGTTCGGAAAAATAACGAGTGGGTACTTCACATCTTCGAGTTGAATGTTAGCTAAAAAAACGAACATCTTAAAAAAAAAAAAAAAAAACTTTAAAGACGAATTTGACGTCTTTCTCATTTCCGAGAGGTGTCCATTTACATCAGATTGCGTCACATTTGAATACTGCTCAATAATCACTGAAATATTAGAATTAGAATTATGCAGTGAACATACTTAAAGCTTTTCATAAAAACCACATGCCGCGAGACTGACTCGTCCTGAACTGTCGTAAGTCAATCAACAAAGAATGCCCCATCAAAATAAAAGTGCCCATGGTAGAGCTGTCAAAATAGAGCTTTCAAAATAAATGTACTAATACAGATAGAGATAAATACAGAACTACCTTTGCGTCACTAAGTGACCGCGTATCTTCTGAGACATGCGTTCTGTCATCACTTTCAGTAGCGCCTTCACACACAGTGGCGCTGTGCACAAACACTCTTGATCCGTATAGCTCTTGTTTTATTATATTGTGGTTTAGTAAATACTGCACTTGGAGTTACATTCAATGCATGATTTGTGCTATAGAACATAAATAAAGTTTGATTGATTGATTGATATCAAATCAAATCACATTTTATTTCTATAGCGCATTTCTCACAAAAGTGTGGTGCGCTTTACAGAGAGCAGCGAAAATGATCTTATTAAATGTAAGCGAGTAATTGTAAAAAAAACTTTCCTATCTACCAATAACTGAAGGCAACTATCTTTCCCATAGAGTGATTCGTTACCCTTAAATATAATCCCAATTAGATATTAATCCTCAGTTATTCTTCACAACTGACCAAACCTCTCACTCATTGCGCGGAAGATTCAGACTGTATCATTGTTATTTTCACACACGACAAACATGTGACATGTTCCAGTTTTATTCTTATTCTATTTTATTCTTTAAAAAAATAAATTAAAAAAAAACGGTTTCAGACGGTTTTGATAAAAAACCGTTTCTATTTTTATAAACCCCGGTTTTCGGTTTAACCGAAAAACCGTCCATCCCTACTACCTACCTATCTATCTATCTATCTATCTATCTATCTATCTATCTAGTTCAACTAGAGAGTGGAGACATCAGCTAAATTGGAATGCTACGCTACCAGGCTGCATGCTGACTATTTTAGAATAACTTCCTGGTCTACCACATGCCTGGGTGAACACAGAGCTGTTAACATGAAAAAAGAAAGAAAGAAAGAAAGAAAGAAAGAAAGAAAGAAATAATGACAGAAACAAAGAAAGAATGAAAGACAGACAGGACAGACAAGTTGAGGGTGACAGGTTTCCCGCAGAGAGCTCTTTGGTGCGTGGAGACACAGGTCTCCTGAGTGGCTGAAGTGACTGAATGATTACGCACATCACCCCTCGCCTCTGACTCAGTGCCTATCTCACACCGACAGATATGAACACTCAATTGCACAAAGTGGACGAACCAGTCATGCATGAGGTAACGATCAAATAGTCCTGCATGATAGAGGAGCTCAAATGGCCTTGTTTACATATAGAGTACCAGTCAAACGTTTGGACACACTTTCCCATTCGATTAAATGGGAAACTGTGTGCAAACTTTTGACTGGTACGGTACACATACACACATCATGATATTGCAACAACTTCATGACCCTGAATGCCTGCAACATTTATAGGTTGCACTGTGTATACAACACAACATACCTTTGGGGTCAAAATGTCAAAATGTAGCAGAAGAACTTGGCTCCAGCTTCCAGACTACTTCCTCAGTCTGACATTTTGTAACGATAACAAAGAGAGGCTTACTGAAATTGAAGCTTTTGAACACTTCAGACACAGTCTCTCTAGCCACATTCTAGTCTCGTAACCCGGTCTATTCTGCTTCCTGGATGGAAGAACACCTACAGCTCTATTAAAGCGGTCCATTAATAAAGGCAGAGAATGTATTACCGGTAAATAGGTATTTTTCGACCATTGACAGCTCTCTTTCTCTTTCGGGGACATTAGTACGAAAGGCTCCTGGTGGGGTTCCTTTCAGGACGGATATAAATATGAAAAGCGATCCCTTTTTCCGTGCTGTGTCAATGGGACAAAGAAACTGACTGTGAATCTAGGAGACGACCCCTTCATCTGGCTAAGCTCTCAGTGTGTCAGTCCGGAGCTCCACGCATTCCTCTGTTAATTATCCCTCAGTGGGCAGGCTGTAGGCTCTCTCTCCCGGGCCATGGAACTCAACTTATCCCCGGCCCTAGCTACAGCAGCTGGGGCTGTTTGGACAACCTGGAGACTGGGGAACGGGAAGTTCCAGAGAGCAGCTCTTCCTGTGGACCTCCAGGACCGAGACAGGCCGGATCACGGGGCCCCCGTTGAGATCAACAGTATGTAGGGTAAGCTAGGCTAACACTTAACCGTAAGCTACCCCTGAACCTGTACAACAACAATATGTAACAAACATGCCGTTTAATTGAAAGTGACTTACGGGTACAGTCAGTGCATACATTTTTTTGGGGGGTATACACGGTCCCAGCCAGTGCCATGCGCTAGTACCAACTGAGCTAAAGGACCACCATAGTTAACCAAACACTGTTATTTCTCTAGTAAAAAAAAACAGTGTAGTAACTTGTCGTTACCTAAATAGGCAATGCACGGTAGCCTATATGGAGTCGAGCAGTTTGTGTTTATCAACAGGTGGAATAAGGACATGTCATAGAAAGAAGAACCCAACCCTGAGGAAAGGGAAGCCTTATCCGACATCCCTCTGCTGTTCCATCTGTAAGGTTGTTGGATGCTGAGGACTTCAGGATGAGGTAGGTCGGACGGTGGTAACAAACACTGGACCATTTAGCTGACGCTTTCATCCAACGCGTCCTAGCCTACATTGCAGTGAGCGATGCATACATTTTTCAGTATGTATACACGGTCCCGGCAGGAATCGAACCCACAACCCACAAGCGCCGTTAGTTAGCGCAACGTTCTAGTGACTGAGCCGCAGAGTGCCGGAAGCATCCAGTTCTTTCAGTGCCTCTGAAGTCTCTTAGTGACGCTCCTCCTCCTCCTGCTCCTCCTAAGCGTGACGGGGGTCGACGCCTGTCCCGTTTGACTCGGCGTTCAGCTCTCAGCCTCTCAGGAGGAGCAGGGAGACATTCCACAGAGCGGAGCTCCGCTCCTGCCTGGCTACAACAACACCACAAGTCTCAACATGTGTTCCATTCCACATAAAGAATGGCAAAAATCTCACACAAACACACACGCACACACGCACACACACACATACATAAACACACACAAACACAAACACACACAGACACACACAGACACACACAGACACACACAAACACACACAAACACACACAAACACACACACACACACACACACAAACACAAACACACACAGACACACACAGACACACACAAACACACAGACACAGACACTCAAACACAGACAGACACACACACACACACACGCCTTACTGACAGTAGAACATGATATCAATACAGTATCGTATTGTATCAGCCTTCTCTGATGAGGCGACGTGTCAGTGAGTTCCTGGTTTCAGTTTGGCACATATACAGTATGTCTGAGAATGATCAGGAGCAGGAGACAGGCTCCAGTCTACGTCAGTTGGAACAACGACCAAATCTTCTTTAAAAGAATGTGAGGCTAGATCTCTTCAGATGTTCTAGTTCAGGCACTTTCTCTCACCTTTCAAATATGTTGAGCTTGCTGGCTGCACACACACACACACACACACACACACACACACACACACACACACACACACACAGACTGGTTCTAAGAGGAAAGGCCTAACCACCCTATCGAACTGATGGCTGATTCACTATGGTAATTCCCATTGATGCCCCTAAACGTATTGACATTTTGATTACGGGCACTAAATTAAATGTCACATTCGATAGCAACGTCCCCCCGGGGGGACACTTTGCAGGAAGCAAACATACGTCAATAGTTATGTATCGCTCACACACAGAGTACATCCACTAACCGGGCACTACTGAGAGCATAATATGCATAAGATGTTCCTCTGTTCAAGTCAAGTGTGTTATTATTATTAGTAGCTGGCGGAGCTCTTCACAGTCTGGACCTCCGCCTAACCCCCCTCCGTTTAGACATCCAACAAGTGCTGGCCAATCATTTTTCCGTGAGGAAGGCTGCCAGCCATTGATTAGAACCAAGCCAGACCAGATGATACAATGGGCCCTTCAGTCCGTCCGCCCACAGATCAGTAAGGGTAAGAGATGGAGGGAGGGTGGGGGGGATGGATGGAGATGGGAGGCAGCCTTGACTGAATCATGACATCCCTGAATTGGATTTCCGTTTAGGAGAGGGTTTAATGTAATTAGCTTGAGTACACTGGTACAGCCTGGTGGATGAGGTAACACACAAAGAGAGGCATCACCTCTGGGGGCGTACGACAACACTTGTCTCCCCCCCCCCCCGCGCCACGGGAGGTACTAGCCCGTCTCCTGAGGGGGGAGGCTAAAAGGAGGATGATTGACAGCTGTTATTTCACCTGTATTGTGAATGTGTGTGCCGCCTAGCATTCTGATTGCTGATTCAACCATAAAGCGGGAGCCGCAGTAGTGTTGAAAAGAATCAAACGCGGCGCTGTTTCTTCCTCCGTGATGGCGTCCTCTCTTAAGAGTTCGAGGAACAAACGCATCTGACTGGTTCTGCGGTATAAGGCTACGACCTCTTCACTCGAGAGGTTTCAAACCACCACCACGTTATCAACAAATCTCCTAGGCCGGCCTATGTCTATTTCAGGCGGTGTTTACTCTGTAGGGTTGGCCCTCTGTGGCTGGCTGCAGTTTCTTTAGAGGTGGAAGTGGTGCTTTTTAGCCCCCATTACACCCCAACAGCACACTGCCCTTTTTTACTCGCTTGCCAAGCGAGGACACGGTATCTTTAAAGCACAGCGAGGTATTTAACAGTGAGTAGGCTACATTATTAAAGGCAACAGCAGGGCCCACAGCCAAGCCTCCCAGAGCCCAAGGGGGGAAACTGGCACAACACTCTCACCGGGGGCTGAAGGTATAGTAGGGTCCCCTCTACTTGTCCTAGTCTCACATGATACAACCCCCAAAAAAAGCCTGTGAATGTCATCGAATCAGTCTGACATTGTCACCTGTTACAACACAAAAAACAAGAGAAGGGAATTACAAGTGAACCCGCCTAATGCATCTATAGCTAGCCTAATCCTCAAAAGCACAGAGAAACAGAGCAGGATGGACTCGATCATTGACATAAAGATGCATCAATCGTTCCCCCCCCCCCCAACCTTGCATGAGATACAAACAAACATGCAACTGTGCAAGTCACCGTGATCGACTGCATTCCACCCCTCGCTAGTAGTGACAAGCTCAGCGCATGAAACAACAGAACCTGCAGGGGAGGAAGGAGAATCCTGACCCATTTCACTGACAGCTCGTGTTTCATTGCCTTTATCTTGCTTCATACCGGGCCAACCCTCCCCGTTTTATCTCAAGAGATTATGCGAATGCGTCGCGTCAGTTCAGCCACATACTGTATATGTTGTTATTATCAAAACAGAGACAATAACATTGGTGGTTGTTTTGTTTTCATTGCTTTGTACGGAAAAACCCCCATCGTAGACAGGTTTATGGGTCCCAACGGCAAAGCTTCTCACTCATGGCCATATCGACCCACATCCAAAACCCAGACTAGTTACCAAAGCAAACAACTGCAAGACTACTAGAGAGGCTGCGTTTAGAAGTCGTGTGGTTTAATGATCAATTTCATGTGGTTCATTTATAATCAATTTGACTGGCCGATCGTCTACTAAACAAAGAGGCATTCCGTTGCGCTTCGCAGTTCGCACTGCCTGCCTGGCTCCGTTAATGTGTTATTATTAAACATGGCGAGGAGGCTGAGAAAATATCCACCAGCTTTGCTTACATGAATGCATGAATCAATAAAGCGGGGCTATAAAATAAACAGGACAGGAGTCGCATCATCTTAATCGCTATTATGCAACTGAATAAACTGATTGTAAATCAGTGAGTGGGGGGTCTTTACGGAACGTGGCGATGTGGCGCGCTTCATCAGTACCTCTGGTGGTCGAGCTCTGCCCACCCCGACCCCCGATCATCCACAAACCCCCCCCGACCCCCGATCATCCACAAACCCCCCCCCGACCCCCGATCATCCACAAACCCCCCCCCCCCCCCCCCGACCCCCGATCATCCACAAACCCCCCCGACCCCCGATCATCCACAGACCCCCCCCCGACCCCCCGATCATCCACAGACCCCCCCCCCCGTACCTGAGCAGGCTGGACAGCGGGTGAGAGGCAGCACTACTGTGACCACCGCTGTTGCCGCTTCCACCGGTCCCCGACGATGATCCACCGCCACTTCCAGCCGATGTCCTGTGTTTCCCCGAGAGAAGCTTCTCCACGGCGGCCAGGTTTCCCGTGCGCGCCGCCTCTAGGAGTTCCTGCTCCTTCCCCATCGCGGATGATCGAGTAGAGAGGGAAGGATCGGAGGGTTTGGGGGAGAGGAGAGGGGGTTAGAGAGGCACGGGAGGGAGTGGGATTTCTTCGCGGTCCTCTTCCAATCTTTACAGGCGTACTACTATCTCTAGCAGTGCCGATCGGGAAACAATGGTTTCCGTCCACGGGCTGGATCAGTCTCTCTCCAGCGGCGCGATTCTCCAGGATTCCTGATCCTTCCTCCACTGTGTCGCTCCGGGGGAAAAGTTTCGTTCTGCTGCACCGCCAAGCAAACTTCCTTCGCCTGGTCTTCAACGCGTCACTTCCTCGAAGCTGCCCAGTCCCTCTGTACTGTACCTCTCTCCCCTCTCTCCCTCATTCAGCAACTGTGCTAATGGTTATTTGTGGTTATCCTGTATTGAGCAATAACAACCTAATTCGTTGAAGTTGAGCATTTTAATTTTAATTTTTAAATATTACCATTCATGAAGGGTGCGTAAATGGTTATTCCACATCACTCCATCGGTCAGTCCACAAAGATAACTCAGCACACACTATTTGTGGGTAGAAATGAAATAATAATAATAATAAATAAATAAATAAAACAATAAAAAATAATATGGTTTATTTCAGTATGCTGACAGCTGTCTCAAGAGTAAATGCTAAATAAAACGTGCCTTTATGTCCAAATGAATGCATGGAGGCTAACAGTGACTAATCCAAAACTATGTTGATGACAATTACATTATATTCAATCAAAGCATGTACATGTATAGAAAAATTTACAGCTGTGCTCGAAGAATTTGCATCATTATCAAAACAGATGGAAAAACACTGTGTATTATGTATTACATATGTAATTAACTACTATTTCCAATGGGAATGCAAATACATACAAATTGAGCTGAACCACATAGACAACATTTCGATTTTAAACAGGGTTTCAAGTCTCTAAGCACAGACTTGTTCGTACTGTCACATATTTTCTGAATAGAAGCAGCAACTTAGATCTTTTAATTAATGAAGCTGTCTGGAAATGTTTTGTCTTTTGTTCTACTTTAACGCGCAATAAAGTTGGTTCAAACCGGAAACAGGAAGTGGCTCTCATTGAGCTGCTAATCGATGCTGCCTGCCTCTTAAAAAACATTACATTTGTTTTTAATGTATTAAGTGTCATTGCATTTGGGATTTAACTTCATTCGGCAGAAGAATCGGTATGCTTTTCATGTATTGGTCAATTACCTAACGTCGTGGGTAGTTTTTGTTGCCGGCAGAATACTATTATAGAGTAGTGTGTACATACATGCTAGCTGCTCCTGGCTAATGACAGAGACTTGTTGTTGTGTGTTGTGCCACATCTGGACTTAAAGCAGCCATAGGTAACGGTTGGCTTTGCATGACTATAATAGTTATGTAATGCAACATAGGCCAAGGCATTTATATTATAGCTGAAGGTATAAACAGCTCTGCTAAGCAGGGAGCCTATTTGAGTAGCAGTTTTCTAGCTATCAACCTACGACATACGTGTGTTCAAGCATGAATGAATGAATGAATGAATGAATGGTCTTTATTGTCATTAATATAGTACAGGTACCAAACAACGAAATTTAGGAGGGGGGGCTCCCCTGGTGCTAGGAAAAAGACTAAAACCAAGAGAGCCAAGGGTAAAACAAAAAAGGGAAAAGAGCTGGTTTACATAAATAAAGGCTATGTACACTATCTATCTATTAATAAGCATGGGAGTTGTATCATAATGACTTGTTGTTGAATGATGCAACGGTCGCCAGTGTTAGTGTGTGTGTTTAACCTTTCTGCTGTTTTTGGTTGACCCAGAATTAAGTAGAGTAAGAAGAGTCGGATTGAACTATGGCAGATCCAGCTCGGATCAAGACTGAATGCACAGCTGAGAAGATCTTAGCCTCGGAGGAACGAACCAAAACAGAGCCTGAAGAGGACAATGAAGAAGATGGGCCCGGCACCGAGGATTCTGAATCCAAAGATCCTTCCTCGCAAGGCCAGGGCAAACATGAAAACGAACCGGTAAATTCTCCAAACGGAATAATAACAGCCAAGTTTCATTAGTCTCATGATGGTGATGATTGTGGGAAAAAGTGACCATGAAATACTTGAAGCTCTAGTCTAGCACCATCCCTCTGCAGGGCATTTTAGCTACATTAACCTTTAATAGATACTGTACGGTTGTTATCCTTGTATAAGTAAGTGTCATAGGATGTCATGTATTCCATGCTCATCACATTTCCACAACCAAGTCCTCTGTGTTAACCTTTCATGAACCTCTGAAGGAGTCAGCGGCCGGAGATGGAGATGGCGAGGAAGAGGGAACCTCGGGTGAACCTGATTCAAAGAAACTGAAAGTGGAGCCGGAAAAGAAGAAGGAGAAACGCACGCAAAAGGTTGACGAGGATGAAATACAAAAGATGCAGTAAGACAGAGATTTTTTTAAACCAAGACGTTTTTTTTTTTTTTTTTACATTAACTTCCCAAAGCCAAACGTCTGTACTTTACAAGCATTATTAACTTCATCCCCTCTCCTTACTGCCCAGGGTCCTGGTCTCCTCCTTCTCTGAAGAACAGCTGAATCGCTATGAGATGTACAGACGCTCTGCCTTCCCCAAAGCAGCCATTAAGAGGGTAAGCTTTCCAAGCATGATAAAAAACTAAAAGATGTGTGTCTGTGGCCGTGGGTGGTCCAGCGGTCTAGCACCATGGCCTACAGGGCACACACATGCCCGTGTCGGCGTGGATTTGGATCCGGCCCATGCCCTGCTGACACGCTTACTTTCCTGTCTTTCTTCATTATCTTTATCCGGTAAAAATGAAAAATATGAGAGTGGGACTGCCCCACTAAAAAAAAAAGAACCTTTAGAAGAAGAAAAAAAAAGATGTGTGTGTTTACTAAACCAATCTAAACTCACTGACGGAGCTCAGCTGTTTGAACGTCTGTGTTTCTCTGTTTAGCTGATCCAGTCCATTACAGGATCCTCGGTCTCCCAGAATGTGGTGATTGCCATGTCAGGCATATCCAAGGTCTTCGCTGGGGAAATAGTGGAAGAAGGTGAGTGATGGGTATCACTGTGTTAACTCATTCAGCGTGGAGGATGAATAAAGTCGCCCAAATTGTCAAGGGTGACTTTATTCACCAGAAATGCATAAATTACAACACTTCATTTTGTAGCCAATCAAAGTATTGTTGCTAGGTAAATAACACATAAAACACTTGGAACTCTAGGTGGTGGTTGAAGTGTTCCCGGAATCCTTTGGCAGTTAGTGAGTTAATGATGGATGATGATAATTAACAGACGATTGTTCTGGATTAGAAAATGTACTCTAGACAAAACATCTGTGTTGTTTCATATGCCAGCATGATTGTATGATTGATCTCCATCAGTGCCAACAAGGACCAGGATATTTCCTACTATTACGATAGTCTAATGTGTTTCGTCGTTTGCTACCTGCAGCACTGGATGTCTGTGAGAAGTGGGGGGAGACGCCGCCTTTGCAGCCCAAGCACATGAGGGAGGCCGTGAGGAGACTGAAGAGCAAAGAGCAGATCCCCAACACCAAACACAAGCACATCCTCTTCCACTGAGTCACACCCCATGCCATGTACCCAGATGGACATTCAAGCGAGGGTGGTGATACGCATATGTTCACCTTCCCATGCTCAGGCAATGAGTGGGTACTACTGGCTCTCCCTCCTCCAATGTTCATGATCATTGACATCAAGGTTTGGGCACGAAGGCCGCTGCAGTAACCAGGTTATTCATGATGTCCTCAACTGCACCTCTGAGGTAGCCCTACCCCACCTCCAACTTCTGTAACAAACGACGGTATTGTTTGGTTTCAGTTATATTTCATGACTTCAGATGTACTGATTTTTTTTTTTTTAAGTGTTTTTTTTCTTCCCTAACACCAGGGGAGCCACCCCTCCTAAATTTCGTTGTTTGGTACCTGTACTGTAGCAATGACAATAAAGACCATTCATTCATTCATTCATGTTCCTGTTGTAGGAACAGCATTTGCATCTATTCTGTATGTTTGTATAGTTGTTTTATTATGTTATTGGTTGACCAAGCATAGTAGCTGAAATGTGTATCCCTGACTGTTCTTGTGCCTCATGGGCAAAACAGTTTTCTGTCTCAATAAAGGTATTTTATTTCAGGCCTTGGGTTGTTACTTCTAAGCTGTAATTCAGTGATATTTTCTGGGTGACACATTTTTATGTTAATAAATAATTAATTTGTAAAAATGTGCAAGAAGTCTTTTCTTGTCAGTTTAATTCATGGTAGCTACAGTATCATCCTTCTAGTGCATTCTATATATCTATCTAGACGCCATTTCTTCTTCTAGAAGCAGTTTTCAGTACAAAGTCATTTTACATTTTAACCATTTAGCAGACGCTTTTATCCAAAGCAATTTATAATTATAATTACAGATTATAGGGACAGTCTCCCTGGAGTAATTTAGGGTTATGTTCCTTACTCTGAACTCATGACCTGATCACCAGTCCAACTCACTATCCACTAGACTAGACCACCACTACCCCAGTCATAACCCTACCACCATATTTCATACTGAGTAATACTGACATATGCAAGTCCTGCTCTCATTGGCCAAATAACTTTATAAATGAGCACACACAAGTGTCCATTTCATTCAACTTGAATAAAGACATGACGCGAGTCAACCATTTTCTTTCACTTTTTATTTTCACCTCTTGAAATATTTTCCACATACTAATCTGGTTCACAGAACCAATTTTTTTAAACGAGTCATATTCAATGATGTGATAACATTACAAAAACCTTTTTGAGGAATTCTAAGCAACGTGTTAAGAAGAAGAAGAAAAACGGAAAAAATACTGTCAAGAGGGCCTCCTGCATTTGCATAAATGAGAACGTGTTCATCTTAATTTCCAGTGAACGTACCACACGTACAAGTGCAAATATTCCACAAAGAAGCTTTAAAGCACAAAACAATCAGTTTGATTCATGCATCTATAGTCCTTTCATAAGCAATGAGGGAAAAAATCTGCAAAGTCACCCGGACGACGGGGGGGAGACGGAAGAGAGGGCAGCTCTCAGGGGCGAGGGGGTGTTGTGTCCCCGTCGCCCCGCCATCCCATCATCCCCAACCCCTCTTGCATGGCACACTATGGCTGAAGGGCTGCGTTGTCATGGTAACTCTGGCTGAGGAGCTGCTGTGCGAGTGTTACATGACAGGCGGGTGTGGAGAGGGAAGCCAGGGGGGCAACCATTTTGTCCTGGCAGAGTGGGCACCCCGCTGCGAACCGGGAGGGGGGACTTGGAGCTTTGTCGCGGTCACATAACCGCTTTCGCACTCTGGGACGTACATTTGTTCCCCCCCCCCGGTTCCACATCATTGACACTGACAGACAGACAGACAGACAAGGCCATGTGAAAAGAAAACAACAAAGATCAAAAGTAGAGGAGTAGTAGCCGGGAGGGTTGTTGTCGAGGACGTTGCTGAGGAACAGCGACAGCTCTGCTTTGTAACATTGACTTTGACCTTCAGGGCATTTTCCAAAAACCAAACATCCAGGAACAGGAACAACAACATGTAACAGACCCGACACTGCTTTTGATCAATAACCTTAGGCGTCGGTACTTAATAATATAAACAGAAAAACAGGTTACGGTTATAATTGACTTCCCCCCTATTGCGTCTCGCATTTCCACCCCTAGGCCACCAGAGAAACAGCCCCCCTGAGGCTTGATGCAGTGGCGTCGTATCGCCACCAGAGGGCTCTCACGTCCACTCATAAGACAGAGGAAAATGATGCTAAAAACTAAACAAGAGGTTAGTTAACTCGTGGGGGGACCACCACTCAAGGGACAAACAAGTTCCATGACCTCACCACTCAGAGAGAGTACCTCACCATTCACAGGAGCTGTGCAGAGTCTGAAATGTATCTTAACACCCCAATACCAATCTTCTAATACAACAGAAAAAAACATAAATATTACTTTAACAACAAAGGCTTTTGTTGAGACAACTACCCCCCCCCCCCCCACCCCCATATACTGTGACATAAACATTCTAATAAATGGAGAATAACATCCAAGACCAAGACGACATTAAAAGCAGCCTTGCTGATGTTAATAGAAAGGTACAGGTGAATACAATGGCAAATTGCCGTTAACGCACATGAAGCACACTGTTGTCAAGGTGACACCCAATTGGTATTGTACAGTGACTTAAAACATCTGAGTGATACACCACTAGTGTGTATAAATACAATACAGATTCAGTTAGTACCATTCATATTTGATCTGCTGGTTGTAGAGTGTGCTTAGTGTGACATAACTGCTTCTTCTGTCAGTTCAAATCAATAGAATAAACAACATTACTACAGCCACGCTGAGCACCGAAAGCAGACGCTCCTGGCCGTAGACGAACAGACCTCAATCCATTGCCCTCGGTCGACCGTGATATTAGTATAGACCACAGCTCATTTTCCAAGACAAAGATTCAGTGAGGTATTAATACCTATATGGTGTTTCCCAGTGCAACTAGGTGACTCGAGGAGATCGAGTTATGTACCTCCTGATTGCAGGAATCATAGCTCAAGTTTCTTTTTACCTTCGTACGAGATGCAGCTTTAGTAAGAGACTACTAACCCGGTTCAAGTACCGTGACCTCTGTGTGACCTTTCCACCACAGTGAGGACATGCCTCAGCTGAACAATTCAACATACACTCACTGAACACTTTATTAGGAACGCAAATACTAATACTGGGTAGGTAGGGCCTCCCTTTACTCTTTTAGAAGCCATTTAGAAGATGAGTACATTGTGGCCATGAAGGGACGCACATGGTCAGCAACAATACTCAAATAGGCTGTGGCATTCAAGCGATGACTGATTGGTATTAAACGGGCCCAAAAGTGTGCCAAGAAAACATTCCCCACACCGTTACACCACCTCCATGAATGAGAAGGTGTTCAGGTGTTCCTAATAAAGTGCTCAGTGAGTGTACGTCGCAAGTACAGTAACAAACGATTAATACTTCTAATATGACACGAAAGAAAAATTAACACTGGATAATGTTTTGACCTGGTGTCCAGGAAGGGACCGTTTCAGCTGAAGAGGAGAAAGCTTTCCCCTCAGACCAGCAGGACAAGGAGATGACGCGAGATTTGACACTCCATACACCCCCAGACAGGAGCTCTATGTCTACAGTGCAGTGCAGCTTCTTAAAGTCATTTTTCTTTCCCTACTCCTCTTCACCACCACAGAACGGTCCTAAAACAAATGACATGTATGCATCTAAAATAGCAGCTAATACCTACCTACACAAATACACATCCACCATATGCATGGACCGGGATCTATTCTACATTACTACCGAGTTTCTACTGATCTTTGAAGCTCGGTGGGTGTTGGTTTACTCACATTCCAAGAACACTAGTGGTTAGCATGCCAGACAAGGGAAAGGCTTCAACACGAAAAAACACAACAACATCAATCTATGGACTCCCTCAGCGACAAACTAAAAAGGACTGACTGGCAGCTGTCTGGCAGTGTCATTAGTGCATGTCAGACTCAGTTTTGGCTTGTGTTCTTCCATTCAAAACATAAACAATTGCTACGGCCACACGGCAATCAAGCCCGACTCACTGTCCACTGAGTGGACACCGAACCCTTTACGACGACGAGCTAGGTTCTACTTATTACGTCGGGTTTCTAACGGATACAAGCTGTTAATGGTGACTTTAGTACAGTAGTAACGAACATGCCATACTGCCAGATGACTGCAGTACCTGTAGTACACCTATATTTGTGTTAAGAGTGATTTTGAGAGGAGCTCCTTATTTCAGAGGCCCCCCTTTGCGTTCTCTGGAAGTGACACTGTTAGGTCGTGCAACAACGCATTGATGAGAAGACCTCGAGCTTCGGAACCCCTTCCGTCCTTCCGCGGTTCCGTCCTGGGTTCTTCGTTCTTTCTTAAAAATGTGTCAAACGTCTGCGAGACAAAGAAGCTCCGGAAGCTTCAGTTACTTTTTCTCCCTTATTGACGTAGTAGCGAGTCTCCCTCTGGTGGTCGGAGGAGGGAAGGCCGTCACAGGTGGAACGCGGGGTTGTACTTCCTGACCTCCAGGAGGAGGCACTCCCGCTCGGAGAGGGCTCGGGAGAGGGCGGACTGGGCCTCAGACAGCTGCTCCTCCATGGACGGAGTCTGGAAGGAGAGAGAGTTGATGGTTCTGTTAACCTTTAACCTCTGGATGAAGCGTCTCTGATAAGGCCAGGTGAAAACGCCAGTGGTAAACGACGTGGTCGTGTATTAACAGCTACGGTTGTATTTGATCACCTGACGCCACATGATGACCCTCTTACCCTTAATTGACAATTGTAACGGCTGACAGCAGGAGCAGAACGCATTCTGAAGGAAACAGACACATCTTGTCTGTTCGAGTACAAGAGAAATGCCTCGAAAATGTCTTGGATGGCGCTTCATCATTCGGTAAGACAATGACCCCAAACATACTGCCATAGCAACTAGGGAATCTTTCAGGGCCAAAAAAATCGGAAAGTGTTCGAGAGACGAAGTCAATCTCCACATTCTCCAGATTTAAATCCAACTGAACATGCATTTCATTTTGCTGAGGAGGGGATCGAAGGCAAAAGACCTCAAAACAAAACAACAGCTGACGATGGCTACAATCCAGGCCTGGCCACAGTATCAGTGTGTCGGTCGCAGACTTCATTAACATTTAGGCATTTAGCAGACGCCTTTATCCAAATCGACTTTACAACAAATACATCTCACTAAGTAAGTGAATCATCTATCCACCAGTCATAGCAGGAAAAAGTAATCTTTGCTCAGGCCTGGAGCCATCGGCGGTCGTCGTGCTAGAAGAAGGACGATTTTTTTTGGTTTGTTTGTTTTGTTTATACACTGGGGAACCAGTACAGTACGTGGGGGTAAGTCGATGTCTCAGGAGGGACGGTTCAGGGAGTTAACAAGAGCATCAAAGAGAAGTACTACAACTCTCTCTGCAGCAACACATCCTTCTACTGTTACATTAACTGTTACAACAACTGTGTGGTTAATGATTAACAACACAGGGTCTGTAACCCAGGTCAGCTGACAGTTAAGACGGCTGACAGCTGTGTGGTCAGTTTACCTCCGTCTAACCATCCATTATTAACCAGAACAACCGTTCAACGCCTGGGCCACACTGGATACCTCTACCTCAGCAGCACGTGTGCGTCACTTCGGCACCCATGTTAACAGGTTAGAGCAGCCACACAGCCCATGTTAACGGGTTAGAGCAGCCACACAGCCCATGTTAACAGGTTAGAGCAGCCACACAGCCCATGTTAACGGGTTAGAGCAGCCACACAGCCCATGTTAACAGGTTAGAGCAGCCACACAGCCCATGTTAACAGGTTAGAGCAGCCACACAGCCCATGTTAACTGGTTAGAGCAGCCACACAGCCCATGTTAACAGGTTAGAGCAGCCACACAGCCCATGTTAACAGGTTAGAGCAGCCACACAGCCCATGTTAACAGGTTAGAGCAGCCACATGCTCAAGTGGATTGCGTGGCTGCTCTAACCTGTTAACATGGGCGCCAAAATGAAACACACGCGCTGCTGTCGTAGAGGTATCCGGTGTGGCCCAGGCGCAGGTCCCTGTGAGTTAACCCTATCAAATGAGCTGCTTGTATATCCGCTATGCCCGATACATCTTGGGCCAGTTTCACAGAAGACGCTTAGGCCTAATCCTAGACTAAAAAGCATCTTCAATGGAGATTCTACATTGAAAGTGTCATTTAGTCCAGGACTAGGCTCAACCCTTGACTGTGAAAGCGGCCCCTTAATGTTAAAAGCCCACAAAGAGCCATACGTACAATACGACCGTTGTAGGAAATGTGCTGTCGTGACTAAAGGCGTTAAGCTCGCTACGCCTTTCATTTGACGTGACGTGACCGTGTCCACACACAGACTACACGTCCTAATAGCTGAAGCGAATCACAGGGACAACAGCGGTGACATTGTTCATCAACCGTGGGCCAATCTTGATGAGAATGGGTGAGTCAGTGCATCCAGGCTCTGGGCCTCTCCTATCTGGACCTCTCTTACCCTTACCGTTGAATAGGCGTGTGTGTGTGTGTGTGTGTGTATGTGTGTGTGTGTGTGTGTGTGTGTGTGTGTGTGTGTGTGTGTGTGCTGAAGAGTGGCATGGGTGTTGACTCTAAACTCATCACTGTAAGCTCACTCTGTCTCTGTGTGTGTGTGTGTGTGTGTATGTGTGTGTGTGTGTGTGTGTGCTGTGTGTGTGTGTGTGTGTGCGTGTGTGTGTGCGTACGTGTGTGTGTGTGTGTGTGTGTGTGTGCGCTGAAGAGTGGCATGGGTGTTGACTCTAAACTCATCACTGTAAGCTCACTCTGTCTCTGTGTGTGTGTGTGTGTGTGTGTGTGTGTGTGTGTGTCTTTGCAGAAGACTATATCAGGTCCCAGCGGGTGTGACTGTGTGTGTTTGGTAATGGCAGCCCTGGATGCTGATGTATGGGCTTCTGTACCGTGTCTAAGCAAAGCCCTGGATGTGTGGCTCAGTTGGTAGAGCATGGTGCTCACAACGCTTAGGACCGTATATACGCTGGGACGCTGGGGACCGCTGGGACCGTATATACTGAAACATTTTATGCACAATGTAAGTCACTTTGGATAAAAGCGTCCGCTAAATGGCATATACATATATATACATATACAGTATATGAACATGACACACTGTCTCATACTGTACCTGGCTCTCCTGCAGTGGGACGGGGCAGGAGGGGTCAGGTGTCTCCAGGCAGGCCACCGTACCACCAGAGGCCTGGCCCACCTCCCCTCCACCTGCTGCAAGGCAAGGTTGTGGTAAAGACGACCCATCACAACAGTAGAAAATTACTCAAGTTCTTAAATAATAATTTTAGTACACAATATATTTCATAGGATTCCACTGTTATTCAAAGCTGAGAGAAAAATAATTGTATTATTGTGATAATCATGTTTCTTTCTCCCCCCCATATTTTTCTTTTTATTTGACAGATACAGTGAAGATTTAGACAGGAAGGATGGGTGAGAGAGAGAGGAGGGATGACATGCAGGATATGTCCCCGGCCGGAATCGAACCGAGGACCCTGCGGTTACATGGTCAGCGCTTAACCCGTTACGCCACCTAAGCGTCCCCCAACCGAGACTTGTATTGACCCTCCCTCCACTACTGACCTCTGAGCCTGAAGATGCCGTCGTCGGCCCGCTCCAGGAGCAGCTGATCCAGGACGAAGGTGGCGGGGACGGGCTGGGGGGCGCTGGGGTAGATCTTTGGCCCGTCGTCCTACAGATGGAGGGAGAGCACCGCTTAGTCAACACAGAAGACTGTACTGTACTGTACTGTAGGGCACTGTGCTGTCATCCCTGTCCCAGAGGAATGGGAAAAAACGACTAGCTCTGAGAACAAGTTATAGAGAAACAAAATGGTCAGCGCTTTACACGAAGGATATTCACAGCTTTTAAAAAGCTGGCGGCGTCTTTTGAAGTCAACCTTGACTAAATCTCCTGTAAAAGCCGGCCCTTCGCGTTCCAGAGTAACGGCTTGTCTTAGCTTGCGAGACAAAACGCTGTTCTCAGGATTCCCATGAGAAAGGCCTGTCACCTGTGTCCCTGAGAGATGGAATGGTAAACGGACTGACTCATATAGCATAGCGCCTTATTCCCAAAGCGCTTTTACAACGGCCTCTCGTTCACCCGTTCACACACACATTCACACACCGAATGGCAGCAAGCTACCATGCGAGGCGCCGCCGGCCCGCTCGTTGGAAGCAATTCTGGGGTTCAGTGTGACAGTGTCTTGCCCAGAGGACACCTCGACACGTCGATCGGCACGTCGAACGGCTCAAACCTCCTGAGTCCTCCGATAGAGTGACGCCACCTCCAGCTCACAGCTCACCTTCAGAGTGACGGTGACGTCGTGCAGGTGGACCCTCATGGTGGGGGCGTCGGCGCTGAGCTCGTCCTCCAGGAAGGGCCCCAGGGTGGCCAGGGTGGAGGCCAGCAGCTCCACCCTGCAGCCCCGCACGCCCAGCTCCAGGAAGCCCACCGACTCGGCCAGGGCGGAGTGCCTCCCGGCGGACGGGCCCATCTCCGCCCGCATGTGCACCATGGGCGCCCCCCTGCCGCTGCCCGGCTTCTGGCCCGGCGTGGAGGCACCTGGAGCTGGGGGAGGTGGAGGAGAGAGAGTAACAGCTGGGTAACTAACCAGTGAGTGGGGGACCGACCGCACTGATTGATATGTGGCGGTGGTCTTAAAAAAAAGTGTCACTGAGAATCGTTGAGTGGTGACGTTTGGATGAGAAAGTGTGGCTATTACATGAGTGATTCGAATTTGCCCTTAGCACACGCTTTTAATCCAAAGGGATTTACATTTTACAGATTACAGGGACATCCCCTCTGGTGTAACTGAGGGCTAAGTGCCTTACACAAGGGCACACTAGTGGTGGTGTTCCCAGGTGGGATTTGAACTCATGATCCTTCTGATCACCAGTCCAACTCACTATCCACTAGGGCTAGGCCACCACTACCCCCGTGGAGATGTGAAGACGAGTATGACAAAGATGCACTATGTATGGTGGGAGAGAGAAGAATCGGGTGGGTGGGGAATGTTCTCTGACAAAAGGAACAGTTGTGATCGGAGCTGGAGAGAGAGAGAAAGAAAGAGAGAGAATGAGAGAGAGATAGAGAGAGAGGGGGGGGCTGAGTCCCATGTCAGTGAGACTGATGCTAGGTGAGGTGTGGTGTGGTGTGGTGTGGTGTGGTGTGGTCAGGGTGCAGGTAGACCAGGTGAGGTGTGGTCAGGGTACAGGTAGACCAGGTGAGGTGTGGTCAGGGTACAGGTAGACCAGGTGAGGTGTGGTCAGGGTACAGGTAGACCAGGTGAGGTGTGGTCAGGGTGCAGGTAGACCAGGTGAGGTGTGGTCAGGGTGCAGGTAGACCAGGTGAGGTGTGGTCAGGGTGCAGGTAGACCAGGTGAGGTGTGGTCAGGGTACAGGTAGACCAGGTGAGGTGTGGTGTGGTCAGGGTACAGGTAGACCAGGTGAGGTGTGGTCAGGGTACAGGTAGACCAGGTGAGGTGTGGTCAGGGTACAGGTAGACCAGGTGAGGTGTGGTCAGGGTACAGGTAGACCAGGTGAGGTGTGGTCAGGGTACAGGTAGACCAGGTGAGGTGTGGTCAGGGTACAGGTAGACCAGGTGAGGTGTGGTGTGGTCAGGGTACAGGTAGACCAGGTGAGGTGTGGTGTGGTCAGGGTACAGGTAGACCAGGTGAGGTGTGGTGTGGTCAGGGTACAGGTAGACCAGGTGTGGTGTGGTCAGGGTACAGGTAGACCAGGTGAGGTGTGGTCAGGGTACAGGTAGACCAGGTGAGGTGTGGTCAGGGTACAGGTAGACCAGGTGAGGTGAGGTGTGGTCAGGGTGCAGGTAGACCAGGTGAGGTGTGGTCAGGGTACAGGTAGACCAGGTGTGGTGTGGTCAGGGTACAGGTAGACCAGGTGTGGTGTGGTGTGGTCAGGGTACAGGTAGACCAGGTGAGGTGTGGTCAGGGTACAGGTAGACCAGGTGAGGTGTGGTCAGGGTACAGGTAGACCAGGTGTGGTGTGGTCAGGGTACAGGTAGACCAGGTGAGGTGTGGTCAGGGTACAGGTAGACCAGGTGAGGTGTGGTGTGGTCAGGGTACAGGTAGACCAGGTGAGGTGAGGTGTGGTCAGGGTACAGGTAGACCAGGTGTGGTGAGGTGTGGTCAGGGTACAGGTAGACCAGGTGAGGTGTGGTCAGGGTACAGGTAGACCAGGTGTGGTGTGGTCAGGGTACAGGTAGACCAGGTGAGGTGTGGTCAGGGTACAGGTAGACCAGGTGTGGTGTGGTCAGGGTACAGGTAGACCAGGTGAGGTGTGGTCAGGGTACAGGTAGACCAGGTGAGGTGTGGTCAGGGTGCAGGTAGACCAGGTGAGGTCAGGGTACAGGTAGACCAGGTGTGGTGTGGTCAGGGTACAGGTAGACCAGGTGAGGTGTGGTCAGGGTACAGGTAGACCAGGTGAGGTGTGGTGTGGTCAGGGTGCAGGTAGACCAGGTGAGGTGTGGTCAGGGTACAGGTAGACCAGGTGAGGTGTGGTGAGGTCAGGGTACAGGTAGACCAGGTGAGGTGTGGTGTGGTCAGGGTACAGGTAGACCAGGTGAGGTGTGGTCAGGGTACAGGTAGACCAGGTGTGGTGTGGTCAGGGTACAGGTAGACCAGGTGAGGTGTGGTCAGGGTACAGGTAGACCAGGTGAGGTGTGGTCAGGGTACAGGTAGACCAGGTGAGGTGTGGTGAGGTCAGGGTACAGGTAGACCAGGTGAGGTGTGGTCAGGGTACAGGTAGACCAGGTGAGGTGTGGTCAGGGTACAGGTAGACCAGGTGAGGTGTGGTCAGGGTACAGGTAGACCAGGTGTGGTGAGGTGTGGTCAGGGTACAGGTAGACCAGGTGAGGTGCGGTCAGGGTACAGGTAGACCAGGTGTGGTGAGGTGTGGTCAGGGTGCAGGTAGACCAGGTGAGGTGTGGTCAGGGTACAGGTAGACCAGGTGAGGTGTGGTCAGGGTACAGGTAGACCAGGTGAGGTGTGGTGTGGTCAGGGTACAGGTAGACCAGGTGAGGTGAGGTGAGGTGTGGTCAGGGTACAGGTAGATCAGGTTACCTGCTATCAGACCACTCAGCAGGTCGGAGATCGCCACGTTGCCAAGCTGTCGGGGGCTCAGTTCCTGGGCCTCTAGCGCCACCACCTGGTTCTCTCCCTTCATGTCCAGCACACAGGACAGCCCAGAGAGGGCCAGCAGCAGCACAGAGGCCTGCACAGCACCGTGACAACAGCACAGTTAATCAGTTACACTCTACTACGCCCTCAGCAGCTCCCTACATCCACTATCTGAAGCCCCAATACAGGGGTTCATACTGTCAGTCAATGTTTGATCTAGATGGATGGATCGATAGATCGATAGATAGATAGATAGATAGATAGATAGATAGACAGATACTTTATGATACATGAGGGGAAATTCAGGTGTTACAGCAGCTCAGACCACAAAAACAACGACAAAATAAAGAATCCAAGAGTAATTAAAACAGTAAGAAAAAGAAAAAGAAGTGTAGTGTCCGTGGTTATTTGGTTTAAACTTCGCTAAAGGTTTCAACAAACAGTATGAAAACGACAATAAACTGCTATAAATAACTGAAAGAAGATGGAGCCTGCTGTAACAGGCTGATAGTTCTATCGGCGCTTGATTATAAAGCTTTGTGAGCTAACATCTAACATTGACATGATACCATCTCACAATGCCTTTACTGGACGGTTGCTGCAGTGTGTGAGGGTGGGTGAGCGGGTCTGGAGCCTACCGTGTCCTGGCTGATGTCCTCTGTGCTCTGGGACAGGGAGCTGCTCAGGTCAGCTGACGAGCCTCCCTCCACACCCCGGCCGGCCATGTGGAGCGGGGTGCCGTTGGGCCGCATGGACTCCACACCTGACTCTGAACACACACACACACACACACACACACACACACACCAACAGTGGGACTCTGACTCATGGACCACACACCTGACTCTGAACACACACACACACACACACACACCAACAGTGGGACTCTGACTCATGGATCACACACCTGACTCTGAACACACACACAGACACAATGGGACTTTGACTCACAGACTCCACACCTGACACACACACACACACACACACACACACACACACACACACACACACACACACACACACACACACCAGGAGTGGGACTCTGACTCCACACCTGACTGACACCACAACAGGGAGGAGCCTAGATCTTCATTTCAGGAAGAAGCGTTGTGTTCCTAACACCTGACAAAAGGCTTCAACACCTGTAACCTTGACTCTTACAAGCGTGGTGTAGCGGTGAATAAAGGCAAGTGTTGGTAAATGCAAACGCCATAGTGTAGCTTTAAATGGAGGGTACACAATACGCACGGGAAGTATGTAAACAGTGTTTATATGCGTTCGTAACCCCTTTCCCTCCGTGATTCTTACAATATAATCATATCGGATCAAATGTGCAGAGCAGCGAATCCCAACGGGCCGCGAGGGTACTGCAAGTGGGCCGCCAAATCATGGGCAAAAAAAATAAATTATTGACGTTTTTTGTTGTTTTTGTTACAAAAACGTTTTAATTTTAAAAAGATAAAAAATCTTGGATTGAACAGCCTTGATCGTATTGTGTGTGGTGTGCGCCGCTGCATAGACATATTTCTAGCCGCCTCCAGCTCTGACGGTCGTATTTTCTACAAGCCTTGCACTCGGTGGATTTCTGTCATTTCTAACTGCAATTGCGGCATTGCGCCGACGTAGTGGTGAGGGCGCTGTTTCGCAAATAAGTTAGCTTTCGTGTTTGCTAGCGAAATAGCTGATAGTCGATGTTGACTGCTCAAGGAGAATACATATTTGAAAGTACAGAATGCCTGAGAGCCTTATATTGCATTATATTACATTACATTTTGAATGGTCATCTGGTGCCTGAGTATTGTGTTTTCCTTTACATAAATAATGACATTTCCACCATAAATTGATGCAGAAAGGGCACAAATTGCATCTAAATTCACCAAAATGCAAGAAATGAAGTGTTTGATGCTCGTTTAAGGACCCCCAGACAGCCCTGCTTCGGTCCCCCCGTGTATGATGAGGGTCCTCCCTCATGTATCAGACTGTAAAACTGATTATATTTCATTGACATATCACTATAGGTATAAATTCCATCCAAATTCAACTGTTTAGACTTTGTTTGCATCCACCAGTGCTCTCCTGCGCGCAATTGCTTTGCGCAACCGCCTCCATTTCACACCGTTCCATATTATTTTATGTTAGAGACCGACCCAGGCCCCCCATTACAGAAAGGAAAAATTATGTGGCCCTCACAGAAAAAAGTTTGGGGACCCCTGGTCTAAAACCTCTAATTCCACCCCAAAAAACCGAGCCCATCTGGCAACCCTGGTCAGGAGTCGGGAGTTGCCCACACACATAAGGATGTTTGGTCGTAAATATTGAACACATACAACATTTACGATCTTGGTATTTGATCACCTGCTATATAAAACATCGCCGCTCGGCTTTAATGGTTTAACCGCAATTTATTTTTTTGCCACGCTCCCTCTAGTTTTTGGTAAAATTACGTCGTTGTTTTGAGCGCTCGTGTGCGTTTCATGCGCGTGCACGCGAAAAAAAAATCGCGCTGCTGAGTGGGCCGCGAATACTGAAGAGATCTGTAAAGTGGCCCGTGAGTCCTAAAAGGTTGGGAACCGCTGGTCCAGTGTGTAATATTTGTGATATGTTATATGTGTATATGTTTGTGAATATGTGAATATGTTTTCTGTTTTTGCACCTTCAGAAGAACCACTACAATTTCATCGTATAGGCAACTGTATAAGGACAATAAAGTCTATTTTATATATATCACTGAATTGTATGGCCATTCTGTCCTGTTTGTGATGTCACACACTCACCTAAGAACATCCAACTCTGTCACGGAAACCATCACCAACGTTCTAGAACCCAGAACACTGAAGACCAGTCACACCTGTGAGAGTTCACAGACAACTGTGCCTATCTTACGTATAGCATAGCTGAGAGAACAAGAACACAACTAGTAATACTTTTGATGTTTCCTTCACTACAATGTCTTCTATCAATAGTAACCGGCGGGTCGATGGCCTCGGTAAGTCTTCTATTCTCTTCTAATTTTCATAGTTACAGATAACAAACATCTATCAGCAGGGAAATAATGAATGTTTGAGTCTGTTACAAGTACTTTTATAATAATAATAATAATAATAATAATAATAATAATTACATGAGAATGCAGCCTCACCAAATCTCTTCTTTTGTACAGAATCTCAATTTGAATTTCAGTTTATTTAAGAAAGGACAATGCATACCAATTAACTTTACCAATTAATTAATTAAGTGTAAATGAATGAATGGTCTTTATTGTCATTGCTACAGTACAGGTACCAAACAACGACATTTAGGAGGGGTGGCTCCCCTGGTGTTAGGAAAAAAGAAAAAAAAAACGTTTAAAAAAAAACACTTTAAAAAAAAACACTTTTAAAAAAAAACACAAGAAGGGAAGGAGCTGGTTTACATAAATAAAGGCTATGTACTCTATCCACTATACTATACTGTACAGATAGACGACTAGGGTTGTCATATTGCAATTGCCAGATTTAGCCAGGAGGCTCGTTTTCATCTGTGGTCCCTGGCCAAGATTGTAATGAATGTTTGAGTCTGTTTCAAGTAGGCCTACTTGTATGTACCAAGGAAGGTTAGATAGAAGAACTGTAAAATGTACTGTATGCCTAGTTAGGAAGTGCTGTTATATTATATTATATATATTAGCTACATTATATAACTATAATGTTGTCCTATTTTGTCCCAGCAGCCCGCAGACAAACACGACGACACAATCCTTTGGCGGTGCTTGGTGTACGGGGGGCTAGCGTCAGGATGTTGGCTGGACGTCCTCGAGGCATCACGACCCCTCTGATGCGGCTGAGGATGCTGCTGGGCTCAGCACGCCACGCCACCCTGGACAGCGACGGCGAGCACAGCGCTCCTGACGACGACGATGACTACGTCGATGACTACGTCTCTCCTGTCGCCGTCAGCACCAGAGGTGACGAAGAGGAGGAGGAGGAGTACAGCTGCTCCTCCTGTGCGTCCGATGACGACTCGGACTCTGACGATGACTCTGACGATGACTCTGACGATGACTCGGCACGCCACGCCGGCTCCTGGGCCCCCCCACGCCCTCCCTCTCCCTACGTCCCCTCCTCCTCTGAAGACGAGGACTCGTCTGAAGACGAGGACGACGACGACGATGACTCCGAGGAAGAGGAAGGGAAGGGCGATGCCCCTGGACGCCCTGGTGGCGCCCGTCCTCGGGCCCCTCCTCCACGCCCTCCCTCTCCCTACCCTCGCTACGTCCTCTCCTCCTCTGAAGACGAGGACTGGTCTGAAGACGAGGACGACCCTGATGGAAGCATACGGGCCAGACTGTTGGGCCTGTGTCGCCCTTCTGCTTGTGGTCCCGCTGGTCTCCCTACTGGACACTCTGCTGGTGTCTCTATTGGACACTCTGCTGGTCTCTCTACAGGACACTCTGCTGGTCTCCCTTCCGGACACTCTGCTGGTCTCCCTCCTGGACACTCTGCTGGTCTCTCTACTGGTAGGTCTGCTGTCCTCTCCATGCTTTTAAACGAGGCCTTAAAACCCACCTTTTTAATAGAGCCTTTTTTTTGCCTTTTAATTGAAAATGTGTATTGCTTTATCTTCCTGTGTTTAATTGTAGCACTCTGAGATTTCCTATGTAAAGTGCTTTTATAAATAAAATGTATTATTATTATTATTAGAGGGAGGAGACGCCATGAGGCCCCAGACGACTCCCCTCCCACACGTGTCGGCCCCTGTGAGGGTGGCCAGGGCCCCTATGACGGCGGCACCCAGGCCCAGCGGTAGAGGTAAGAGGACCAGGGACGACGCCGGCAGCTGTTCCTCAGACTCAGACTCAGAGGAGACCTCAGCCAAGAGACAGAGGAGATAAGAGCGCTATAAGGAGCGCGATTCACACGAGATGTACATCTAACGTTAGGCTGATGTGTGCATGATAGACGCGCATGACATATTTCCATGTTTTATTTACAGCTATGGCATGTATTAAACCAAAACAACCCGCAATCCTATCCGAGCAGTTGTTATTATGTAATATTGTTGATGGGTTATATAATTTAATGTTATTTCAATGCATTATAGACCTTTTCTTTACAACAAGCATGACCAAAAAAAAATCGCTTTTATGTCGGTGCTGTGTCTAACGTTACAGTAACGCAACGCTGCATGACAGTCGAGCATTTCAGAGATGTACAATCATAAATCAATTATTACCTGTGGCGTTTGACAGCGGATGATGGTACACATATGTAAAGTTATCTATCAAACGTTCGTCTGACTTGTACATGATGCGCCTTTTGACCTATTTACATGTAGCAATCTAATCCGAGCAGTTGTTATTAGGTAATATTATTAATGGGTTGTATCATTCATTTAAATGCATTATAGACCTTTTCTTTATAACAAGCACAAACAACAACAACAAAACGTTATTATGCCGATGTGCTGTGTGTCTAACGTTACCAGCTGATTTGTGCATGACAGCCGCGCATTGACATATTTCTATGTCTGATGTCTAATGTCTAATGTCTGATGTACTAATGTCATTTCAATGCATTATAGACCTTTTCTTTACACGCTTCGCACACTAGGTGGGCCGCGAATACTGTAGAGATTTGTAAAGTGGGCCGTGAGTCCAAAAAGGTTGGGAACCGCTGGTGTAGAGAACACATCCGGCTTTCTCTTGATATAACACGTGGTGTGTACGGGAGGTATGGTGGGGTTGGTGTGTAAGCTGTGTAGTGGTGCGGTACCTGCGTCCATGAGGATGACAAAGTTCTCGCTGGTGTCGCTGTCCACCGAGAGGTGGTCATCAGGCAGGCTGCCGTCCATGATGGCGCTGTCAAAGGAATGCTGGGAAGGAGAGTTCTTCATGGACTGCATCCGCAGGCTGGCTGCCAGGGAGGGGGAGGACTCCTCAGAGCGCAGGGCCGGCTCCCTACACAGACAGACAGACAGACAGACAGGACACACGGGTGGGAGGACAGGTTGTGAGTTCAAATCCCACCTGGGAACACCACCGCTTTGTTTTTGTTTGCTATGCACCGTGGATGAGAGGGAAACGCAATTTCAGCCCTCTGTATGTCTGTACATATATTGGATTGACAATAAAGCTGACTTTGACACTAGTGTGCCCTTGAGTGAGGCTCTTAGCCCTCACTCTAATTGTAAATCGCGTTTGGATTAAAAGCGTCTGAGTTAAATGGCAAATTCTAAAATTACAATTCTCGAAAAAACAGCCTTTATTTTCATATTTCTCATCAGTGAAACCACAGACCCCCCCCCCCCCCCCCCCCCATCCAGAACAAACACATTCTGGTGCTTCGAGAGTGACTGGATGGAACATTAGGAAAACATATGGTGTCGAATGCTAAACAGCCCAGCAGGAGAGCAGGGGCCAGGGGGGGGAACTCACTTTGGAGTAAACAGCTTGCTCATTCCCGACCCGCGGCTCATGAAGCTGAAGGCGTCTTTGGTGATGGAGAACGCCCCGCTGAGGGCGTCTTTGGTGGCGTCCTTGGTCACGCTGAGGGCGCTCGACAGCTCCCCTTCCAGGCTGAAGGTGGAAGGGTCTCGGGACAGAAGGGCGACGGGCCCCGGGGAGAGGGGCGGGGAGAGGACGTCGTCCCCCTGGTTTCCCTCCTCCCCCCCCTCCCCCAGGGCCTCCACGGCCTCGCACGCCTCCTCCACCGCCCCGTCCGCCTCCTGCTCGCAGACGTCGGGGACGGAGGAGGAGGTGGCCGTTCCCGTGCCGTTCCCTAACCCGCTGTCCTCCAGCGGCCCTGGGAGGGCGGGGTCCCCGGGGTCCCCCTCGGTGGCCTGGTGGGTGGGGGACGTATCCGAGTCGCTCAGGCTGCCGGAGGCGCTGTCCGTCTCCGGGGTGCGGGCCTCCTCCTCGGGCTCGTTGGCCACCGGGGGCAGCAGGAGCCCCAGCTCCACCTGGGCCACCAGCAGGGCCAGGCACAGAGTGGGCGGGTCCGGCCGCCGCTGGCCCCCCCCCGCCCGGGCCTCCGTGGCTCCCCGCGTGTCCCGGCCCAGCTCGGCCCCCAGCCGGGCCAGCGTGTCCTTCATGCGCAGCAGCGCCACCAGCTGGTAGTGGTTGAGCCACACCTTGACCGGCGTGATGGCCTGGGTCAGGAAGTGGAAGGAGGCCTGCGGGGGGGGAGGAGCCGCCGCCTCCTCCTCCTCTGGGCTGGAGGGCGGTGGAGGGAGGTGGCGCCCCTGGTGGTGGGGGTGTCTGGGACTGGTGGTGGTGGTGGTGGCAGCGGTGGGATCCGCCGGAGACTGTTCAGACGGGGGGGAGGAGGAGGAAGAGAGAGAACCGCCGTGACCCTTGAGCGCGGCGGCCGGGCAGCACATCCACACGGACACGGCGAAAGGCTCCACGAAGGGGAGGCTCCGGCCCGGGGGGCCCCGGCGGGCGCCCTCGAGGGCCAGGGCCAGGCGGGACAGAGACAGGGCCCAGACGTCCTGAGCCCGGAGCGGTCGCCTCTCGGACGACACGGGGAGGGGCGGGTCCTCCGCCTCCAGGGCGTGGCGGAGGAAGGCGGAGGGCAGGGCGTGGAAGGAGCTCTGGTCCCTGGGGAAGGGGAGGCCGGGCGGGGGGGCCTGGAAGAAGGGGCGGGAGGAGAAGCTGCCGTGGGTGGTGCGGAGGTCCGCCCGGGTGCCGTGGGGGGAGTGGCGGGTGTTGCTGAGCGCCGTCTGGGGCACGCTGACGCTCAGGGCCTGGGGCCGGTCGGGGTGGTCCCCGATGGAAGACTCCAGGGGGATGATCAGCTGCAGACAGAAGAGAGAGGAGGGAAGGAGAGAGAATGAGAGAGAGGGAGATGGAGAGGGAGAGAGAGAGAGAGAGAGAGAGAGAGAGGGAGGGAGAGGGAGAGAGAGAGAGAGAGAGAGAGAGAGAGAGAGGGAGAGGGAGAGAGAATGAGAGAGAGGGAGAGGGAGAGAGAGAGAGAGAGAGGGAGAGAGAGAGGGAGAGAGAGAGAGAGAGGGAGAGGGAGAGGGAGAGGGAGAGGGAGAGGGAGAGGGAGAGCGAGAGGGAGAGGGAGAGAGAGAGAGAGAGAGATTAATCTCAAATCCAGACAAAACCAGTGTCAGCAAAGGAAGGCCAAGACAACATCGGCATGAGGATCATCCAAAAACAAAATGTGTCCCTTTTTCCTCTCAGATGAGCAGATAGATAGCATGCAACAGATGCATTAACCAACAGTGTTACCCAATAGTGCTAACTCATCACTAAACAGAGCGTTTGTTTGTTTCTTAACAGTCCTGAGGGGGTTAGAATCTGGCGTGCTGCGCAGGTTTTTAAGCAGCCATCCATATTTAATGAGAACACTTAAGGCGACACTTCCAGTAAACTGTGTAGAACGTAAATATCCTAATCTCCATGGCCCAAAGGGACAGTGTACAGTATATAATACAGTATATATAGCCTTTATCCAAAGCGCTTCACAATGGCCTCTCATTCACCCCTCCACACACACATTCCCACACCGATGGCGTGCAAACTCATTTGGGAGCAATGGACATATCACTAAGCCACGCCCCCTTTGAAAACTCAGACAAACAAACAACGCTTCACTGACGGTGACTGACTGACCGACCGTGACTGAATGACATTCAATGACTTACAATGGCGGGAGTTGGCAAATTTCTGATTTCTGATTTACCACAGCAAGTAATAGACATGTTTTTTTAAAGATGACAAGATAGTCTAGAAGCTTTTCACCATCAGATATTAGCGAGTTGTTTGTCTGAGTTTTCTGCCTGTAGTGACTTTTGCTGTGATATGATTGGACAATTTCTATTTTGGTGGCGTGGCTTAGCGATAGGTCCGTTTGGGGTTCAGAGTCTTGCCCGGGGACACCTCGACACGTGGACAGGAGGGATCGAACCAACCGACCGCTGACCTTGCGGTCATTAGAGGTCTATCCTGTAGGGTGGCCTCACCTTGAGCTGGGAGGCGTCCATGCGTACGTCCACGTGCTCCTCGGCCTTGCTGCTGTCCTGGAGGTGGTAGAAGGCCTTCACCTGGTCCAGGGTGCACAGCAGGCCTCGGGCGAACAGGTTGACCCACAGCAGACTGGCTGGGTCCAGGCACAGCTGCAGGCCGTTCAGCTGGCCGTACAGGTTAGAGGTAGGCACTGGGAGGGGTGGGGGAGGGAGGGAGGGGGGGAGGGAGGGAGGGAAGGAGGGAGGGAGGGAGGGAGGGAGGGAAGGAGGGAAGGAGGGAAGGAGGGAGGGAGGGAGAGAGGGAAGTCATGGAGAGAGGGGAATAGTTCTTCAATGATGTGAGATGAGATGACACTTTAATAGCTAGTTTCTTTGCGGTTGTCTCATCATCATCATCACCACAAGAAATCTCCCTGAAGCGAACAACAACATCATTAACTTTGGAAGAAAAAAAAAGATCAAGGAATACTAGTCCGCAAGAGAAATGCAGTACATTCCACTTGTGTTTTGCTCATCCAGTACATACACATACCAGGTAAACCAGGGTTGTCAGGGAAGTAGTACTCTGTGAACTGCAGGTGGATGGCAGGTACGTTGTCGGCCATATGCAGGGCCTTGCGGTTACAGGACACCAGGGACTGTGTCTTCTTACTGTGACGCCCCCCTGTGGACACCTAAGACACCGACGGAGGGGATGATGACAATAATAACACACTGAACTCGTTGTCATGTTCATGAAACCAGTTTGAGACAACGAAGTGTGCCAAGAAAACATTCCCCATCATTACACTACCTCCAGCAGCTTGGACTGTTGACAGGTGTACAGGTGTAAAGTGTTCTCTGGGTGGATATTTTCTTGTGTTCTGTTTTCAGTGTGTTGTTTTGTAATAATATTTGTATTGTAAACAGACCTGCAGGCTTAGTTATCCCTGGATAAAGAAAGGTTAAATGAAAGAATCTCCATGTAATCACAGTTATTGGGGTAATTATATTTGAAAATAATTGTTATCACACCTACGACTATGTCCTACACTGAGCATCCTAGTGAGGTAACAACAGCTTGTTTTTACTCTGGACGTCAGAGTTCGAGGAGCAGTAACGACTTAATGCGCTACCGACGGCCTCCCATCACATGAGACACAACAACATTTCATGTTTTCGTTTTCGTGCTTTTTCAAAGCAAAAGGGGAACTCTGCCAGCTGCCAACTTCAAAAACTAAATAAACCCCGACGCCATGCTGCTATTTGGTGAAAGGTGTAACATTTACATAACAGATAACGACTCCTACTTCCTCTAGGGCTGTACAAGCAGAGACTGCTTTTTAATGTTAATCTGAGGTGGCAGGGGTTTCCACTGTCTCGGTTGAGCAGGCTTGGGGGCGGTGGAGTGTGTCAGTGTGTGAAGGCTGATTCTATTCTTGCTGTGGTATTGTTAAGACTATAGTGCCAGGTCAGAGGTTCAATGAACAGTTCCTAATGGGGGATTTCATTGGTTTTCCACCCCCCGTACAACTAACTCACTACATATCCTCCTGGCCCAAATGCCCAACCCCAGTGCCCGGTGAAAACCCATCACAACGATAACCTTTATAAAAAAAAGAACTCACTTTTTTTCTTCTTTTTTTTGGTTTACTGGATTCATTTCAAAAGAACTAATATCAAAGGAGACATTTCTAGAGAGCTAGTGGGGGGGGGGGGCGGCCCTCTCACCTGGTGGATGTCCAGGTCGTCCACCCTGACCACCACACAGCTGGAGCGGAGCCTCTTCAGGGGCGTTCCTGGCGGGGGGGCGGCCACTGAGCTGCGCCTGGAGGCCTGCTCCCTGTCAGGGGGGCTCGTCTTGGGGGTGGGCTGGCCGTCTGCTGGACGTCAAGAGGAGAGAGGGAGATCCAACCATTTACATTCACATTTTGGAATTGGAATAGTAGACGCCTTTATCCAAAGTATCAAATACAGTTGTCTAAGTAAGTGAATCATCTATCCTTCAGTCATTGTAAAAATAAATAAATAAAGAAATAACCTATGCTATGGGGGCCATTAGCAGTTACAATACTAGAAGAACTTTTTTGTTGTTGTTTTTTTAATAGTAGAGAACCTGTACAGGGGTGTAGTGGGGATGAGGAGGTCTTTAGGAGGGACAGTTAAGATGTAGCCTGAAGAGATGGGTCTTCAATCTACGGCGGGAACATGTCAGTCCCACTCGTTGACGAGAGCTTGTTCGAACAATTTAACACTCCACTCACACCATGTGGCCTGATACTGCCACCTAACATTCGTAATATTGACACTCTCTGCACTTTCAAATCCAGTCTTAAAACACACCTTTTCACAAGGGCTTATTTGGTTTGATCTCCTGTATTTTGTTTGTTGTTATATCGGACTTTGCTGTTTTTATCTCACTTTGTTTTGTTGATTTTATAATGTTTTGATATGTGATCTTAACTATGTAAGGTGTCCTTGAGAGCCTTGAAAGGCGCCCATAAATAAAATGTATTATTATTATTATACTGCTAACTGATCAAAACCTGCGGTGCAGCAGCTCTACTACAAGATGTTTGGTAATATTCTCTCCTCCCTGCACGTCTATAGCTGGGTTTCCGTTAACCGGCAATTGCCGGTCTTTGTCCGGTAAAATTTGGTGAAGTCCGACAAATTGAAAAGTCGTCGGACATATTGTCCGGTGAAAATAATTCCCTTTGAATACAATTCGCTAAAGCTGGCTGGGTGCGTTCGTAAACACGCTCTGGAAATCCGATCAGCACTCGCGGAACGCCTCTCGTCCAATCGAACGACTCGGTCGCTCTGTGACATCGAAGCCAGCGTGCGCTCCGGCGCTCTCAGAGCGTGTTTACGAACGCACCCCTAGAAGTTTCCAGCCAGCTAGCTGAAGCTGCTACACACACCAGAGCCATGGCGACCGAACGGCAAGTTAAACAACATACTATAAAAGTGACATTGTTTTACTCATTACTCATACGTTTGTTGTCATTCGGCGGTGCTAATAGTCGCTTTCTTTTTTTATTTATTTAATTTATTTTATTTTAGCAGTTTCCCCGAAAGTTAAGTGTTTGTTTTTATATCACTATTTGCACTTCTGGTTAGATGCTAAACTGCATTTTGTTGTCTGGTACTTGTACTCTGCAATGACAATAAAGTTGAATCTCACCTAATCTAATCTAATCTAATCTAAAATAATCTAACATAATCCCATCACTATTACTCCCTATTTTCATCAGTGTTTCAATCCTTGAATCTGTGATGGAAATCAAGCAAAGCCACTTCAAGTCTCCCCACCACTGACAGCGCTGGGTGTGCCTTTCCTTACACTCTCGGTTATTCCCTGTGGATTTAAAAAAACGGTGTTTTGGTTTCTATAATGTGGTCTATTCTCAGTGTTGACGAGCAACTCAGGGGGCTTTGAGATGGCTAACAGCTAATTAAAGGAGTAATTCCACTCAAAAGGGTAGAAGTAAGCTGACTGTCTGTCTGTCTGTCTGTCTGTCTATCTGTCTGCCTGTCTGTCTGTCTGTCTGTCTGTCTGTCTGTCTGTCTGTCTCTCTGTCAGTGTGCTGGACTACCTATGACTTCCATGGTACCTGGGAACGCGTTGTCGGAGAGAAACGCCCTCTGTACAAAGGACCTACTGACCAAAATCCCTGTTCCCCGTAGCCTACATGCTTGCACTGTTACTGTTCAATAAAATGTTATACATCTAGACATTGTGGTATTTCTTTATATACGTATCCCAGACTGCCTATCAATTGTTTCTCAATAAACAGTTATGTTCTTCCCATTGTCATACTCCCGAGCTAAACGAAATGCCTTCCCAACCAGCGAGAAATGACGTTGTTTTATTGATTTAAAAAAAAAAAAAGGGTAAAACTGTAAAGAGAAAATAGAAAACTCACATTAATCCCAAACAATTTAACAAACTTCAGTTAACGTAATGTGGAGTCCGTTCATTGATCGATGCTGTCTGTTCAGTTCCCAGTGAGGCGCCCGTTCAGCGCTGGACCCGTTCAGCGCTGGATTTGACGCATGGCATAGCGCGCATGCGTCAAATCATGTTATATTATTATATATTATATAGCTCGCATCTAATCGTATCGGATGAGAAATAGACATTAAATGGCATATATAGGCCGCTACACAACAGTAATCACCGCGACAAACATTAGATTTGGAGGAAAAAAATATATGATTTTGGAAAAAAAAAAAAAAATTATATTTTAATATGATGACCGGAATATATCACGTTTGTCCGGTAAATCGAATTCTTCCCGGACACGATGTCCGACGGCAAATTTTTCTAACGGAAACCCTGGTCTATAGGTAATATTGGTATGTCCGCCCCCCCCACGGCGTGGTTGGCAGCGGGGCTGGAGCCTCACCCTGGGCCCTCCTGGCGGGGGAGTCCTTGGCTGGGTTGGGGGTCTCTGAGTGGGGCCCGGGTAGGCCTGAGGCTTCCATGCTCTTCTGGAACTCCTGGAGCAGTTTGGCAGCCCACTGGGCCCGGGCCTCCATGGCCCCGCAGTGGCGCTCCCAGTGTCGACAGCCGTCCCCTAGGAGGTCAAAGGTCAAAGTCATAGACTAGGGTTGAGTGCATAACCATGGCGACAGTACCACTGAAGGTTTTGAATCTCTCAAACTTATGATAGCAGTAACAGTAACAATACCATCAGATAATGTTATCATACCATCAGAGGTCAGGTATCTCACCACCACATTAACATCCTTTTAGGTTTTTTTCTACCGGTCCAGACCTACATTTTCTAATGACTCAGTCATTATCTAATGACTCAGCCAGTCTTTAGAAGAGCACAGTCACCTCAGAATGCAGAAACTGTTCTGGACGGAACTCCCCCCAACTTGACCTCCATTAAAATGCGTATGACATAATCGTGTTCCATCCTAGCTTTTATCATGACGTTTTTTTTTTTTTGCCTGGCTTTTATCTAGTGTTTATCTCAACTTGCACTTTAATTTGTATGTCTTATCTCCTATTTCTTGCTTTATTCCTGGTTTTATTTTATTTATTTTTTTACTTACTCTTGTTTTTACGTTCAGCACTCGGAGTTGCATTCGATGTATGACTTGTGCTGTATAAATAAAGTTTGATTGATGAAGTGAAGTGCTCTAGAACAGATTCTAATGTTCTACATTCTACAGGCGACGAGTTCCGTTGAGAATAGCAGTGCGCATGCCTATTACCTTCCCAAGCTATTAACTTGCATGAGCTGACAAGTCTACCACCCTGGAGAATACTCTGAATGATTATCCTGAGGCCTTGGGTACTATTAGTCTGCCTTTGAATGGATGTTGAGGTTTCAGTGGGAGCAGTAAAAAGGATTGGAGGCGGACAGCGGTGAAAACATATGGGCCCTGTTTGAATACTTAAAAAAGAAATACAGCCTCGCCTGCTCCCTTCAAATAACCAGTGATCTAAGGTGATTGCATTGGCTACAGCAAGCTTTCCACATTGCATTACTTTTCCCCAATCACATCACGACAGATCAGTGGTTTTATCAAGCAAGATAGGAAGGGAAAAACACTTTTTAAGAGTATTTAAACAGGGCCATGGTCTTTCTAAGAGAAGCACACTCATCATACCCCTTTTCCACCAAGGCAGTTTGAGGGGCCGGTTCGGAGAAGGTGCCCTAATCTCGAACCAGTTCTTTCGCGTTTCGACGGCAAAAGAACCGGCTCTCGGACAGGACAACTGGTTCCAGAGTGGCACCGACACTTGGCTGGTCTAGAACAAAGAACCGCTTACGCATCGCTGGGAAAGCGGAGACGTATACAGTGATGTAACGACGTGGCTCTCTAGCCCCGTGGACAAGTAAACCGGTTCTTAGAATGTTCGCAAGTTGAACCAACTGTCGAACCGAGTATCAGGGCAGCATAGCAACAGAAGACTTACCAGGCCGGTGGATTGGGTAGTAGTCAAACCCCAGCTTGCGAAAGGTGAGCTGCATGGCACCCTGGGATCCCTGAGGCAGAGGTTCATCTGTGTGTGTGAGACATCAGGGGACAGGGGTCAAACACGTTTGTGGAACACCTCCGGGAACGAGAGCTTATTTCACCATCAAAAGGATGATCCGTAGGACGCCATTTATGTGCAATATAGTTTCAACCGTGGTACAGTACCAGGGGACACCCAGAAGCGGAGGTCCTCTGTGGCTCAGTTGGTACCGCATGGCGCTAACAACGCTTAGGTGGTGAGTTTGATTCCCACTCGGACCGTATATACTGACAAACGTATGCACTCACTGCTATGTAAGTCGCTTTGGATAAAAGCGTCAGCTTAATTGCATATATTATATATTACATTAATCAATCAATCACTTCCAACTCCAGAACCACTACCGTTTAGCGTTGAATTCTCCGTGCAAGTAAGTAAGTAAGTAAAACTTTATTTCTATTGCGCCCTTCACAGCACGAATGCACAGGGTGCTTTACATCATAAATAAGGTATAAAATGGGTGAAAAGAAAAGCGCAAACAAACATTATCAAAAGAGATTAAAAAACAAAAAGGGAGGAACACCACAAAGGGGCAACATAAACAGAACATTAACAGAACATAAACAGGAACATAAGGTGGCTATCAGTGACTACCGTGGCGTGGCAGGCACATGTTTGGGGTGTGGGTCTCACCGGGGTCCGCTGAGGAGCTGTCGTTGCAGATGTGCAGGTCCAGACGGGAGATGAAGGTGTGGTAGGAGGACTCTTTGACGTCGTGGAGGTCGAAATACTGGCCGAGGTTACTGGGCGCACCGCTGGGAGGGGAGGAGGACTCTGTCCACCACGTGTGGATGCCAGGAGACGGAGGTGCAGTCTGTTACACAGAGGAGGTATCGACAAGTCGTTCACACACAAATAATAACGATAATAGATTTAAAAATGGCGCTCAAGGACACTGTACAAAAGAGAGAAAAAAGAAAAATGAAAGAAAACAAAAAGACAGAACAAAAATACAAAAGAGAAAATCATCACGATAAAAAAAAAATGTTTTTAAATGGTAGAAGAGGTCAGGCAACTATGGGGAATAATGTTACTCAAGACCAAACACACAATCACGATACCAAGGTATATATTATGCTACAATGACCCACTTTAAAGATATATACTTTTAAGTTACATAGATTTCACAAAGAAACGGCATTATGCAAAGTAAAATGCAGAATCTAGTCGACACAAAATATTGTCTTCAGTGAGATCTGACAAAGTGCTGACACATGGCTGTTGTGGACACAGCTATGGGGGGAGCTAGGAGGTGGAGCTAGGAGGGGGAGCTATGGGGGGAGCTAGGAGGTGGAGCTAGGAGGGGGAGCTATGGGGGGAGCTAGGAGGTGGAGCTAGGAGGGGGAGCTATGGGGGGAGCTAGGAGGTGGAGCTAGGAGGGGGAGCTATGGGGGGAGCTAGGAGGTGGAGCTAGGAGGGGGAGCTATGGGGGGAGCTAGGAGGTGGAGCTAGGAGGGGGAGCTATGGGGGGAGCTAGGAGGTGGAGCTAGGAGGGGGAGCTATGGGGGGAGCTAGGAGGTGGAGCTAGGAGGGGGAGCTATGGGGGGAGCTAGGAGGTGGAGCTAGGAGGGCAAAACGTGGGTGGGGAGGTAACTGGAGAGAAGTCAATTAAAAGGAAAGGAAAAGTAAAAGGAAATTCAGCAACTTTTCCAGGACAACAGAAACTAGATTAAATTGCTTCCTTTATGGTTAAAAAACATCACGTTTGGGCCTGGAGCCCTCGACAGGGTTTTGGGGGGGGGGGGGGGGGGGTGTCTACCTGCAGAGACTCTGCGGCCATGTTCTTCCTCTGCTGGGCAGACTTCTCCATGGCCTCGCTTAAGGACTTGGCGTAGTGGATGACGGCCTTGAGCTGAGAGTCCGTCAGCACCCACAGCAGGTCGTCCAGGATGAAGAGCAGCTTGGAGGCCAGCACGTTGCAGTCCTTCACCTGGGCAAGGTCACAGGGACAGCAGCCATTTTGTCAGACTTACTCAGACCTCAAGAATCAGAATCAGAATTTTATGGCCAAGTATATTTGCACATACAAGAAATTGACTTGGTGAGGTTGGTGCATAGGACATAAAGATAAAACAACAATATAATAAAACAACAATATATAAGCAAAAATAGTTTAAAAATATGGCAAAAGGGGCAGTAGAACAATAATTATGTAGCCTGTACATAAGAGTGGTCTAAAGTACCGATGTTCCACACTATCAGTTCTGTAGATCCACCTATATGCCTCAATCTCCAAATGACAAAACACAAATTGACTTAAAAACTAGTTTGAAACACTTTTGGGGTCTGAAGAGACCTCGCAACAAATGGACCTATCGCTATGCCACGCCCCCTTTGAAAACTCGGACAAACAAACAACGCTTCACTGACAGTGACTGGCTGACTGACCGTTACTGAATGACATCCAATGACTTACAATGGCGGGAGTTGTCAAATTTCTGATTTCTGATTTACCACAGCAAGAGATAGACATGTTTTTTAAAGATATTTCCAAGAATATTTCGTCTAGAAGCTTTTCACCATCAGATATTAGCGAGTTGTTTGTCGTTGTGTGTTGACCTGTTGTGACTTTTGCTGTGATATGATTGGGCAATTTCTATTTTGGGGCGTGGCTTAGCGATAGGTCCATTGATGTTGGAGTGAAAGCCTTACCCTGCGTTTTAGGGCGATGCGGATGCGCCCCTGGTTGGTGATGAGGCGTAAGGGGGTGCTGCTCAGGTCCTGGTCCTCGCTCTCGATAGCATCTGCCTCGATACGCAGACTCTGCCAGTTAATCTCCTTAAACGTCAACACCTGGGGAGGGCAGGATAAACATAGAAATATAACTCAATTATAGGAGTAAACATACACACACACACACACACACACACACACACACACACACACACACACTCCCTGAGGAGCATCATGTCCTATTCCTAGCTATTGTCATTTAGAGGCTAACAGAGAGCAGGAGAAGGTCATCTCTGAGGCTAATACGCAACATGGATTTCCCCATAACTTGATTGCTGAACCTTCTGGACATCAAGACCAATAATTCTGGCTGAATTAAATAATTTACTGCCAGCCTGAAAAACACACTCCCACTGACTCTGCTGGCTGAGGGGGGGGGGGGGGGGGGGTAATGCAGTGTTTCCCTACCATTGAATAGACTGGACAGGCCTCGGTGTCTGTCTGGATAGTGGGGTTTCCCCCCCCCCTGCCTAAAACTTTTGGCTTACATAGAAGTCATTAAGAACATTATGGTAATAGCAACCACTGCTATATAGATCAGTCCCCTGGCCACCCTGGATGTGGATTATGGTGTGTGTGTGTGTGTGTGTGTGTGTGTGTGTGTGTGTGTGTGTGTGTATGTGTGTGTGTGTGTCAGGGTTTCCGTTAGAAAAAATTGCCGCCGGACATCGTGGCCGGGAAGATTTCGATTTACCGGACAAACGTGATATATTCCGGTCAATATTAAAATATAATAAAAAAAAAAAAAATCTAAATCATATTTTTTTTCCCTTCAAATCTAATATAGCTGTTTGTCGCGGTGATTACTGTTGTGTAGCGGCCTATATATGCCATTTAATGTCTATTTCTCATCCGATACGATTAGATGCGAGCTATAATAATATAACATGATTCGCATGCGCGCTATGCCATTATGTCCAGCGCTGAACGGGCGCCTCACTGGGAACTGAACAGACAGCATCGATCAATGAACGGACTCCACATTACGTTAACTGAAGTTTGTTAAATTGTTTGGGATTAATGTGAGTTTTCTATTTTCTCTTTCCAGTTTTACCCTTTTTTTTATCAATAAAACAACGTCATTTCTATAACCAGGGGGGTGTTCCATCGACGTCGCTGGAGGAGGGTCTGGGCTTATTTCGTTAAGTCTCGCGAGACTCTTAAAAAGATCCAGGCATACCTTGATAGATCTCGCGAGACTTGTCGGGGTGAGCCTGGATTTTCATTTGGCGACGTTGATGGAATACCCCCCAGGTCTCGCTGGTTGGGAAGGCATTTCGTTTAGCTGCCTGTCAAATCATACTGTAGCGAACGGAGACTGGTAGTGTAACTCGCCCCATGCGGGAATCGAACCCAGATCTCCCGCATAACCGACGGCCGCGCTAACCATTAGACAGCTGTTAACGGGGCCTCATACAGGATCGTTACAATACTTAGGGGATAGCCCTGTAAGCTCATACGGGTCTGTATGTCGTCCTGAAGACCGGCTGTTAGATCATATCGCTGAAGTTTGTCTCCATCTTAGTGTAAATGTTGTCCGTTTCGTTTGTTATCCTTGTTATTGTGCGATAAAGTTAAGGCGCTCCGCTTCGGTTTACATCTCGCTTTCTTGATTTCCCATCTATGGGTGCGTTCGTAAACACGCTCTGGAAATCCGATCAGCACTCGCGGAACGCCTCTCGTCCAATCGAACGACTCGGTCGCTCTGTGACATCGAAGCCAGCGTGCGCTCCGGCGCTCTCAGAGCGTGTTTACGAACGCACCCCTAGAAGTTTCTAGCCAGCTAGCTGAAGCTGCTACACACACCAGAGCCATGGCGACCGAACGGCGAGTTAAACAACATACTATAAAAGTGACATTGTTTTACTCATTACTCATACATTTGTTGTCATTCAGCGGTGCTAATAGTCGCATTCTTTTTAAATTTATTTTATTTATTTTATTTGAGCAGTTTCCCCGATATCTTCATAGAAGATAGCTTCGCTTTACTTATAGGCTGGCTGGAGGGGGCGGGTCCTTCTCTCTCAGGCGGTGTTGTGTGTGGGTGTGTGTGTGTTTGGTGCTCAGCTGAAGATGGTGGCCCGAAGCCAATTTGAATACAAAATGTGAACTTTGCGAATTGTGTTCAAATTGTGCTTAGAGGGAATTATTTTCACCGGACATTTTGTCCGACGAGTTTTCAATTTGTCGGACTTCAACTAATTTTACCGGACAAAGTCCGGGAATTACCGGTTAACGGAAACCCTGGTGTGTGTGTGTGTTTACTCCTATAATTAAATCTCCAAGGACCGTTCTGAGGGAAACAGTGCAGTAGTCAGGGTCGTAAACTGGCGATAGCCCAAAAAGGTGACACATTTATTTTTTTGTGCCTCAAAACGAAGAAAATGATCAACGCCCGCCGCGGCTAACCTCAGGGGAGGACATTCATGGGGATGGAGGTTTAGCAGACGCGAAGATGTGTAGCCCGAGCATCATGTGACTTGAATGAGACTTAGAACTACTGTATTTTACGTGGATGAGGTAAAAAGCCTGCAGGCTTTCGCAGAAAGGTGACAAGTTTGCGCTCCTCCAGAGTAGTAAAGCGTCAGGTAAATGATGTGTTATTGTTTATGATATTACCTCTCCTCTCTTGGGGTCGGTGATGCGGGTGTAGCGCAGGTCGCTCTGCTGCCACTTGGGGTTGAGGCTGTTGCCCTGGAGCTGCCAGAGCTCGAAGGAGGCGTGGAAGGCCCGGGACTGCACCTTGATGGTGATGGAGTTGATGATGACGGACATTCCCTCCACCACCTTCTCGGCGAAGCCGTACTCGCTGCACGACAAGGCCGGGAGGATACACAACGTGAATACGAGCAAAGGTGTAAGCCACTGAGGTACTGGGAAGGGGTGAAACAGGCGAGTATATTTTGCAGATAGAAATTCAATGTAAAGCAGATTTTTTTTTAATGATATAATCATGTCTGAGTTATGTCTGTTGTGCATAGTATATGCCTCGAAGAGCTCTTCATCCCCTCTACTGTAAAAAAATAATATATATATATATATATATATATATATATATATATATATATATAAAGTAATGTAATATTTCTCTCTCACCTCTGGCCTGCAGTGATGGCGATAGGGGAGGGGCCGTTTGGGGCACGTGGCTCCTCACATGTCCTCATCTCCACCTCCACCTTATCCAGGAACTGCAAACAAGAGAGAAGGGGGGAGTGGGTGGATAGCATGGGTCAGCAACACTACAGGAGAGGACAGAGAAATGGTGCTGACATTCCTGAGTGACGACCTTGAGTGAACCCGTGACTACAGTACACACCCTGATAACAGAGTAGTGAATAATCTACTGAATGAGAATCTATATATTTTTTTTATTTGGCCACGTATATTTGCACATCCAGGCAATTGACTTGGTGAGGTTGGTGCATAGGACATACAAATATAAGCATAAAAAAAAAATAAAAAAATAAAATAAGAACAATAAATTATGTAGGCTTTGGGAGGCTAAGAGGCAATGAGGATATGAAGTGGCTATGGATTGTTTCAACAGAGAGAGAGGGAAGGAGAGAGGGAGAGAGTGAGTGAGAGAAAGAGCGAGCGAGAGAGAGAGAGAGAGAGAGAGAGAGAGAGAGAGAGAGAGAGAGTGAAAGAGAGAGAAAGAGAGAGAGAGCGAGAGAGAGAGCGAGAGAGAGAGCGAGAGCGAGCGAGAGAGAGAGAGAGAGAGCGAAAGAGAGAGTGAAAGAGAGAGATATCATCAAGAGCTGGGGAACAATGGGCCGAGCTCCTACCAAGCAGATGGGGCTGGTCTTCAACTTTGTCCATTGTATCTGGAGGAGACAGAACAGCAGGGGACAGAACAGTCAGACAGACACAATCGCTCGTCTCAGCGTTCTCCCAGCCTGTTCATCACTCAGGATGCACAAGACACAGCATCTAGGCTACTTCCCCTGAGACAGAATCACTCCTGTGCCCTCTGAGAGGCAAACATCTCACTATGGTTTTGTTAATGCGAGATATCACCGCAGAGAAGTGAACTGGCACAGGAAGGGTGAGGGAGGCGTGTGTGTTTTAAGAGGCCTCTCATTACTTTTAACACTGACATTTACATTTGAAATTTTTGGCATTTAGCAGACACCTTTATCTAAAGAACAAACACATTTGACTTGAAAGGTGAATCATCTATCCTACCAGCCATAGCAGGAAAAAGTACTCTATGCTCAGGCAAGGGGCCATTGGCAGTCGGAGTGCTGTTTTTAACAGTGGAGAAACTGTACGGGGGGGGGGGGGGGGTAGAGGGGATGGTGAGGTTTCAGGAGGGATTGTTAACATGTAGCCTGAAGAGATACGTCTTCAGTCTACGGCGGAAGATAGGGAGTGATTCTGCAGTCCTGACAGCAGTGGGAAGGTCGTTCCACCAGCGGGGCGCCAGGACAGTAAGGAGTCGTGACCGAGTAGCGCCACTGCCACGGTCACAGGACTCAGGAGATGGAAGAGCTATGGGTTACAACTGGATCATCGAAGCCACTCTGATCCTCTCTCTCATCCCTCCCTCTCTCTCTTCTCTCTCTCATCCCTCTCTCTCTCATCCCTCTCTTTCTCTTTCTCTCTCTCTCTTCCCCTCTCTCTACCCCTCTCTTTACCCCTCTCTTTACCCCTCTCTCTACCCCTCTCTCTACCCCTCTCTCTACCCCTCGCTCTTCCCCTCTCTCTACCCCTCTCTCTTCCCCTCTCTCTCTCATCCCTCTCTTTCTCTTCCTCTCTCTCTCATCCCTCTTTCTCCAGGGTTCGACATTAAGGTTTTACTAAGCTTTTTCATAAGCGGATTGTGTTTGTGTTTGAGGGGGTGACCACTGCTTGCAGGTAGGAAGGAAGGGGCAGAGAACAGCCCCTTACTAGGCGAGCACCAGGGGTCTCGAATCTGATGCGAGCTGCTATCGGGAGCCAGTGAAGAATGCGAAGGAGAGGGGAGGTAACATGGGAGAATTTGGGGAGGTTGGAACACCTCAGGGGTCAGGGGTCAGACGATGGGCAGTGACCTGGGTAGGCGTTAGAACTAATATCTTAACTAACCTAGACTGGCTTCCAACAGGTGATCAGATAATATAAGACATGAATTGGGACATCTGGGCTCTACAGAACCTATCCAGCTACAGTCGTTCATCTATGATCTATATAGAATAGAATATATAGTTAGTAATATATGCCATTTAGGTGACGCTTTTATCCAAAGCGACTTACAACGCAGTGAGCGCATATATTTCTGCGGTATATCCGGTCCCAGCGGGAATCGCACCCACAACCTAAGCTAGCTGTTAGCGCCGTGCTCTACCCAACTGAGTCACAGAGGACCGTTTATCTGCCGTCACCGTCTCCCTCGTTGGTGTACCGAGGCCTGGTCTGGTCTGAGGAGCAGCCATGTCAGGACAGCCTCTGGCTCTTTGCATCCCTCTCCGCCACGCGCCTCTCTCTCTCTCTCTCTCTCCGCCTGTCTTATCTCCAGCGAGCAGCGGGTCGAGAGATTGCGCTCACGACACAGTACCCTCAGAGTTATCTGTCAGGGCTTATCTCCGAGACGCCACCACTGTTCATTTCCTCTGCGGTCGTCAGTGTGAAACCGCCATGACAGGATGCTACGGTATCAGCGACTCGGCCTGCATTTCAAGTGGCTGAACACGGAGGCCTGCATGTCTTTTTGGGTGGTGAGCGACGTACGGCATTGCGAGTGCAATATGAATTATTCTCCATCGTTTGCTTAGCGCTGTTAGTGCTTTAGTGTTGCGACTACTGAAGGCGGTTGTGGTTCTTTGTGGCTCAGTTGGGTAGAGCGTGGTGCTGACAAACGCTTAGGTTGTGGGTTCGATTCCGGCCGGGACTATATAAAAAAAAAAATTATATGCACTCACTGCAATGTAAGTTGCTTTGGATAAAAGCGTCAGCTGAATAGCATGTTAGTTAGAGGACACGGCTAGTAGACTCTGACTGTAAACCAACAACTGTTAGAGGCGCTAGTGGACCACCCGATGTTAGGCTTGACCAGATGATGTTTTTATTATGTTTTCAATACTCTTTTATTCATTTACTGTTATTCCTTGTATGTTTTTATTTCATTTTAATCCGTTACATGTTCTTTCTTTCTTGTGCACTGTATTATACAGCACTTTGCTGATGTCTTTTCGTTTCTGTTTTTAATCGGTTTTTCTTTTGAGCTGCATTCTTATGTATGAAAGGTGCTATATAAATGAAGCTTATTATTATCCTTATTATTATCCTTATTATTATCCTTATTATTATTGTTATTGTTATTATTAGATGTGAAAGACCAGGGGGGTATTCTATCAACATCGCTAAATGGAAATCGAGGTTTATTGATGATAAGTCTCACGAGATTTCTCACGAGGAGTTTCCTTTAGTTTAGAGTTTCCGACGTTGATGGAAGACCCTCCCAGAGGGGATGTCTCCATGTCTGTGTTACAGTACATGTGGGAATACGGTACATGTGGGGAAACTAGGGTTAGGGTTAGGTGCTACATCGACTTGGTACATGCTGGCATGTCTAACCCCAACCCTAACCCTAACCCTAACCGTAGCACCCTAGCACCTAACCCTAACCCTAGTTTTCCCACATGTACCATATTCCCACATGTACCGTAACATCTGTATCAGAGCTGGTGTCTCACCCGGATGGCGGCCTTGTTGCAGTACACCCGGGTCACAGCCAGCCACGTGGGCAGGTCCAGCATGTTCTGCAGAACCTCCTCGTCCAGCTCCAGGTTGGACAGCTGGCCCTCCCCCTTCAGGGTGCTCAGGTTGATCTTGTCCGGGGACAGGTTCTTGGTGAACCTAAACAAAAGGAAAACAAGATAGGAAAGAGAAAAGCCATTCAGGTTGTGTCCAGAGTTGCAGTTTAACAAGCTTTTAGTTTGGGGGTGAATGAATTTGCACATCCGGTAGAGGTTGTTCTACCTGACTGTACAACTCCTCCTCGGGCTGGCTCGATCAGGGTGATCAGAGGCAGGCTGGAGGATGTTAAATCCTACTGGATATGAGGTTTTCAGATGTCTATTATGTCTATCTTTATTTATTTTTTTGTATTCTATTTTTTATTTTAGTCTACTATTCAACTGTCACTTTATTTTGTTGTTGTTGCTGTTGTTGTTGTTGTTGCTGTTGTTGTTGTTGTTGTTGTTTGCCCTCGGGCATCAATAACGTACATCTATCTATCTATCTACTTATCTCCGTTTATCTGGTCTATGAAGCAGGCAACTGTCGTAACACCTCAGGTACTCAGGTTGAAATGAGATCTCTCTGTCCTCCGACGCAACTGAGATGGTCAGTGAAGTGCAGCAGGGAGAAGTGCGTAATTAAATGAGTCATCCTGATCCCCCCGCCAGTCCCTCTTGGCCAGACTCCCACGGCAGGACGTCCACCATCAGGCTTCACCTCGCTCTCCAGCGGTGGTAAGTGATACAACACTGAGCGGCTTGTCAGGGAGAGACCTCACACACACACACAACAGTGTCGCTGTGGACATTCTGGTGAGGGGGTGAGGATGAATGTAGCCTGAACAGATGATCATAGTGAAACAAACAGACTAGTTTGGACACACACACACGCGCAGACACACACACACACACACACACACACACACACACACACACACACACACAAGCGCAGACACACACACGCAGACACAGACACAGGCACTGACACAGGCACAGGCACAGGCACAGGCACAGGCCCAGGCCCAGGCACAGGCACACGCACACGCACACGCACACGCACACGCACACGCACACACACACACCATGACTGGAACATTTTGACCTTTACTTTACTCGTACAGGCACACTAGTCTAATCTGACATTTCCGACGACAACAAGGACTGGTGTTGGAGGCTTGGACGGGCCACACAGCTCGTTGCCAGTAGCCTACGCGAGGCTGAGAGGCTCCACTCAAGTGCCTGACTCACCCCGCAGTTGGCCTGCATACCGTGAAGCCACACACACTGTCACTCACCGTGCTTAATTGTTACTGTACTGCTCCACCGACCACTAAACCGTCTAGAAAAGCCATTTGTTAGGCCTCTATAATAATAATAATAATAATAATAATAATAAATTAGACTTATATAGCGCTTTTCTAGACACTCAAAGACGCTTTACAAACTAAAAATATCGAGTAGTGATAATAAAAAGAACAAAAAGTTAAATAGAAGAAAGTATAGGGGCCTAATTGAGGTAGTGTTGGGGACACATGGGAAGGGGGGGGGGGTTAACTGGTGAAGGCGAGCTTGATGAGGTGGGTTTTGAAGGCCTGTTTAAATGTTGGGAGGGTGTTGGCCTGTCTGATGTGGTGTGGTGTGGGGAGGGCGTTCCAGAGGGACGGGGGCTGCGGCTGAAAAGGCCCCATCACCCCCAGGCCCTATCACCCCAGGTCCGAAGCTTGGTCCTGGTGTCTGTGTCTGAAAAGCAGCCAGCCTTAGTTCACATCTAGGAACCCTATACGACCCCAACCAATGTCATTCTAATCCCATGACCCCCTTCTCCTGCGCTCCGTCTCTGTCGTCACAATGGCTGCCATTGATTAGGCTGCTCTAATGACGTTGGGCTGCATTTATATAGCCTAGCGCCTTATTCCAAAGCTCTTTACAATGGCCTCTCATTCACCCATTCTCACACACACATTCTTCACACCAATGGCGGCAAGCTACCAATGCGAGGCGCCGCCGGGGCCCGCTCGTTGGGAGCAATTTGGGGTTCAGTCAGTCAGTGTCTTGCCCAAGGACACGTCCTCGACATGTGGACACAGGAGGAGCTGGGGATCGAACCGTCCATCCTTGCGACCGTTCTTCTTCTTTCGTGTAACGTCAGAGGTCCAACTCGGTGTCGCGTAGCCATGCCCGCATCTCTGGTTCTAGGTCGAAGAGGCTGGCTTCTGAGGGTGGTCTATATAAGGGGCAGATGGTGATTATGTGGTCGGCGGTCTGCTCTGGGTCACCGCACTCGCATGCCGCACTGTCCGCCAGGCCCCACGCCTTCATTGATGTTTTAAAGCGACCGACACCAGTTCGTAGACGGTTCAGTGTGGTCCATTGCCGGCGTGGTAGGTCGTCTCCTCCAATGGCGCCATCTCCTGGGTCCCAGATGTAGCGGTGGATTCGGGAGGGCCCGGTTGACTCCCACTCCTGCTTCCAAGCTGCTGCCAGCCATGCATCTCTGGAGATGTTCTCAGAGGTGGAGTTGAGCATGGCTTGTGCTGCCTTGTTGTAAGGGTGGCGGGTCTTGAGTCGGCTTGGAGGTGCTGGTGTTATGGTGGTGTTGTGCAGGATGTGCCAATCATGCTTTTGTGCCTTCCTGGCCAGGGCGAGGGTGGCAGCCTCCCGTCGGAGGCCGGCCGGTGCTATTCCCGCGAGGACTGGCAAGAGGGACACAGGGGTAGGCTTCAAGCATCCAGTTATTATACCGTTAAACGCCCCGCTCTACCTCCTGAGCCACAGCCGCCCCACAGCCGCGCCTGCGTTCCAGCAGCTCTACTATATATGTTACGGTACATGTGGGAAAACTAGGGTTAGGATTAGGTGCTACGGTGCTAGGGTTAAGGTTAGGGCTAGGGATGGGATTAGGGTTAGGGTTAGACATGCCAGCATGTACCAAGTCGACGTAGCACCTAACCCTAACCCTAGTTTTCCTTGATTGATTGATTGAAAACCTTTATTGTCCCCAATGGGGAAATTTTGTTGTCAAACAGCTCAGTTAGGGCAGAAAACATTCAGTACAGAAAACAGAAAAACATTCAATAAAAAACATAAAACAGTGCAGGCTCAATAAGTAAAAAGTTCCAAAAGTTCCATCTCCAGGTCTCCCCCACCCTGCAGGGCCTGGTTGTAGAGTCGGAGTGCAGCTGGAATAAAGGACTGTCCAAATCTTTTTGTACTTTGACGGGGGAGAACAAATCTGTGGCTGAACTTGCTCCTCATCCCTGTCAGCTCGCAGTACATCGGGTGGGAGGGATTGGCCAGCATGGCCGCCAGTTTTTTCCCCATCCTCTGTTCTGCCACCACCTCTAGGCTGTCCAGCCCGGTCCCCACCACAGAGCTGGCCTTCTTCACCAGTTTGTTTAGCTTCGCAGCATCCCTGGCACAGATGTTTCCACCCCAGCAGGCCACGGCGAAGAACAGAACGCTGGCAACCACCGACTGGTAAAACATTTGCAGCAGCTTGTTGCAGACACCGAAAGACCTCAGCCTTCTCAGGAAAAACAGTCTGCTCTGCCCTTTCCTGAGAAGAGCCTCGGTGTTGTCAGTCCAGTCCAGTTTGTTATTAATTTGTACTCCCAGGTACCTGTAGGAGTCCACCCTCTCGACTTCCACCCCCTTGATGGTGATGGGGGCTGGGGTCCTTCTCTTCCTCCTAAAATCCACCACCAACTCCTTTGTTTTGCTGGTGTTAAGCAAAAGGTAGTTGGTGTCGCACCACTGCACGAAGCTCTCCACCAGGGCCCTGTACTCCTCATCCCTGTCGTCTGTGATGTAACCGACGATAGAGGAGTCATCCGAAAACTTCTGCAGGTGGCACTGGTCGGAGCTAAACTGGAAGTCGGAGGTATAGAGGGTGAAGAGAAAGGGTGACAGAACAGTTCCCTGGGGGGCACCGGTGTTGCACACCACCACCTCAGACTGACAGCCCTGCAGTCTCACATACTGACGCCTGTCTGTGAGGTAGTTGTGGATCCAAGCCGTCAGGGAGTCCTCCACACACATCACTGCTAGTTTGTCAGCCAGCAGTGATGGCTTGATAGTGTTAAATGCACTGGAGAAGTCGAAGAACATGGTCCTCACATGGTTCCCACATGTACCGTAACATATACACAGGACTCTGTTCAGCAGTTTACATTTTAGCTTTTTATTTGACATTTTTGGTTTACATTTGTCCAAGTAAGTGAATCCTCCACCCTCTGTCATAATAAGATGATAAAAAAAACAAAAAACAAAAAGAACATCACCTGTTAGGCTCATCGCCATGGTGATAGAACTTGGGGGGAAAAAAAAATATATATAAATAAACAGCACCTGTTAGGCTCATCACCATGGAGACAGAACTTGACACACAGCCTGGACCTGTTCCCTCTCCCCCCCCTGAGGGAGACACACACACGACTACTCACCCACCGACCTACTCAGTTAGGCAAGCGGAGGACCTGCTCATGTCTGATAATAGACCACACTTCGCCACAGACCACACACACACACTCTCCACACTGGCTTAAATGAGGGATAGGTGGGATGGGTAGGAAAAACAAGAACAACAATAACATGCTGCGTTCAAAAGAACTGGAGGCTATCATCCTGAAACAGCTTCAAACGCGTTCTCCTAAATAGCTGGGGATTCAAGCTTTGGGAAAACACTATCAGCATGTGAATAAGTTTGGCTCTCTCCTCCTTTGAAGAAGCTATGGTCTGGAACACAATACACACACTATGAGGGTATTCACAAAAACTAGGCCACGGTAATTGTCCGGATTAGCATTGCTTGAAGTACAACAACTGTTGGGCTTATTTAGCCTCTTATTTAACTCATACCCCTTATTTAAGTAGAATGGTAAATGGTCTGACTCATCTAGCGCCTTATTCCAAAGCGCTTTACAACGGCCTCTCATTCACCCATTCACACACACATTCACACACCACTGGCGGCAAGCTACCATGCAAGGTGCCGGCCCGCTCACCGGGAGCAATTTGGGGTTCAGTGTCTTGCCCAAGGACACATCGGCATGTGGCCAGCCATCGCTCACCGATTTGCAAACTTTGCAATCATTAGATGCCGGCTCTACCTCCTGCGCCACAGCCTCCCCGGTCATACTTAAGTCATACTGGCCATGAATGGAAGGAAGGAAGCTCTAATCCTAGCTAGTCTACGTGCTGGAATGTTATGAGGGGATGAGGTGCAGAGTTTAAACACTAGAACAGCCGTGGCATTTTACCTACTAAAAGAACCGCCTCGGGGGTCAAATGAGTCTTTAAAATGCTACGCTGCTATTTACACACAACAACCACTAGTTGGGCGCTTGTAAATTAGCCTGCTTCCTACACAGAAAAAAAGCAAAATAGCTTTATACTATCTTATCCTGATGTGATTTTGAAAATGTAAGGATACTGGGTGGTAGAACGCACATATCTAGGAAAAGTCATGAAAGGGGGGTCCTGAAATTTGATTGAGTACATTTTTCTTTACTCACACTGTTCTAGTGTTAAACACCTTGGGGCCGATCTCTGATTGGTTATGGAGGTGATGAGGAATGAGAGAACAGAAGGCACTTGCCCACACCTCACCTGCTTACCCAGATAGGTGACAGTGGCCTTACCAAACTCTCACTTAGCCAAGTTCAAAGTCAACGAAGCCTCAGCCAAACGTTGGATCACGTCCCTCAGTGAGCTGATACGGGCATCCATATCAGTACAACTGGGGACGTCCGCTAAAACAATATTTACAAGATGTTGGAAGGTAGCAGGTGCATTCTGGGCATTCTCACAAGACTTTCCTATATTGGAAGACTAGCATGTTAGGTTGAAAGCACACCATGGACAGCAAACTGGGTGGGTAACACACACACACACACACACACACACACACCACACACCATGGACAGCAAACTTGGTGGGTAACACGCACGCACGCGCGCACGCACACACACACACACACACACACACACACACACACACACGCACACACACACACACACACACACACACACACACACACACACACACACACACACACACGCACACACACACACACACACACACACACGTAATCCCTGCAGGGAGAAAAGGCAGCTCTTGGATACACTGTGTGTGGGAGTGTTTGGGAGTCCCCAGGCTACTACCGCATATAGACTAAACATGGAATAACAATGACTCAAACCTGGCCCTTTGCGGGAGCGAACTTACTGAATCAAGTATTTCTCGTTCATCGATTTTAGCGAATAACACAACGACAAGGCATGGCTCTGAATCAGAAACACAAGCACTTGGGGGGCGGGGATGGGGGGCTTAGTCAATGCCTAGATGCGTCAGGAGTTTCCCCATCTTTGTAATGGGTAGCCCACACTAAGGCCATGATTGATGCGTTGGTCCAACAGACTGAAGTGTCCGGGAAGACGATTAGGAGTCATCAAACATGTCAACTAGGGACACCCCAGCACAACTCAGTTTCACTGGATGCTTACAGGCCTTGTGTAAAATCCACTTAAACGTAAACTAATCCTTCTGCTCATACTCTGGGAGAGGTGGCTTGGCTGTGACAATAGTAGTAGTACAGTAGCCTCGTGTTGAACAGAACGTGAGCCAATTAATGAGGGAAGCTTAGTTAGGGATTCCACAGGTGAGCGTATGGTTACACTGCAAGATCTGAGTAGCTTAAGTGTTTACTTTGGTATCGACAGAAAGCATGCTTCGAAAGGTAGCCTAATACTATTCAGTACACCTAATATATGCAGCTGACGCTTTTATTCAAAGCGACTTACATTGCAGGGAGTGTATACTTTTCAGTATATATAGGCCTATATGAATTTGAATTAGTGCTGTCCCAAACGACTATTTTTCTAACGATTAATCTAGCGATTATTTTATCGATTATTCGATTAGTCTAACGACTAATTTATCGATAAGTCTAACGATAATTTTTGTGGTGTAAAAAAAAAAAAAATAGTATTTGTCTCCACCTCACTGCTATGTTTAGCCAACTTGAATGCCAACATGGCCATTTAGAAGTCTGTCCATCACCACAACACATAGCTAGCTAACGTTACTCTCGCTGCTATGTTATGATTAGCTAAATTGATGCTAACGTAGCATGCGAGCTACGAGCTAGATAACGTACAGTAGGTGCTCGCACCACAATGACAATAGGCTACCGTAGCTAGCCAGCTACATAGCTAACGTTACTAACACCAGAAGACAAGACATACGAACTGTGGTGAGCTACATTGCTTGTGTAACATTAGCTAGTAGCTATCCATTTTTCACTCATACACTTAATTGTCTCGCCTGGTAAAATAAAGGTTTAAAAAAAACAAAACAAAAACGCCATTTTGTTTATTTACGACTAACCGACGCATATTACGCTAACCGACGTATTGACGTAGTCGGTGACGTCGACGACGTCGAATAATCGTAACAGCCCTAATTTGAATGGATTCTAAATTCTATATATATTCCCAGCAGGAATCGAACCCACAACCTAAGCGTTGTTAGTGCTACGCTCTACCGTTTGAGCCACAGAGGACCACCTAGGCCCAAGGGCCCAAGACCTAGGCCTATATCCTGTGTATTGTAATTGCAGTCAAATTACGATATATTCCATAGACATTTCATATTTTTTGGAGCCGGTGCCATAGCAGCTGTCCTCATCATTTCTCATTGCTCTGAGACTCTCACAGAGCCAGGCCAGCTGATCTGATTTGGTTGTGCTTCTGCCCAAAGTGGAGAGCAAGATGGCGTGAGAGAGGGATGGGACTGAATGTCAGCCTATGTGAAATTGACAATGATGACTCAGAGAATTCTGCTCTGACGTTGACCTCCGCTCTGTCTGGAGAATAACGGAGTACTACAAGAATGATGAGTAGGGTGTGTGTGCGACTGTGCGTGTGTGTGTGTGGGGGGGGAAACTGAAAGTGACCCAGGACAAGCTCAACAATGGTATCTGTTGTTTCTTATATATAGCCTACTTGCAGTATTGAAACAGACAGGCAAGCTATTTTGGGAACATAAAAAAACAACGTCAAATACGCCGGCAGGCAAAATAAGTCGGCAGGACACAACAGGTCATATTGATGCAGGTCATCATGACTCACTATGAGTCACACATGCATCCAAGAAAACTGAAGACAACTCAATTCAAAGCAGCTGTCGACCTCTGCCACTTGTTCTCAACGCTTTTCCCCACTGGCACAAAAACATTCCGAGTGTCAAACTGACAACAGTTACTAGGCCAGGCCAGGGCTAGGCCAACTTTTTTTTATATTAACAAACGCCACCCACATAAACATTGTTTACCACATAAACTCTCCAGTGGATTCATACCTCTGCCCCACACAGCTGAGTGAACTCTCAAAACATTTCAACATTTTTCCAAAAACACCCCCAACTTGACAGGCGTTGCGTGGCACACAAGGCGAGTGTGCTAAACCAGTATTTCAACAACAGTGTGCTAAAGCAATATATTGGCTGTGCAACAACTCATACTGTAATACAAAGGTTATTGTTGTTATTTATTTCACACATTTTTAAGGAAAATTACAAAACAGTGAAAGAATAGATAATCAAGGACCCCAATTGAAATAAGCCAGTGGCTTTCTTGGGTTTTTATCCTGTTAGTTGACCTTGTATGTAATATGTACTTTCATGTACCTACTCCTGCAAATCTTCTAATAAAGTTTTCAATCAATCAATCAATCAATAGAACGAATTCAAAGGTGTATATGTGGGAACACGGTACATGTGGGAAAACTAGGGTTAGGGTTAGGTGCTAGGGTGCTACGGTTAAGGTTAGGGGTAGGGTTAGGGTTAGACATGCCAGCATGTACCAAGTGGACGTAGCACCTAACCCTAATCCTAGTTTTCCCACATGTAGCCTACCGTATTCCCACATGTACAGTAACATATATAGTGGCTTAGTGCCGTGGGGATGGAGTCCTCCTTGTAGCTACTGAGACATCACCAGAGCAGTAGACTACAGATCTTCTCTGATCCAACCTGATATGATAACTCCTGATTACTGATTGACACATGCCCAGCTCCTCTCCTGCAGGTTGAAGATAGAGAGAGAGAGAGAGTAGCCTAATGTCAAATGGCTTTAAGCAGGAGCTGGATTGGGCTCTAAAAGCTATATGTTCTTAAAGGACCATATTTACATCTGATTGTTTATGTTCCAATGCACTCAGCAAAGCCACACTGACACACTTGCCTAGTTAAGAGTAAAGCTAAGGCTGACAGTCAGATGTTCATCACAGACAGCATCCTAAACTCAAACGGTTCAGACTATTTCTCTGACTTTAACAAGGGAGGGCAGTGTCCTGGAGCCACCTGAGCTCAATTCCTCTCTCTAAGCACTAGTGTCTGTGCTTATTCAGTTACCTACTAAGCACAAATATGTGTCAGAGCATCACATTCACAACTTAGTGTGCCTGAACCGAAACACACCAGAGCAGAAATGTGAAAGATGCGTTTTTTGAATGGCAGTGAGTGGAATGGTTATCAGACCCTGTGAGCTCCTATTTGAAGCTTATTATTTGAGGCAAACAGAATATGTATAAGAGAATATGACAGAGGTCTGTCCCACCATGGACATTTGTCCACCACACTGTTGTCTGTTGTTCCTCGTTTCTTCCACACGAGCTGATCTCTATGAAAACCTGTCAGCTGGAAGCCCAAGGACGGTTAGAAGTAAATGTCTATCAATAATCTATGTATGGTTATGAATAAACAACCGTTATTGCTATCCTGCTAGCTACATTGATTGCTAGCTAACATTGCAATGCACGAAAAGCAGCAATGTTTCAAATAACACTTCTTTTATTGATTTCCACCATCAATGTTGAGTCCCACTAGCTTAGGCAAGGCGGGGAGAGATGCTACTCAGCTAACCGACATGAACAATCTTCTTCTTACCTGGACAAATGTTTCAAGATTTGCTTTTTGATTATCCCAGCCATAATGTCGGTTGGTTAGAAGGCTAGCTAAATCTCCTTTTTTTTTTGTTTAGCTAGCTCGGTGTCTTCAGATTGTCCAGATTCCTCCTCTCCCCTCGCATCTGTGGACGCCCAGCTGGCTGAGACTCCCTCATCCGCCGGTCGTTTCTGTGTGAATGTGAATGTGAATGTGTGGCTTCTTCCAATATCCCACAAGACACGGCGAGCAAGAAAACATGCACCAAACAAGGCGCGCTAAACATTGTATTCTAGCGCCATCTGTTGGATTTATTTGGGAATTGCTCGGGTTTAAAAAATAACGATTGATGATGATGAAGTCGAAAGAGATTAACGTGAAAATGAAAGTAACACACAAAATCAAATTAAATCACATTTTTTTTGTTTAATAGCAATAGACCGTTAAAAAACAAACTCACAGTCACAAGAAAATCACCAGTTTGATAAAAAGCAAACCACAACTGTCGATACAATGTAATTTACTGCCGATTAAAATTAAAATAAAAAAGACCCCACGAAGATGCACCTGTAGGCTGTAGGTGAATGAAAAAACACATTCAATAGCCTATTTATACATTCAGTTATATGTTATGTCCGTAGCATGTGCTTAAACATACATGTATAACAGTATTGCGCAAGGAAGTCGTACTAGGCGGAGGTCATTATCAAATCTGTAGCATAAGAAAAATTAAAAGAAAAAAAATAATTAGTGTACATACAGCAAAGGCAGGATGACAAAAAAAAGTTATTAACATTATGTGGAAATGTTTCTGTAGAGGGATTTTCCCAAGGGTAAACTGGAGGGTCCAGTCTAGCCCGATAGCATCCAACTCTAAGCAGTCATAGTCTGAAACTTTGCCATGATGTATCGACATAAAAATGACTCCACCAAGACACCGTTTGTGACGAAATCCTTCCTTCACTGACTGATGGTTCGTCGTGTGGTTGCCCCTTTTGATGGGCATCAAGCTAGCCAAGTGTGTCTTTAAAAAATGTATTCAACGCACCTTGGTGCTGGAACTACTCAAGTGGTATGCTACGAAGCGAGCCGAGGGAGATAGTGAGCTAATTAAAGCTCCAACTTGAGTTAAAGTGATCTTGTTAAGTCCCTTTACTTGCTATTCAATTCTTGTGCTTGCTAAGCTTGCTAAGTCCCTTTACTTGCTATTCAATTATTGCTATTCAATTATTATGCAAGGGACATTTGGCAAGCTTGATTCCCGTCAAAGGAGACAATCCCCCGACGACCCAGTGAAAGAAGGATTTTATCATCACAAACTCTGTCTTGGTGGGGTCATTTTTATGTCGACACATGGCAAAGCCTCAGACTCAATCTGTATGACTGCTTAGAGGAGGATACTATATACGGCTAGATCCGACCCTGCTTGCACATGCTGTGTGTGTGTGTGGGGGGGGGGGGAGGGGAGGGGTTGTAATCATGAACTACAGTGAGCTTCCACCATTACATCGTCCACCAGTCTATTCCTTTCTGTAAGAAGGATGTGGGCGAGTAGGGGTGGACTTCAGGTTGGGTCGGGCAGAGAATTGGACCATAGAGATAGTGTGTGGTTGATGGGGGTCGTGGTGATATTATCGGTCTGGTCGAATCATGCCAGGTCTCATTTGCATCATCATGGGTCGAGGAGGGCGCATCATATGAGGTCCGGGCATCATCATATGGCCGCCCATTGGAGGTCTCATACCTAAGGTTGGAGGGGAGAGGGCGGAGACATTTCATTTCATAGGGCCTTTTCAGCCGCAGCCCCGTCCCCCTGGAACGCCCTCCCCAACCACATCAGACAGGCCAACACCCTCCCAACATTTAAACAGGCCCTCAAAACTCACCGCTTCAAGCTTGCCTTCACCAGTTAGCCCTCTCCCCCTCCCCTTCCCATGTGTCCCCAGCACTACCTTAATTAGGCCCCTATACTTTCTTTTATTTATTTTTTGTATTATTACTACTTGATCTTCTCAGTTTGTAAATTGTCTTTGAGTGTCTAGAAAAGCGCTATATAAGTCTAATGTATTGTTATTATTATTATTATTATTATTATTATTATTATTATTTCAGTGCCATTTCACTCGATGGGCATCAGTGTACAGTAAGTGCCCCCAAGAAAACAAAATAATGGATCACCACAATACTTGTTTATCACAGGTCATTCATTACATGACATATTTTACATTTTAACCATTTAGCAAATGCTTTTGTCCAAAGCGACTTTTTTGAGATTACATAGGACAGTCTGCCTGGAGTAAGTTAGGGCTAAGTGCCTTACTCAAGGGCCCACTAGTGGCGGTGGTGTCCCACTAGTACTAGTTTGAGTGAACATCTTAAGACTCTTTTGATGTACAAAAATGCATCTGACTAAGTGAAGTTGTGAAGGGTGTGTGTTGACCCTCCTACCTGGTGGGCCGCCCATCATGCCATGTGGTGGTGGGCCCATCATGGGCATCATTGGAGGGTGACCCGTACCCATACCCATACCCGTACCCATAGGGGGAGTTGGCAGCATCCCTGGACGCGGAGGGCCATCTGTTGGTGACACATGATTCAATAGACAGCATGAACTAAGAGAAAAAGCACAGAAAACTTCAAATGTGGCGAAAAGTGTACAAGTTATTTGTGTAAACAGCGAGGAGGGAGGACACGAGGAATTGAGGAGGGAAGCCTGGTTGGCGTAGCTCACTAAGGCGCATGCAACGTAATGGCAGAGTCCCTGGTTCGATTCCGGACCATCGACCTATCCTGCATGTCATCCCTCCTCTCTCACCCATCCTTCGTGTCAATATTACTGTCCATCCCAACAAAGCAAAAAATGCCCTAAGTAACAACATATTTTTAAAAAAAGGAATCGAGGCTAGACTTTTAGGATTCAACCTAGCACACTTACTCATGTTTGGCGGAGGTAACATGGCCCCTCCGGGGGGCGGGGCTCCAGGGAATGCTGTCGGGGGCATCTTGCCTTGCTGGAAGGCTGCGGCTAAGAGAAACAAGATGGCAGAAGAAAGAAAGTCAATACTCCAGAGTCATTGGTAAAGAAATTCCATTATTGTACTGCAATGCAATGTAACGGGTGACGGTAGCCTAGAGGTTAGAGAGGCCGGCTAGCAATCGGAAGGTCGCTGCTGCGATCCCCGCCTCAGGAGAGAGCTGCATGAGCCCTTGAGCAAGGCAGCTAACCCCTAATTGCTCCAGTGGCGCCGACTATGGCTGACCCTGTGCCTGGAGAAAAAAAATACTACATTCCAACAAGTTGATTGCATAGCAAATAAAACATTCTTCTTCTTCGATGTACAGCTATAGTGTTATTGGAACACACAATGCATGAGGAGTAGGAAGCTGAAATCCCACACAACGTGACTTAGCATCCCCACTCTTTCACTGCTGCTCCTTACTTGTTTTATCGATGAGGCTCTGTGCTTGTTCTTCCATCCATTTCTGATAGTAGTCTTTGACATTTTCCTTGTGTTTGCGCCCGCTGCAATGAGTCTTCCTCACAGAGGGCTGCAAGCAAGCGAAGGACATTAGGCACCACAATGTTGACCCATTACTTACTCACGTAGGGCTAAAGAAGACCATATGAAGATACAGGAGCTACATAATGTGCTATTCATTACGCAGAGAACTTTATCATGTGTCAGTACAGACTTACCGAGTCATGGGTTAGGTAGGTGTCACAGTAGTCACAATAAAACCTGATGAATCAAGAAAGATGAGTGTTTTAGACTAACTATCATCACAAACTATGAAGTGTAGGTATGTTTAGTGCATGTACACCAGCTTACCAACTAGAAGTCAAACGTACTAATAACGTAGGCTACACTCAGTATAGTATAGTGGATAGTGTTAGTGTATAGCCACCCCTCCTAAATTTCGTTGTTTGGTACCTGTACTGTAGCAATGACAAATAAAGTCCATTCCATTCCATTCCATTTATGTAAACCAGCTCTTTTCCCTTCTTGTTTTTAGTATTTTTTTCCTAGCACCAGGGGAGCCCCCCCTCCTAAATTTCGTTGTATGGTACCTGTACTGTATTAATGACAATAAAGACCATTCATTCATTCATTCATTCATTCAGTAGGCAATGGGCACAATGGTTACATAGATATCCTAACCATCCTGCCATCGATTTCTTTTTCTTATGATGTCTGATGGTTAGATGATTCACTTACTTAGACAAATGTATTTGTTGTAAGTCGCTTTGAAAAAAGGCGTCTGCTAAATGCCCCAAAATGTAAATGTAATGTAAATCAAATGGCTGCTCATACAAGCCAGATCCCTGATACAGCACAGCAGAGCCAAGTCAAGAAACACCAACTTTAACATGGTAAGAGAGAGGGGTGGCTATTTTCTCAGAAATCTGCTTTTCGTATGTAGGGGTCTTTACACTCCGTTTAAACAGAACAAAAAGAAATAAACGGAATACTTACTTCGGCATGTTGAACAGCCACAAACAACATTACACACAAGACTTGGTTGAATTTTACACAGAAGACAGGAAAAGGTGACCACTTTTAACAACCGGATGTCCGAGGAAAAAACAAGAAAGCAGCTCCCTGGTGGTCCATAGCGCTGCAGCGCCACCTGCCGACCACTCGACTGAACAACAAGCCCTCTGCGCAACGCAACGCAACCCACGTGACCAAACCACTCAGGTTTGACGTAGTCTCGTAGTCGTTGTACGACTTTGTCATTGGTCATGCGCATTCGCGTTGTTGTTGAGTTTTTGTTATGACAGGTTGAGGCCTCGGACTAAATTAGGAAAGGAACCCCCTGTGTCTCTGTCCAGCAGGGAAATCCATCCGGCGATGGAGGGCATGGAGTTGGACCTGGACCCGGAGCTGATGCAGAAGTTCAGCTGCATGGGCACCACGGACAAAGACATCCTCATCTCGGAGTTCCAGAGGCTGCTGGGCTTCCAGCTCAACCCCGCGGGATGCGCCTTCTTCCTGGACATGACCAACTGGTGAGGCCGGGGACTGTTTGGGGCCTACCTCTGTGTGATTTGGCTCAGCTAAAGCTAATGCTACTTCCAACACATTGTAACACTTGTAACATTATTCGTCTCATTTGCAATATTTGTATATGCCAAGCCTAAAAATGATATGTGTATGTGTGTCGTGTGTGTTGTCAGTGTGTGGGAATGTGTTAGAACGCCGTTGATTGACAGAAACACGTTGATCCTTGCCTTTGAGGCTTTGCACTATTGCTAATTTTCCACACTGGCTACACACAGACAGAGCGAACAGGGACAGTGGTTTGTTCAGTTGACACAGAGACTGATGCTAATCAGGAGGACATTTGAATTGAATGTCATTTAATTTAATCGACACATCGTTGTGGGTTAGGGGCTAATCCTAATGTCACTCTGTCACGCTTTTCTATTGTGAAATGGGGGAAATTAAAGCGAGATCTTCTTGATTTGTTTGTTTGAGCAGTGTGGGTGAGGGTCTGTCTTTGATGATAATAATACCTCATTTTAAAACCCCGTAGGCTTCCCAACCCCAATTGATTTTTTTAAATTTTTATTAACCTTATTATGCAATGTTATCTCATCCATTGTTCTCACGAAACCATTCATTACAACCTTGCCTCGTCTCACCCAGAGTTATTATTTTACTAGGAGAGACACGCGTTTGCAGTCAAAGCTGGTGACATAACTAAGTTGGTGCAATTCAGCCTTTTAAGATAAATGTGAAAAAATGTTAGCATTTATTAGCATAATGGGTGCAATCTGACACTTCAAAATCAAATGAATAATTTAAAAAAATCTATCAATCTATTTTAGTTGATGACATTTATAATAAGGTACTAAGCGCAACAGTGTTGCAGGTGAAATGTTTCACTCGCTTGTTTTGTCCGTTTATTTATTGACAAATGTATTATTGGCACATTTCTTTTGATTAATTGCAAATGTAGTTTCAGTCGTCGCGTCTACGGTTATATTTGCGCGATTAGGAATGTTAATTTTTCCCCATGACACGAAATAATGCAACAACTTTCCTTTCCTAACGTCGCGACGCCCAGTGGTTTTGTGAAGGCCGCGGGTTGTAGTCACGTGACTCTGGTGTAATTTGCTCTTCCAGAATATGCTTTCTAAATTTAGACCTGCTGCTCTCCTGTATGGCAGGGCATGTCACTGGTAGATTGTACTGTACATGAGCGTTTTATGGCCTAATGTTGCCATCAGGAAAATGCATACAAATTAAAAAAAATGCATTTAATTAAATTAAATCTTTAAAAATGTAAGTATTCATCTCGTCAATGAGCAGGGATCCTAAATGTGTTTACTGATCACACACACACACACCAGAAGCATCACATGGGAATGATCAGGGTTTTAAATGCTAAAGCAGTCTTTAGTGATTGTGGCTTGAATGGGAGGGGTGCCTTCTAGTCCTTATCGGAGTTAGCCAGGGCGGTGTCCTGGGGTCGGCTCAGGTCAACTACTACACTATGCTGATATATTGCAAAACAGCTTGCCTATTACTAATGCATAAGGGGTATCTGTTTTGTCAGATTGACAGTCTTGTCTAGACAATTCTCAAGACAATTTCTCTCTCTCTCTCTCTCTCTCTCTCTCCCTCTCCCATTTCTCGCTGCTTTTCTAGGAACCTACAAGGAGCCATCGGAGCCTACTATGATTTTGAGAGCCCTAACATCAACGCGCCTTGCATGTCCTTTGTGGACGATGTCACGATCGGGGAGGGGGAGTCTGTTCCCCCTGACACGCCATTCACCAAGACCTGGAGGATACAGAACACAGGTTTGGTTGGAAAGACCGTTTAGGACAGTGGTCTCAAAATTGGTGTGTGTGTGTGTGTGTGTGTGGCTGTGTGTGGCTGTGTGTGTGGCTGTAATGCTCACAAGGCCCCTGTCAGGCTTTTGAACTTCCATCCAGTAGCGTTCCAGTCATCCTCCCTGATGTGATTGGCTGAATCAGTTTGAGACGCCCCTTCCTCCTCCTTCTTGACCTCCGCTGAGTTTGTCTATAAGTCTTTTGTTTGTCTTTCAGGACCCGAGTCTTGGCCTCCCGGGGTTTGTCTGAAGTACGTGGGAGGAGACCAGTTTGGCCACGTGAACATGGTGATGGTGCGCTCCTTAGACCCCCAGGAGATGACTGACGTGAGCGTGCAGATGCGGAGCCCCGTGGCGCCTGGCATGTACCAGGGCCAGTGGAGGATGTGCACCGCCACCGGACTCTTTTACGGGGGTGAGAAGCTCCACCCGTCTCTCTCTCAGTGTTGTTGTGGTTGTTGAAAATAGCACAGAGATGAACCGTGACAGACGTTGTTTATTGTTTGTTTGTACTGAACCATGGCCCAGAGAGTATCCACTTTCTCACTTCCCCACGTGTTTATTTGTCACTCCGGTTATACAAGTAGTACTATCTATCGCGTGAGATACTTTCCCTGGGGGGGGTGGAATTTAGGGTGCATTTAGGGTGCACATGAGACGACATATTGAATATAATGTTCAAATGTAAGAGGCAAAAAAAGAAATAAATTCAAAAATGAGATCAAATTATCGAATTATACCCATTTAAGGCAAGAATTTCCACTTCCATTTGAGAGAGGGTGAAAGGATTCGATTGTATGGTCCAAATTAAATGACATGTTGAAAATGGTCAGGCAAAGTGAAGACATGTGCAGGCTCATTTTGGTTTCGCCTTTCTGTCTCTGGTAGCTGCCTCATCCAGTCATGAGAGTATCCAGTAACACAGCAGCTAATGTCTGACACTGCAAGTCCATTTCGGGGGTTAATATGATTACTGTTATGTTGTGGTTTGGAACTTCAAACTGAATTTGCTACTTTTTTTGGTCCCAATCCAATGCACACACGCCCTGAATGTCAATCTCTCAGGAGGGTTGGGCAGTATCCAATTTTTCACACTGTTAAAACCCGCCCACAAATTTAACCGCGATATACGGTATTACCACAGGATTAAAAATCACATTGTCGGGCTTTGAGGGAGCCGCCAATTTCAAATGATGAAGTCGTGACAGCGGCTGAGGAAAGGTGGACCAAAGCCCTAACTCCGGCCTGTACGTGAACCTGCTTGAACACAAAAAGAAAAGAAACAGCAAATACTTGCGGTTTGTAATAAGTCTATGGCATGACGAATTAGACTATGTATGGGAAACACTGCCAACGCTGAGTACAAAGCTCAAAACGTGTCACTGCGCGTGCTGCGAACCGCATATCCCTTTTCTGAGGACAAGCGGTCCCGTGACACGCGATTACTGAGCACTTCTAAATAGTCTTTTTTGACAGGTTATTACTTTGACAAAAAGTTCTGTCATCACTTTCATTGTGTCTTCAACCACACAGACAGTGGTGCTGGACAAACACTCTTACGGCGTTTATTATACACATGGCGCAGCAGGATTTTCTTTTATGACTGTATTGAAACTGCCCAACCGCCCAACCCTAACCCTCATTGTAATAATGCATGATAAATAGCTTACAAAGTTACATTCAATGGAAATGTTGCTACCAAGCCACAGCAACCAGAAGCCAATAGAACTATATATTTAGAAATACAGATTTTTCAAAACGATGTAGGCTAACTTCACACAGTTAGGCACAATGTTGGCGTAAGACTTCCATACTTAAAGAGCCAGGTAATAACGACCCAGACATTTCTCCCAATCAGATCACTCAGTTTAAGGCTCACATTTAAATGGAAGATATGATGTCTTTTGATCAATGAATCAGTGGGTAGCCCATCGCATCTGGTGACAATATTACCTCACAAGCAACCGCCACTCTGCATGGACCCACCATCCCTCATCCTTCTTGCAATTAGTGTTCAGATCAGGCGACGTAGCCTACTACAGCCTTTTAGGGAATAAATCTTAGCACCGGGGACGCATTCTGATCTGGGGTCAGGCTAATAATAATAATAATAATAGATTTAATTTAAATGCCCCTTTCTCAAACTCAAGGACACTGTACAGAAAACAAAAGAGAAGCGGAACAAAAAACAACAACAACAAAAACAGAACAAAGATGCAAAAGATAAGGCTAGCGCTGGGTTGTAGCTCCATGGGTTGTGTTCTGTAAGAGCTGTCCCTGGTGTTGAGGTACGGCGCTGTCTCTCTCCTCCACAGACGTGGTCTGGGGGTCAGGCTAGTCCAGGGCTCAGTGGGTTGTGTTCTGTAAGAGCTGTCCCTGGTGTTGAGGTACGGCGCTGTCTCTCTCTCTGTCCACAGATGTGATCTGGGTGATCCTCAGCGTGGAGGTGGGAGGCCTCCTGGGCGTGACGCAGCAGCTGTCCTCCTTCCAGGCCGAGTTCAACACCCAGCCTCACCGCCGCCTGGAGGGGGACTACAACCCCTTCGCCTCGCCACAGAAGAGCAAGCATGACGGCGGTCGCCACGACGACAGCGGCCTGCGGGACCCCGGCGACTCGTGGGAGGGCGACCCGGACCAAATGCAGCCAGAGCAGAACGGACTTTCACACAGCTCTGTGAATATAGCAACAAACGGTCTCCAAAGCAACCTATCAGTAGTCACTTACAGCCAGGTAAGGCCGATTCTCCTTCTCCTTCTCTTCTTCTTCTTCTCCTTCTTCTCCTTCTTCTCCTTCTCCTTCTCCTTCTCTTCTTCTTCTTCTCCTTCTTCTTCTTCTTCTCCTTCTCCTTCTTCTTCTCCTCCTTCTTCTTCTCCTTCTCCTTCTTCTTCTTCTTCTTCTTCTTCTTCTCCTCCTCCTCCTCCTCCTCCTTCTCCTTCTCCTTCTTCTTCTTCTCCTTCTTCTTCTCCTTCTTTTCCTTTTCCTTTTCCTTCTCCTTCTTCGTCTCCTTCTCCTTCTCCTTCTTCTTGTCCTTGTCCTTCTTCTTCTCCTTCTCCTTCTCCTTCTCCTTCTTCTTCTTCTTCTTCTTCTTATTATTATTATTATGTTGCAAAGGACTAGGAGCAACAACAAATTATCATTATCCATACCTATATCACTGCTTAAATGAACCAGAGGTCATGATCTACTGTACCAGGTAAACAACTTTCTCTCTCTTTCTCTTTCTCTGTATACATTTGCTAAATATTTCTATATATATATATATATTTCCCCACACAGGGTATTCACGGACCATATCCTTTTGGGCAGTCTTAAAACATGGTCATGGTCACAGCCAGCAGCACTGTGTCCCAACAGTCACACCAACTAGTGAGAGGGAGGAGGCTTTACCAGTGGCTGGTGGAGTATCCTGAGATTCATACAAACACTTATGCAAACTAAGTCTTCCCCCCCCTCTACTCAACCGCATCAGAAAAAGGAAAAATCAGAAGACAATGCTGCTCTGTGCCCAGCATACAACTCAACCAACATCCCACATCCAGTGTATGCATGTGTGAATGCTAAGTTAAAAAAAAAAGAGTGCTATAAATCTTTTTAAAGAGATGAGATCCTTTTTTTTTTTTTTTGATCTTTCTTTTGTTTTTTAGTTGTTGTGTCAGAATGCAGTTGTGACTACAGACTACAGTGATGAAAGGTGTGTGTGTGTGTGTGTGTGTGTGTGTGCGCATGCGCATGCGCCTGCGTACGTGTGTGTGTGTGTGTGTGTGTGTGTGTGTGTGTGTGTGCGTGTGCGTGCGTGCGTGTGTGTGTGTGCGTGTGTGCGAGTGCTTGTGTGTGCGTGTGTGCGTCGTGCAACCTGAAAGAGACATACTAGGGAGGAAAAGCCATTTCTTTTGCCTACTGATCCTCTAGTCCCTGAAGCTGTCTTTTAAACATCTGACCCTTTGTTCCCTTTTTTCTTTTTATCCTAATTTCATGGTGTATACTTTTTAGGGAGAGGAGATATATGCATGTGTAACTTCCAAGTTGAGATATAGTATTTTTCTTTCATCCACTAGAGGGAGTCATTTAATACGAATAAGATAGGTATTTCGATTCAGACTATACATGGGGGGGGGGATTGCTTGCTGGAAAAACAGAGCCTAGTCCTGGACTAAAATTCATATTTTCAAAGTTCACGTATTGTTGTCTCAAAGCAGTACTAAGGTAGTATCTCGCTTTTATCGTTCTGAGTTGAATGTATTTTTGATGAATGTAGAGTAATGTTGTTGTTGTAAAGAATTTATGTTAAAATCTACCCAAAGATCTTATGCAGTTGCCTTGAAACTGACACAGTGACTATGTTTTCAGTTTTGTTACGTCACCTGGTAAAGATAGTGTATTTACTTTGAAGGAAAAAAAATTCTGAAATGAAAACGATCTTGTCGCACCAGACCATTACAGGTGTATAATAACTCATTTGTATAAACAAGAACGTGGTTCACTGATCCCTCAATTCTCTTGTGAATGTGTTAAGTTACTTAACGCACTAACTGGCTGGTCTCTATGCACTGAGTAGTTTGGCCTGAAGGCCTAACATGACAAGTTTTATCACTTCCAATGATAGCTAGTTGTTCCAACGCTCACGCCCGGAGGGCTACACTTTTCTCTTGGTTTCGTTGTCTCGAGATCTACAACCAACTGACTCTGACTACTCAGTGAGAAGGGGGTCCCTTTGGGATATATCCACTTCATTAGATTTGAGCACCAAGCAACAGCAGACTAAGAGACTAAGAGCCCCAGCCAGGGATGACTGCACTAGACAATAATACAGTATCACCCCAAAAACCACAACCTTCTGTCATGGTTTACTATGTTTCATGTCTATTTAAGGCTTTTTGGTATGTCTCGGATCAGATCGATTTTTTGATTCTCCTTGTTCCTAAAAGGTATACACTGCCCTCTTCTCAGTTTCTGATCTTTTTCAGTTTACAGTCTGATGTCCTGTATGGAGTGATGTGTGCTTCCTTCTTGGTGTGGTAGTTTGATTTATTTGAGTGCTGAATGGATGAGATCTACACCAGACTTCTACAACTGCACATTTATTGTGCAATAACGAGTTAGAGCAATGAAATGAAAGCCTTTTTTTTTCCCCTGTATGTTTGAATGAAAGTTTGTATGATTAAATTATCACTGAAAACAAAAAAGTTGGGTTGTTTTGTCATGGTCTTTTGTCTTGTCCATTTTATACATAATAGACTTGGTAAAGAAGTTCCACTGATAATTCAAACACAAAGATCTGTTATAAAGATCTCTTTTTAAATTAATTCTTTTACCAAGAAAAAAAGAGTGATAGATTTAGCCAGGATAGTTTTTTCGTCAACCGGTCCACTTCCTTTGATCGTGTTCTAAAGACGCATGAGGGCCAAAGGGATCTTTTCAATGTACGTACCAGTTATGGAAATGAACTTCTAGCATTTACTGAACAGCTTAAGAATGAATACTTGGGCTTGGCATCCATCAGCTCATGCATTTACTAATGTCAATAAGGTCTTAAAAGGTCTCAACTCAGGTTGTGAGGATTTATGTCAGTGTTTTTTGTTCAGGCTCCAACTCCACCATAACTGATTATGTTGCCTGTACTAAATGTAACAGTGGCTCTTTCATGGAATAATCCAAGTCATTAGTCATGCAGTAGTTGATTAGATATCATTGATCTACCTCAGATCTTTTCATGACAGAGCAAAATGAAATACTGAAAGGTTGGAAAATCTTACGAAAGTCCTGTGAATATCCATTTAGACAGGGATAAAAGTAATTATTAGAATTTAAGGCTGTATCTTTTTTAATTTAATCTTTATTTTAGCAGGAAGTCCCATTGAGACCAAAGTCTCTTTTTCAAGGGAGCCCTGCGACAGTTTACAACAATACATAATAGACATACACAATTCCAACATATTAAAACACAATTCCAACATGATAAAACTACACTTGAACACATTAAACTACATTTAAAAATACATTTCACCAAAGAGGTCCTCAATCAAAATCACTTTAAATTTCCCTGGTGGCACCAGAGCAACCAATTGAAACGTTCTAGTCTTTTGGTCCTCATGTCGGCAACCAATCTAAATGTTCTGACTTTTCTTTTGAAACACAGAACTACGTTTCAACATTGTTGAGAATCACAATACAGACTCGCTAGTCAAGCCAAACTACTGCAACGCAATGGATTCGGTGAGTAAACCCCACTGCTACCTAGTTAACTACTTAACACTACTTTACATTGTTAGCAGGCTCACAAAACAAGCTGTGTTAGTTGACTAGCGATGTGTCATTGATTTTCAACAACGCGGAAATGTATTTACAATTTTCGAAAGAAAAGTCAGATCCCGACATGAGGATCAAATGGTCGGACTGTGTCACAATTGAAATCTTCTCTGCAGATTGTTCCAGTTCTGTGGAGACCCGAGGAACCTCAAGAGTTAACCAACTGTGAGAACAACTTAGGTAATTGATGTTCTTGAATTTCAATAATGACATTAGGTAAGGTGGGAGTTTATGCACTAAGGCAAAGGGAGTAATGAAGAGATCTACAGGACTTTAACGAGGTCCAGACAACTTTTTGATAAAGTGTGCAATGATGAGTATTAAAACTATCACCTGTGATGAAGTGAAGGGTGCTATGGTAGATGTCATCCAAAGGTTTGAGAATAGTGGCTGCTGCACTTGGGTAGATGACATCACCATAATACATGTTGTTTACACAGTCCTCTGTCGGCTGTTCAGGGAAAGGGCAGATCTACTCCTATAAAAGAAGCCCACCTTAAATCTTGGCACCTACGAAGGTTTTCTGAACACCAAGTCCAAATGCCCAGGTATTTATAATACATGTTCCATGGAGGCACCACCACCTAAAGTAGGCCGACATATGCATAAATCAGATACATTTTCTATAATTTGGTAAATAACATATCTTTTTTTCCAGCAGTACAGTGCACCTTACACCTGCAGGACAGTGAATACAGACTGTAGCTCAGAAAGAGGCTGGTTAATCGTGGTGGCAATAGCATATTAGCAATAGCATATACGTATGCAAGTATAATAGCATAACAGGGGGGCACTTAGGTGGCGTAGTGGATTAAGCGCTGACCACGTACCGCGGGGTTCCCGGTTCGATTCCAGCCGCGGACATATCCTGCATGTCATCCCTTCTCTCTCTCTCACCCATCCTTCCTGTCATAATCTCTACTATATCTGTCATTAAAAAAAAGTAAAATGTGAGTGGGACTGCCCCACTTTAAAAAAAAAGAAAAAAAAAAAAGAAGCATAACAGTGTCATCGGCATATAGATGCAGGTTACAGTTATTTGGGTAAATGGGGATAGCCTACAGCACCTGAGAAATTAAACAGTGGCAGTGCTTAAAGCCTCGCAGACTAAGTGTAGGCGGACAGGATGGTTCAATCATTCATTCCAAGGCGGTTTTTGGCATTTAAAGAGGGATTAGGATCCTACAGGCCCTAAGGGGTTACTGGCCAAATGTTACACCTCCCTAGTCAGCCCCCCACCGCCCCCCCTGTCTCTCTGGAGCTGCTGTCCATGTATCTACTGAACACTTCTGTAGGGAGCACCGCTAATTACGTCGTTAGCTTGAGTAGTATGTAAATATTCTATCTTGAGTAGGATCTAAATATTCTAGAGCTCATTTGAGCAGACAAGTTGAGTCTGGTGGAGCAGGCAAAAAGAGTGTAAGAAGGCAAATCATTAAAAGACAGAAATACAGGATAAATGATTGAATGACCCATATCAACCATGAATACAACATATATTATACACACAGTCTACATTGCATTTTTTAAACGAATGGAGCATTCGTTTAATGAGATCCCTCTTTGGCACAACCAACCAGATAGGTTCCAACAATTCTTTAAATATCTGCTGGTTATGGTAGGTGTTTTTATGTCCTATGCACCAACCACACCAAGTCAATTTTCTGTATGTGCAAATATACTTGGCAATAAAAAGAACTCTGATTCAGATTCTGAAAGTTAGGCAAAGATAACAATCTTTAGTAGCAAAATTCTCTTTTTAAATACTGTCAACTCTCTCGCTTGAAAGATGATTCATCTGTGCTTGCGCATGGTAGCTCATTAGAATATTTCAACAGAGCTGCACAAACATTGCTCTTTTCTTTAAGCAAACATTTGCACTCACGCACTCTTACCATATGGATGTTACACAAGTGTTTCTGACCATTTTGAATGAGGCCCACCTTTTCAGTGACATTGATCTGTCATCACTGTCCCAGTCTTTTTAGTCCAGCACTCATATACAGCCAGGTTAGATCCTTTCCTTCGCCAGACTGTTTCATAGTTTTCCCGAGACTTCTCATACCTGTGACCTCTTAAGCACTGTGTAATAATTAATAATAATAATTCATTGTATTTATATAGCGCTTTTCCGGGGCTCAAAGACGCTGGTGTAAGCCACAATAGCATTATTTGCTTCCAGGATCAAGTGTTGGTGGCCCTGTTACCATGGTAACTTCCTAGCCAGCTGAAATTAGACAAAATGCTTATTGATGACAGTGAGATACCGCAAAGGTGTGTCTATGAGGTTCATGACAGTTTAGAGTTTTTTTTGGGTTTTCCAAGAAAAAAACATTTGCATTGATGACTTTCCTGCAGAAAGGAAAAAGGGGGGGGGGTTGGGGTGGCTTAACACCAGATCTTATCTGCAGAGGGGACATCACAAAACAGGTTGAGTCCCACGAAGATTTGATTGTATTCAGAGGTGAATGGAGTTTGAAGATCATGTTTCGAAAGATCAATAGCAGCTACCTTCTTCATACGGTTAATCTGAAGTCATGCAAATATTTGGAATCTTAGAGATTTAAGTTGTGACTGGTGCAGTCGACTTCACAGGCTGCAATGCATTACACTGTATTATAACAGCATTACGACTGCACCTGTCCTGATCCAGAATACACTCCAGAGGTTGGGAGACTTAATCCGCTAAGAACTTGATTGACACTAATGGGCCTAAAAGCGTATTGCATAATTTTGGCAAAATACATTTAAAATGCAAACGTAAAACCAGTAACGGTTGAGTGAGAAAAAGATGACACCATGTAATCTGCACCATGTATCTATGAAGGAAGAGGTTTTTGAAGAATTATTTGGGGGAATTCCCTGACCCATGCCTATACCTGTGGGTTGTTTATCTTAGAGTAGGTGTCTCTGTCTCTTGAAAGGGACCCAAAATAAAACGTATAATTGCTAATACTGCTTTTGGCTTTAATAGCTCATTATGTCATTTCTTTTGCTGATATTCAAATTCCTGCGTGTTTACAGAGTTGATAAGTAAGTTGATTACATACCCGAGACAATTCACCCATTTAAAGTCTTCTTGAATATGAATGCAGTTTCTTCTACAGTAAGTTCTACATTTCTCCTGTGTATCTCTCACCACAGTTACACCGCATCCATGTTCCAGTGAACCATCTATTTCCAGGTTCACAGAGTATAGCATGAAAATATCATCTGATGTTTTCTTATATTCTATCTGTTGGATCAAAGCCAGTATTTCTGTGGAGGATAGAATGATCCAACAATAGTCCCCCAAGTGGTTCTTGGAACACAGTTTCCTGCTAAGCTCACGACAGCTTACACCTGAGTTGTACCTAATAGAAATATATCCGTCTCAATGCAAATGTCTTTGACCGAGATCATCTTACATTTCCTTATAAAGGCACCTGTGTTTTGAGCTATCACATATGCTCAACGGTCAGTTTAAACATTTTTTTTTTAATCTCTCTTCTGTAAACAGGCTGACTGTGCTTCCCTTCACGCTACAATTCCCGGCTCATTTACTGAGGTTCCAGTCACTTGTCCTTTTCCTCATTCTCTAGGGTTTATCTGGTAAACAATCACCTGTCTACCACCTGAGACAGAATAGTGGTTGAATTATTATTACCGTATCTTAGAATCTTTTCGCCAGTTTGAATAACTGGCAGTGTCAGTGATTAAATAAATATAAATACTGCCTATTTTGGAGTGCGTCCCATTTTCTTTCAGGAAGTTCATTTATGATGCTCCACACACTAATATGAAAGGGGTACATTTTGATATTGCAGGTGGAGGAATGGTCCTATTACTTTTACACCTATTCATTATGCGATCAACTGTTTTCAAAACCAGGTGTCCTGTATGTGTCGCAATTGTTCACGTCGTAAAAGTTCAAGTCGCTGGGGCAGCTCTGGCTCAGGAGATAAGAGCCGGCGTCTAATGATCGCAAGGACGAAAGATCAGCAGTTCGAAACCCGGTTGACCACATGTGAAGTGTCCTTGGGCAAGATACTGAACCCCAAATTGCTCCCAATGAGCTGGCCGGCACCTTGCATGGTAACTTGCCGT
>NC_137676.1:6773802-6786302 GCF_963989245.1 Nansenia antarctica
CACATGTCTGACTAGAATGTCAAACAAGTTGTTCTTCCTCAGGCATACTACATTAGCATAGCAAAAGACGGCGCTAAGAAGAGGAACACTGTTCAGCCCCTGTCATTTACCGTGTCAACACCAACAGTCTCAATTGAACACGACTTCTCCCCTTAGGAGCCGATTCACTTTTTGGACTTCAATACCGTTTCCTAAATGAGTCACAATACTGAACACAAATGTGATCACTCTTTACGCTTTGCACTACTGATGTTTACAATACTGGCTCATAACTCATAACTGTATATACCTCTAAACCTCTCTACATGTCATACTGTACCTATCACTATCATTGTCATGTTTTTATATCATGTTTTTTAATATCATGTTCTTATATCACTATTTGGCATTTCTGGTTAGATGCTAAACTGCATTTCATTGTCTAGTACTGGTACTCTACAATGACAATAAAGTTGAATCTAATCTAATCTAATCTAATCTAATAGAACTCTATTAACTCTAGAACCTGATTGTATTCAGTATAAGGTCATTCTCTGTGACTGAAGACAGCCTTCCTCTCTCTCTCTCTCTCCCTCCAGTGCTGTGGAAGCCATGGGGAGCCCTGGCTGTGACCAGGTGGGGAGCACAGTGCACCTGCCCCCCCTGATGGACTACAGCCACAACGTCAGGGCCCTGAGCGCCTGGCGGGACGAGGAGGAGGACGTCAAACCGCCCCGCAGCCTGCTGGGACTGCCGGAGCGCAACAACACGGAGGGGCTCTACCTGCCCTGCTGGGACATGCTAGTGGCCGAGGACAGCAGCTCCCTACTCCTGAAGGCTGAGGACGCAGAGCCCCCCCCCAGCGAGCCGCTGACTGTCTGTAAGGCGCCACAGCAGTGTCCTGTCGTCCACAGCCAGAGCCTGGGGCTCACCTCGGGGCTGGAGGGCCAGGTGGAGGAGCGGTGTCTGGAGCAGGTTCAGAGCATGGTGGTGGGGGAGGTACTGAAAGACATAGAGACCGCCTGCAAGCTCCTCAACATTACCCCAGGTAAGAAAAGAAGAAAAAAAAGCTCTCTTTTGAGAGGGGGAGGTGGGAGGAGGAGGAGGGGAGAGGGAAAGTGTAGTGTAGAGAGGGAGAGAAAGAGAAATAGAGACAGAGGAGAACATGACACTTCATCCAATCCAATGTTGAACACAAGTTATTTGATTTCATTTCAACAAGTTATTGTTTATTTGAGGTGAGTTTATAACAGGTGAGAAACCTGTCAAGTAAAATATTTTTATTTATATATTTTATTTTTTGATGTTGTAAATAAACTAAACTCATTAAACTAAACAAATCATGTCATGTCATCCATCATGCAACACTGTTGATTGACAGAGGCTTGAACAGAAGGATGAACGTGCACACAGGTCTTTTGTGGACACAGCTGAAAGGTGAAAAGGAACCTAATCAGACAGACTGAATGTATACCGTAGCAAAGTAAACAAGCAGTTAAAGGTCACCATCAGTCAGATGGCTCCTGCCGTATATGAAACGGTAATACCAACACAAGTGAAACTGCTCACATCAATGACAGACAGTGTCTATGGCCTCGTCCCCACCCTGTGCAAATGGGCTCATGTTGACAATTCCAAATTTCACACGCTCGCCAACCATCATGGAAACCCAAATACAAATATGAAAGTTTTGAAATTATGTACATAGTACATTCGCATCGTCGACTTCTTCGGAAACTGTCCGCCTAATGTTTAAAGTTATGGTCTTGTGGGTATCAGAGGTGGGGAGGACATTGCTGTTAACCGCAGATTGCTGGTTAAATTCTCCTGTTGGTAGTGAAGGCAGTGGAGGCTGCAGAGGAGGAGGATTTGATACTACACATGTATGACACCTCTCCTCATTCCAATGAGCCCATCCTCCGATTCCTACCTCCACCAGCCTCCCCTGAGTGAAGGGCTCTAGGCTACTGTGCAGTACGTTCTGTACACATTCAGACTGACAGGAAAAACACATTCTGTTGTTGTTATGCTTTGTCAGACATGTGTCTATATAAGAATCTCCTAATGAACCAGAGATACCAGCACGCTTTCATTTGTTCATCAAGTATGCATGATCCTTGTGTTTGTCTGTGCGTAGTACTGTACGTGCAATTTTGTAGAGAGTTGATGAAAACAGCTTTTCCTTGCTAACCCACCCCTCCTTCTCCTCCGCAGACCCTGCAGACTGGAGCTGCGGGCATGTGCAGAAGTGGGTGTTGTGGACGGAGCACCTGTACAGGTTACCCCAGTTGGGCAAGGTCTTCCTGGAGCTCAGTGGGAAGGACCTGTGTGACATGACAGAGGACGACTTCAGGCAGCGCTCCCTACAGTGCGGAGACGTCCTGTACGCTCACCTGGACATCTGGAGATCAGGTAGGACAACACTTTTCAACACTTTTCAACCCATTTCCCCTCATGGTTTTCAAACTCAAACTTTGGTGCGCAACGTTTGTGATGGCTAGTGGCAGAAAGCAGGGGAACAAAAGAGTGGCACGCAGTGAAGTGGACTGGGTGGTGTCGACACATCTCAAGGCTGGCCACTCTGTAGTAGTAGTAAATAATAATAAAAACAACATTTAAAAAAGTAGTCCTCCCTTCTTCTAGCATTGTGACTGTCCCAATGGCCACTGGTTCTAGCATAGATTTCTTTTTTTTCTTATGATGACTGGTGTATAGATGATTCACTTACTTTAGACAAAAGTACTTGTAAGTCGCTTTTGGTAAAGGCTTCTGATAAATGTCAAAAATGTAAATGTAAATGTAACACTACAGATACGCTTGGTTAGGGAACTGGCTATTAAGATGTTGATGTTTATTGTGTTGGCTGTGTGACTCATTTGACTCTAAATCAATCAAATCAAAAATACTATGTTCAGTCACTACCTAGCATCATTCTTGATCTTCGTTTTATATGTTCTCAGCCTTGCAGTATACTTGGAGTAATTCTGGTCTGTGTTGTCTTTCTCTCAGCTGCTTGCATGAAGGAACGCTTTTCTCCAGGAGATAACAAGCTACATGGTGAGTTCATTTCTGAAGGCTTGTGTTACACATAACATGGTGTGAGAACAGTGATAGGATTTTGTTAAAACAGACAATTTAATCACCCTGCATTATGTGAATGGGGTCAGACTTAGAATGGTCTGACTTTCTAGTCTGACTATAACTGCTCTTAACAACATTATAAACAACATTAACCATTACTAAGAGCTGAATTCATTACTACGGGAAGACGTTACAAATATAATAAGTAACAATATGAAAAAGACATGTTTCTAGTGTAATTCCATGTTCCATGTTTCTGTAGGGAAGCTGGTGGAGGTAGAAATCGGAAGACGGGTGTTTGACACCATACCTTATTCCGTTCCGTGCATCACAATGGGGGCCTGTCATTCGATTTCTACCTCCACTAGCCTCCCCTGGACTAGACTAGTGCATCGTCATGCTATGAGTCATTGTCACTGAAAGTGTCATGTGGTCGCTGAACTCCTCCTCCCTCCTCCTCCCTCCTCCTCCCTCCTCTCGGCCCTTCCTTGTTGCAGTGGCGGAGGAGCCGTGGCAGGAGGCAGACTCCTCGTGCTCCGGCCACCCCATCCACCTGTGGCAGTTCCTGAGGGAGCTGCTGCTCAAACCCTACTGCTACGGACGCAGCATCCGCTGGCTCAACAAGGAGAAAGGTGAGGGGAGAGGCGATGCTATAGGGCTGGTGAGGGTTAGGGGTCAGGGGTCAGGGGTTAGGGGTTTAGGGTTATAGGGCTGGTTAGAGTTAGGATTAGGGTTAGGGTAAGCAATTAGGATTAGGGTTAGGGATTAGGGGTTAGGGGTGTGGGTTAGAGTTAGGGGTTAGGGCTAGGGTTAGGGGTTACGGTTAGGGTTATGGGGTTAGGATTAGGGTAAGGGGTTAGGATTAGGGTTAGGGGTTAGGGATTAGAGTTAGGGTCAGGGGTTAGGGCTAGGGGCTAGGGTTAGGGGTTACAGTTAGGGGTTAGGGTTTAGGATTAGGGTTAGGGTTAGGGTGAGGGAGAGATTGTAAGTAAGAGAGGTTATAGGTCTAGGGAGCTGAGTTTACGATGGTCATCTGCAATAATGGATTTTTTTCGTTCGTTTTTTTATTGTCTATCGGATTCAGATGCTCTGAAATCGGTGGACTGTGGAAGTCTCTCAATTTAGTTTGACCTTTGACCTTGTAATCCACAGGAATCTTCAAAATCGAAGACTCGGCTCATGTGGCCAGGTTATGGGGCATGAGGAAGAACAGGCCGGCGATGAACTATGACAAGCTGAGCCGGTCCATACGGCAGTACTACAAGAAGGGAATCATCCGCAAGCCTGACGTGTCCCAGAGATTGGTCTACCAGTTCGTCAAGCCTGTGTGAGACCGCTGAGGACCAGCCAATCAGAGGAAGTTATGGGGTGTCACGAGGGCTAATGACACTTAGCCAAACAGACTGTGTTGTGTTGGCGTGTCAGTGCAATTGACTCTGGAGCTCTCTGTGTATCTAGTATAGTAATACACACGTATATACGTCCATTCATGTACCCATTAACACACAGAGAGAAATATTTTCTACAATCTGTCAAGTTTTTCCTACAAGCTCCACAGAAATGAAGACCTGAAAAAAAAACTACTTTCAGGGGAGTAGAAGAGACTCTCTTAATGCTGTTTTAGGAACAATATACAGACTGCCTATTAGAATCTGCATTCCTGCCTACTTTCAAATGTTATTTGGATTTTATGTTATTTGTGTTTTAGTTTAGTTTAGTTTTTCATTTCAGTGACGTCCAATATTTTCAAAGGTCAATGCCATATAATTGAATTATTTTACTTTTCGAATTCCTAACTGTTATTAACTACCAGTGTAAGCGGCTGTTTATTGTCATGCAAGGATGAATGAATTAGTTTAGTTGCATTTACATTACTTAACTAGAAAAAAACAACAACCATAATGTTCCTTCCTGCAACGAATGGCACTTAGAACTTAGAATATTTATGTTACAGTTTATGCACTACTAAGGTTGGAGGGTAGCCAAGAGGTTAGAGAGTCAAAGCAGGACCTTGTTTTGGATCCCAGGTACATAGACTGGCTGTTTCGGGCCTTGAGGAAAAATCCTCCACTGGATAGCTCTGGTAGCCATTCTATTCTATGTTTGCTCTATTCTATTCTGTTCTTTTGATATGTTTCTTGTGTAGGATGTATGACGAAACTACAAGAAACAAGTGTCAATTTGCAACTGTTGTACATGTGCAATGGAGTGTTCACCTCTGACCTCTAGCGGTAGTCTAGACCTCTCTAACCTTGTTGAGACCAGTTTTGTCGTTTAGAAAGCCTGGGGAAATGCTTTGTAGAAAGTAGCTACAAAGGGGTGTAAACCCGTCTGAAATGAGGGATGCCTTGTGACACCTGAAACAGATACCTTGCTTGGGCGGAGCTCCAACAAAACCCTTTTCCTTCAGGTTTTCCTCCATTTTCTTCAATGTATACATGCAAACTATCATATTTAGCAACAATTCTCTGCAAAATGTAACATCCAATGAAACTGCGAGCACGTTCTCCCATCGCTCCGTCCAGAACGGCTCATCTAAAATTCTCCAGACCTCCAAAAGAGGTGTGAGAACAACGTGATTTCGAGGTATAGGCTACGCAAGACGAGGTGACCTCCCATGCAAAAATCTACTTGGATGATGATGCCTTCTAAAATAAAGTGGTAAACAGACCCCCTCCTCCACCCTTGAACCCCAACTATCAGTGCTGCTGTCGATGCCATACTAGGACTCCAAGAAACACACAAGGACGCACACACATTTTGTTTGTTTTCTCAACAAACTTGTTTTCCCCTTTCCAAACCAATATCGTCAATATTGACACCATCACAAACAACTCTGATTCATGGTTTTTCATTACTATCATCAATATTATCATCATGATCATAATCATCTTTAAATGCATATTTAAATGAACCTTTTTGTTACATTAAGATGAACAGGCACTACACCAGTTAGGAGATAAAATTACATCACTAACTATAAACATACATACATCTTCTAGATCGCTAATACAGGGTTTGTACGACATGAGCCGTCGCCCCCTTGTGTGCATAAGGAAGAGAAAATCAACATAAAAAAGCATTTACATATACACCTTTTTTACTGCCTCAACGTAGTTAGGTTCATTTTCCAACTCAACACAGTTGTACAGTTACAATAGCATATACTCTTTAAATTACATCATCATATACAAATCTGACAGCGTGGAATAACGTCACGCCCTTATATGGTACATGGACAATTCCATTGCAATGAATTCATATGGTACCTATTAGTTACTATGTTTTCCATTGCTGTTATTTTTGTTGTAACACATTTACATGTATGACACTACATTTTGTCTTAGTATTCGATCACTTGCATTTTTTATCTTTTTTTCTTTACAATTACACAACTCATACACACTGGATGATAAAACATGTTTGTTTGCCCCGGAAAATATTTAGTCCATTCATTTGTGTGTGTGTGTGTGTGTGTGTGTGTGTGTGTGTGTGTGTGTGTGTGTGTGTGTGTGTCTGTGTGTCTGTGTGTCTGTGTGTCTGTGTGTCTGTGTCAGTGTCAGTGTCTGTGTCTGTGTTTGTGCCTGTGTGTAGAGCATATGGGATATTTGCAGTGATATGAGTTATTTTTGCTAGGCTGGACAGCTTACACTAAGACACAGAACTTGTGAGCTGGTGATGTGTTTTCTCTACAGTGAGACCAAAACCTGGTGAATTCTCCTCTAAAGCCCCTTCGTACTCTAAACACATCTTGCCATGGTACAATGTTATATGCGGTATAACTTGAGGAGATCGGACCTCACGTCAATGTCAACCTCTCCTGTGCCGTGCCCTTTGCTCCCACCTGACCATCCCGAGAGAGTGATTCAGGTTCCCTTGGCAACAATATCTGCATTGGTCAACATCTGATAAGCAAGATCTCTCAGCAAGTCATGTAAGTGACATTTCCTGTAAGTGGATTGAAAGCAGGGAAGCAGGGCAGTTAAGATCTAGGAGTGAACATGTAATGTATACTATTGGGGAGAAAAACCTAAAAACACAGCATATTACTGCTGTAGGAATAAATAAGCGTCTGATATCACACTGTAGTCACATGATGTTTTTGTCTTAATGAAGAATGTGCTGTTAAGTCTGGGTGGACAGGGGTGGCAGTTGCATTCGAATCTTTCAAAATGAAACTGCTTTACAGTGTTGACGTATATGTGCGATGTGTGAGAGGGTTGTATTGCGTGGAGAGCTGATGATGTTCGGTCGTTCTTTGGCTCAGTAGGGGAATGGGGCCACGTACTGTGACTGCTGTTTGCTAGGTAGGGGCTCTGCATGACGGGGAGAAAACCACATGTCTAGCGGAACTGTGTCTTCTCCTAGAGGTCCCTACGTTAGTACATTCATGTCCCGCTGGAGAGACTCCAATCTTAAGACAAGGATCTTGCAGCACGCTCAAATCAAACATGGCTCCATCTCCTAAGAGACAAGCACCCCAGCAACTAACAATGTTTCCCAACCCCCTTTTTTTTCTCCTTATGCTGTTTTTGTTTTACCGCAAGTAAACAAACTATATTCACCCCTTCATCTATCTTCCCCCCTAGTACATCATCATCATCTGGAACAGTCTGATCCTGACGTCACGGAATCAAGTAAAAACCAAGTTAGCGATAATAAACCTTGCCTACTGACCCCCTTGAATGCAGAATATATAATATTTCGCAACCTTGCAATGGATACGAAATGAGATGGAATGATTAAAAATATGGATGTGGCGATGACAGGAGGAAGGAGAAAAAAAAAAAATCGATCCACTAGCTCCAACGTCCTGGTATGAGATCACAAGCTTGTTGTGGTGTTGCTAGTCCAATGCTGTGTCTAAAGGTGTACTATGGTCCTCTGCAATGGGTTGTACAGGGCCTTTGCTCGTTGCTTCTCGTAGCCTATATATGGCCTTGAAAGTTCAGGGAATGCACGTTTGCATAGCTCATGCTGCTATGCAAGCCAACTGAGAAACAGAGAAAACACACGTAGCACTGCACACACTGGAGAAAAAGGGGATTGGACCAAATCACAAGAAAATAAAAAAACAAACAAACTATAGGATACATTTTGTGGTACTTTTAACACTACACAGCATTCCCGATGTAAGAATGAAGGACTGAACACACACAGCATTGAAAATGCTACACAAAAAATGGCATCGTATATACACAATGCAGGTAGAGCTTATCCTGGTCAAACGGGTTTAGTCGATTACATTATCTTCCCACTGTTATAGGTAGAATGCACTGCAAAAACGTTATATCAGCTGCATAAAGTTTATATTGAACACAGATATGCAATACTGTATGTGTGTCCCTGCATTGGCTTGATGTTATGTTTGAGTGTGTACGTACTGGAATAAATGCTGCTTCTGTTGTTGTTTTAAGTGTTTAAGTCCACCCACCCCCCAAATACTGGATAAATATGTACTGATATATTGTCTTCTCTTACGGTACTAAGATTTTTAATTAGGCAAGACTGCTTGGCGCATCTGTTCTGTTGGGCGAGGGATGTGTTGATCTTAAGTCTCTGTCTATATGCAGTTGCGATTGGACGGGACAGTCCGAGCTGCCTCCAATTGCAGGTCCTCCTCCGATAGAGAGACTAGATTGGCTCAACGTAATTGGCTGGGTACAGTCCCTCTCGGCCGGTGTCTAGGCGACCTCTACACCAGCCTTGATCGTCCTCGTCCTCAGTCTTGGTCAGTTCATCACCTGTGACACGACACACACACACACACACACACACACACAAACACACACAAACACACACACACACACACGCACACATCTCCTTCATCAATCAAAGCAATAGGCTCAATACTTAATACAGTTCATCTGGAGTTATGTCCAATACAGCACCAAAGATGATGTAATTGGACAGGCAACGGTCCTAAACATGTCCTCAAGTGTTCTTTTGAGCACCTCCCACTGGTCCGTCCGTCCCCCCCCTCCCTCCCACCAATATATTCACAGACGAGCATTGCCCATTTTGTGCAACAAAAAGGAAAGTGACAAACACGTCTTCACCATTTCACTGAGGGGTTACTTCTACCCAGCACCCTCTCCGAGCGAGCGAGCTTGTGTTAATGGATAGCAGGTGCCTGTAATTGAGGTTTGGGATTGTGACCATTATCGACTAACCACTACTATCTTCCTCAGGGGGTGGAGGGGCTTCGGAATGGGGATGCATGGAGATAGTGTGTCACTTCCTGCCACCACGGCCATCTGTGACCCACCCCTTCATTATGACCTCATCAACCCCACCCCTTGCCCATGACGCACCGTGCCGTACTGATGGCACTGAGCGCAGATCTCGCATTCTGTTTATCTTTAGTACGTTACAGTACGATACATCTGAACAAAAGCAAGGCAATATGAGGCGGCAACTGGCGAAAGCGGGAACAAGTCGGCAACCAATCCAAATGTTCAGACTTTTATTCTGAAAAAATTTGTAGTGACTAGTGAGTGTGTCATAGATTTTCAACAACGTTGACATTTATCGACATTTTTCCGAATAAAAGTCGGAACATTTGGTCGGTTTGCCGGCTTGTTCACTCTTTCTGCCGTCACATATCAGACAAGACGGAGAGGGTCAGTTGTTGTTGACGCTGACCTGCTTTGAAGGTGAGCTCATCTTGTTCCTGTCCGTCGTAGTCATAGAGCGCACGCACACGCACGCCGGAGGCTGCTGCTGCGGCGGCGGGGGCGGCTGCGGCTGCGGCTTTCGGGGTCGCGGTGCTCGAATCTTCCTCGAACGAGTTCCCTCCGCCGTTCTCGTTGCTGGAGTAGGCCGCGGGCTGCTCGTCATCTGACCACTCGGTCGAGTAGGCCTGGTTCTTCTCATAGCTGCTCACACTGGAAAGTAGGAGAACACACACAGGGGAGAGTTGGAGCAGGTCGTTGTGATCGTGGTAAACTGTCATTGAAATAAATTCCATAACGTCATTATCGATCAATCCAATTGTTAGTTAACGTGAGTATACAAAATAAACATAGTTAAAAGGGTTAAATGTTGATGAACCCTGGCATTTAAAACATTTAAGTTGGACCAGTCAACCAATTAAACCATATCAGACCTATCAATGGGCTTCATTGGCTGTGAACCACAGCATTTGTGAGTGTGATTGTTAGCAGTTGTAAGTCCTCTCACCTGCCACGATCACCAGTGGGAGCAACGTGTTCAACGCTGAGGGTAATTCATACAATATGGTACCTATTAGTTTTGATGCTATGTACAATGACACAGCTCATACACATTGGGTGATAAAGATGTCTGTCAATGTTTGAAAATATTTGGTATTCATTCATTTCTGTATGTTGTCGAGGGTATGGGGGGATATCTTTGTGTTGTTGTTGCAATGATAGGAGTTATTTTTGCTAGGCTGAACAGCTTACACGAAGACACATAACTTGTGAGGTGGGGAAGTGTTTTTTTTTTCTCTAGACAGTGAGACCAAAACATGGTGAATTGTCCTCTAAAGCCCTGACCGAAACACATCTTGTCATTGTACAATGTTGTCTCACCTGCCACGGTCTCCAGGGGGCGCCACATGGTCAGTGCTGGGGGTAGGTGGGGCTCCGTCAGGCTTCTTGACCTTCTCCCTCTTCTGCACAGCACTGGGCTGGTCTGGGTTGTACTCCTGCAGGGAAGACAAAACCAATCCTTCTACAAATGCCGGTCGAGAGAGGACTCTGGCGTTGCTTGTTCGCCGCTTCTCCGCCCGAAATCTAGGTGTAATTGCAGTATACAGAGTAGATTGTCCTACAAAGACACTTAGATTTAGATTTAGGAATCAAAAAATGTATTAGACCCTTATACTTTTTTTCTTCTCTTTTTTTTCTGTTACTATTCGATCTTTTCAGTTTATAAAGTGTCTTTGAGTGTCTAGAAACGCGCTAAAGTGTAATGTATTATTTTATTATTATTATTATTATTATTACAGGCCTGGGCTGAAGGAGAGTGTCACAATAGAACAGGCTCTACTGCCAACCAAACCGTGGGTTGATATAGGAATTTTGTCAGGTCTTGCCAATAACAGGCTTCCCTTTTCCCCCGAAATCATACAGATATCCAAATAATCCAAATAAAAAAAAACATCTTCCAAATTCAAGCGTTTTAAGCTTTTGTACCAGATTGTTCCAAGAGTGGCCTATTGCATATGTGTACTCTGTCCTTCCGTGGAAGATTCCAGAACAACGTGGAGGTATGTTGGTGAGACACAGGGTCTTACCGTACCTCAAACATGGGCCAGTTCATATGCATGCCAGGGCCGTGGCTGTTGCTGAACCACTTCAGGTCCTCCTGTGTGTTCGCGCCCAGGATGGTGCGCTCCAGTTCTCTGTACACTGAGCCGTAGCTGGGGAGGAGAGGACAGGACAGAACAACACATTGAGACTCGTTCAAACAGAGCTAATCGCATTTCACCAGAAGGTGGAGACAAAAACAATAACAATCGGAGATGACCACACATTTCACCATTTCCCAAGAACGGAGTAAGACGGTATGATCGACAATCAATGCCCTGCGTTGCACATCAGCGTAAACCATACAAGTGATTTTTACTCCTCCTCGGTTTAGCACTGCGTCAAACAGTCTGTAGGCTACTTGCATCATGAGTGTGTGGGGGGGGGGAGAAGGGGGGGAGCTGAGGCGTGGGTTTCTTATTGCTAGCTCATCCTTAACCTGTCTATGGGTGATTAATGTGTTACTAGCACTGTGGTCAGCAAGGTCAGTGGTCCAGCTCCACACTACAAATGCCTAGAGTACGCTGAATCGACTCACACGGAACAGAGATCTACGCGTAGGCCTATTATCTCATACCAAGCAGACGGCAGGCTCTTGAATAAACTCTTGTTGCCAATCTCTATGGAACATGGTTTTGTATCCCCAGCCATTGATTCACAGCCAAAAATATGACAAGCATTCACAACTGACAAGATTCAATTTGGCATAAATGTCATTAACTGCACCATAGAGTAATTGGTGGTGTGAGTCTGGAAAGAGAGAATCGGGGGAAAAAATCGCTGTCTGGTTGGAAAAATATGTTGAAATGAATTGTAATTAACGTGACATCAGGTATCTGAAACCTTTGGATGAATTCCTTCTGGATGTGCTTTTTTTCCGATTTAAACAATCCACAGACTGTAGTAACACAAAATAATATATAATGCAACAGAAGATGAGCACACAGACACCCCCCCTTCCCCCACACACACACCAACACCTCTGATATTATTATTAATTAAAATTATTGATTGAACAGTATTTGTTGTGTCTGACCGACCTTTGGTTCTCAGTGAGGTTGAGGTGGCGTTTGATGTCCAGCAGCACCTCCTTGAGGAAGGTCAGCCTCTTGACCTCGTGCTGCTGACACTGGTCAAACACCTGCTCCATGCTCTCCTGGTACT
>NC_137676.1:6796302-6811302 GCF_963989245.1 Nansenia antarctica
ACCTGTGGTGTATGTCCCCACCTGTCCTACCCGCTGTACATACCTTATGTTTTGTTGTATTGTTCTTCCCATGATGGATGTGTGTTTATCTTGTAGATAGTAATAGTTATTTGTCTGTATTATCTTGTAGATAGTACTAGCTTTTTTGTCTGTCTTACATGTAACGATGAATTGAGAATCAAGGACCCCAATTGAAATAAGCCAGTGGCTTTCTTGGGTTTTTATCCTGTTAGTTGACCTTGTATGTAATATGTACTTTCATGTACCTACTTCTGCAAATCTTCTAATAAAGTTTTCAATCAATCAATCAAAAGTGCCAGTGTAACATGTAACAAGGGGGAAATTACAGTACTTATTATAATGACTTAATTACTCTAGAATTACTCTGTACTCTGTGGCTTTATACTGACTGGGCCTGGTTTGTTCTGTGTCACAGAGAATCACCAGGTAAAGTTACCTCCAATACCCTGGACAATGGATCCTTAGAGAGAGAGAGAGAGAGAGAGAGAGAGAGAGAGAGAGAGAGAGAGAGAGAGAGAGAGAGAGAGAGAGAGAGAGAGAGAGAGAGAGAGAGACAGAGAGGGAGCAGTATGAGATGAGCTGACCTGACACACTGGGTCCTTTAAGCCAGTGGTTCTCAAACCTCTCCTCGGGGCCCCCGGCCTCTCCTCATATTTGGTCTGTTCCACCACCAGCACACCCTGATTCAACTAATCAATTATGATTTGTACTTGATAAGTTGAATCAGGTGTGCTGGTGGTAGAACAGATCAAATATGTGGAGCGGCTGGGGGGGTCCCCGAGGAGAGGTTTGAGAACCACTGCCTGAGGCCACACTTAGAGAGAGAGAGAGAAGAGAACCACAGTTTGTTGTTGTTTTTACTCCCTTCAAATACATCGCTGCTGCGGCAAGCCTGTTTACGACGACCTCCAATTTCATGGCAGATACTCGTTTTCCATCTGAACCGTGGAACATCCTGTGCCGTACGTGATGAATCATGACTCGGGAAGCAGGAGGACACACAGGACAACTAGTGATGGCTGAATCAGCCAGGGCAGGAACACTACACTGCAGTGTGTCGAACATAACCGTAAGAGTCACCCCCTCGAACCGAACACGACACCCCATAGACGTCTTTATAGTCTGGGCTTTCCCTACCACTTACCCTATCAGTTTGGAATGAACAACACCATATCGTACTCGTTATACATACAATACAGTACTGTTCATTTTATCATTTAAAAACAAGGTACACAAAACGAAGAGTCATCGAGGATAAAAGCACAAAGAAGTCTATGACTTGTTTATTGACATTGTGGTCCTCCAGTTGGGTACTGGTCAAAACGTCATTAGCAAGCTCTGGAGCAAAGGTTGATTTTAAGAGGCTGGGAGTGAAGGCTTTCATGTTTAAGCGTTATGGAACGAGAAGCCGTGGTATATCGTGGATATCGGCACAGCTAGGGGGTGTAACGGCACTCCGCTTTGCGTCGTGCCTAACCACCCCACTAGCTGCGCCGATATCCACGATATACCACGGCTTCGAGTTCCATAAGGGTTTTATACAACGGTTACGCCATTTATCGATCAATATTTCACAGAAGAAAGACAAGACAAACTTTTAATTAATGTATTTTAATGGAACTATGTTTTATTGTAAGTGTATTCATCCGCTGAACAGTTGTTTATTGGTTGCTAAGCAACGGTAATAATGAAACTTCGATAACGGTAATATATACAAACGCAGAGTGAAAAGATGTGTCAACATTCCATTTAGCCGTGCGTATATCATGGATATCAGCACGTCTGGAACGCAAACTGACCAATAGAGATGGAACCCTCAGCACTGCGTCTCCTGAAGACACCCGCTTTTCCCCTCTACTATGTCCCTAAAAACTTAGATTGCCCCCCTTGTACTGTTTCTTTGTTTCTCCAGGGTCCAAAAAAAAAAAAGTTTAGAAGAAGGTGATAGAAGAAGGTTTTTCCTTCTATCAGTGGCCCCGGGCCTGAGCTGGATTACTCTTTCTGCTACGACTGGTGGATTGATGATTCACTTGCTTAGTATTCAAATGTATTGATTGTAAGTCGCGTTGGAATAAGGCGTCTGCTAAATGCCAAAAATGTAAATGTAAAAATGGATCCATCCGTTGTATAATTCGTCGTTGTATTGTTGATGATGTAAGATGTGCTTCCTTAAAATGTTTACAATAACAACGTCGTATATACTTTACAAGAGGCATTTTATACCACCTAGTAACTGAGCATGTTAACGTTCAACCGGGGGAGGCTGGCGGAGGTAGAAACTGGAGGACGTCTCATGGTTATGAGTAGAATGGAATCAGGAAATGATATCACGTGTCCATCACATGCATTAGGATGATGCCTGTCTCACAATGTCTACCTCCACCAGCCTCCACTGCGTTCAACCACATCGTATAACATTACTGGCCACTCCAAGTTTTTCCGACACGGTAGAATAGCAGGAACATCAGCTACTCTCTGTGAATCAACCTCAGAGGCTGGGAGGCAGGAAGTCGTCTGACACTATCAACATCATAGAGCAAGGAGGAGAGGACCTCGGAAACCAGTTTTTTCTTTTTTTTTCTTTTTTTAAGCTCAGATAACACCATCGGTTATTTTCATCTCATATTATGCCATCTCACATATAGCTGACGCTTTTATCAAAAGCGACTTTACAGTGCAGTGTTTTTCAGTATATTTGGTCCCAGTGGGAATCGAACCCACAACCTAAGCCATGCTCTACCAACTGAGCCCCAGAGGACCACTCCTCTCTGAAGGGAGAGCTCCCTCACCCTGAGAGAACGAAGACAAACGGTTTGCCTTTAGCCACTATAGCAGCTAGCTAGCCTAACAACCGTAGCCAGTCTACAGCTTCTGTGAAGGACAGGTGTACATAGAGTCACACAGGTAGAAATAATATAATCATTGTTTTATTGCCATGCAATCAACTTGTCAGCCAATTGTTGGAATTTGGTATTTCATGGTCTAGGCAAGGGGTCCGCCATAGATGGTGATCCCAGAGCAATTAGGGGTTCAGTGCCTTGCTCAAGGACACCTCGACACGTGGCCAGCCGGGGCTCGAACCGCTGAGCTTGGGATCATTAGACGCCGGCTCTACCTCCTGAGCCACAGCCCCGCCCCCCTCCGAGTGAAACAGACTCTCCAGAGTCTCTTTTTACTGTGAAATTGTTATTACTGTCCTCTAGTTTATTGAGAGTTTATGAGAACTCATGACTCAGCTACCACAGGATACATTAATATACTGCAGGCAATGTTTCAGGAGAGCTTAGCCCACAACAGTGTGTTATACAGTAGGCTACTGTGATGTGTAAAGCCCTCACTTTAATCTCCCTTTCTGTATTGTCAACTAAAACTATTTTACCAGGCTCGTGCATAGCAACAGAGATAAGTGGGTGGTTTATTACATAAGGTTGAACATGGACAGGTCAACTCAGTTACTATGCAACTGCAATGCAATTCCAAAATGGCTATGTAAGGACATGCGAAAACAAAGTGTTATGTAATTACAGCGTTGATCCACAGTATAGTATATTGAAGCGTGTTAAATCATGTTAAATCAACCCTGGTGAGTCGGATAGGATCTAAATCACTGTTGACATTGTCACCACTACCTGGTTGCACACCAGTGGAGGCTCCTCCATAGAGGTGGAGGAGGCCTGGCCTCCCCCAATAATTTGAGAGAAGAGAGAGAGATTTAAAAAAGCAATAATTATATTTATTTATTTTATTTATTTATTTATTTATTTATTTATTTATTTATTTATTTATTTATTTATTTATTTATTTATTTATTTATTTATTTATTTATTTATTTATTTATTTATTTATTTATTTATTTATTTATTTATTTATTTATTTATTTATTTATTTAACAAAAAACATATTTTAATTGTTTTTATATTAATATTATTTCCGTTTTGTTCATAAATCTGAATTGTTCCATGGCTAAAACCCAATATTGCAATTGTAAAGCACCTACAGGCCAGAATCCCTATCTGTTTGTATTGAGGGAGGCCAGGCCTCCCCCAGGAAAGTGGTTTCTCATAGAAGTCAATGTAATGCAATTTTTTTCATGGCAATATGTGATTGGCCAAATCACTGAAAATGGGTGGGCAAGGGAGGCCTGGCCTCACCATGCATTGAGTCCAGGGCTGAAAGATTGACATTTTGTTCGTCCAATCACATGAAGCCATTTTGAGAATTCGCCAGTCACTTCAGTCAAAGAAACACTCGCCATAGTGGCAACGATAATAGCTCATTTGGTCAAATACTTTTGCTTAAAATGACCTCGGAAGTCGGCGAGATTCTGGCGCGATGTATACATCGAATAGGTAGACAACATTTAGGATTTATTGAACAGTTTTATTTTTTATGTACTCGATTTCGTTTTATTACAAGTCAATTTAATATTCTTCCATATCAAATTACTGCATCTTTTTGCAGGCAGGCTCATAGACTTACAGCAATGTCATTTCTTCAGGCAGGCACATAGGCTAAGCTCTGCACAATGAATTCCATCAATCAGAACTTTCTGATTGTAGCTTACACTCCAAATAGTATGCCTTTGGCCAGCACAAAGACAGATAAGAAGAACAGGGAACATTCCATCGCGAGTGAAGCGAGCAAGCGGAAAAAAAGTTGGCCTCCTCAATTCTGGAAGTCACCAGCCTCCACTGTTGCACACTGTACCCCTAGATGCAGCGCAATTTAGTTTCAGGAAATATGAGTATAAGCGATTACAAATGATCCACATAAATGATTCTTCAGCTTTCAAAATGTCTAAGCATATTACACTTAGGCCATCTGATCGAACGCAGAAGGTATATGCAATAAAAACAAGTTAGAATTCTTCAGTTCACCTCCTCAGGCAATGACCCGTCTAATATGGTTAATCTCAGGAAGAGGATAGGTCTTTAAACCTGTCTGTCAGACTGACCGTCCAATTACCTTTCTCTATTCTCGGCTAAGTTACCTGCTGATTTCAAGAACCAGCTAAGCCTCTGCGAGGAATCCTGCCCAGGATTCTGAGCTCATGGTTGGGTAAGTAGCGTGGCTTAATCGCGCTGTTTACACCACGGCTGTAGTCTACTACAGCATGGACCTGCACGGCGAGCAGTGTCTTCTTCATTCACCTGACGTTTCAACGTTTCATTCATTCGAGCGATGTTTAAGAGGTGTGTAAAACGTCGGTCAAACAAACTTCAAGGTTGCAAGCATGCATTATCAAAGCATACCGTTCCATTGGATAATGATTATTCCTTGCAAAGAAATTTCTCTCATCCTGCTTATGAGATTTAATCTAAAAGGCCTAACGTCTAACCTTCCACAGCATTCACATCATTGTGAAAAACAGATCTCTCACACTAACCCTTCTACAATCACCTACTAACACCAGCTACACAGAAGATGAGTCAAGAGCGTATGGCTGGTAGAACTGGTATCTGACACAATGCTGTCTTGTAAAGGACAATGTGGACACTCAGGTCCCCCAGATCAGCTGGTCGGTAGGCCGCTCCGCAGACGGAGAACACATCACGTTTCACTGTTAGCTGTCAGTGTGGGAGAAGGGCAGGAGCCCAACAGAAAGGAGGGGGCGTCGGTTGAGGGGAAGTGTGGGGGGATGGGGGGTGTGGGGTGTGGGGGGGCATACTGTAGAGGTATTTGGGTCAACCCAAACAGTTGGGGGGGGTGGGGGGGGGAACAAACACTCCCCAACATGGGGAGAAGGAAGAAAATAGAGGAGAGGAGAGAGAGAGAGAGAAAGATTACAGTTGATGACTGATTGGTATATTGAACAGGTCTCTCTTGTAAAAGAGATACTATCGCACTATGAGACTTAACCTGGATATATAAACATTGAATGAAAATAGAATAGGCATTGCTTGATGTGTCGTCTATTAGGGAGGGTAAGAAGATGAAGTATATAAAAAATAATGCTTCAAAATGTTGCTCTGCGTCTGTGTCGGTTACACGTTTGCAGGCTGACATAGCGAGATGAAGAACAAGACATAACATCCTCTTCCCAGCATATCAATGGATCTTCTACTTCTTTCCGTTTCTCTGAAGCATGGTGACATTGTATGACAGTTCCCCATTTCTTAATGGATCAAAGACTGCTCTAAGACACGCATTATGGGTATGCTGGATATGCTATTGGGACATTCCCACACTCCAATGCATACTAAACTCGAGAAATCTATCAGACACCATAGCAACAAGGAACCCTAAGACACCAACTAAGACAAAAGCAATGAGGACAGACACGTCGTTCATTCCGTTTGCTTACCCCAGTCGGTCCCATCGAAACAATATGAAGGAGACGGATGATGAAATGAAAAAACTATATCCACAAGTCCTCGCTGGAACCGACGGATCTCTCTTTCGACGTGCTTCTCTCCCTACGAGGACAACAGTGGCCTTTTGTTTTTCAGCTGTTGTTGACGCTTTAGTCGTCTTGGCCAGACTTGGTGTGTGGAAGTGAATGTGAGCAACTCAGTGTTTCTCAATAGCTAAGGGATAATCCCGCGGTGTTCCACTTGAATGGCTTAGAAGGGGAGGGAGGAGGGAAGAGGAGTGAAGGAGAGAGAGAAAGGAGGAGCGATATAAAGAGGTAGAGACATAGAGGGGGACAACGAAGGAGTCTGAGATTACACTAACTCAGATTACTGTATGTTATTATTACTGTATTGACAGGCTAGGCTGTGTGTGTGTGTGTGTGTTAATATTAATTAACATGCCATTAGACTTACATTGCAGTGAGTGCATTCATGTGCCTGTATATATATGGTCCCAGTGGGAATCAAACCCACAACCTAAGTGTTCTACCAACTGAGCCACAAGCATGTGTGTGTGAATGTGCGTGCGTGTGTGTGTGTGATTGATAGTGTGTCCATAGTGATGGTTTATATGTAAATGAGGGAAATGGCTGGGAATAAAACAGTAAGCGGTCAGTGATCAGACCCCTGAAACAGTATGCATTACTAAGCATGGGGGACACGTTTGTACGTGTGTGTGTGTGTGTGTGTGTGTGTGTGTGTGCTTGCATGCGTGTGTACTGTCCTTGAAACAGTATGCATTGCCAAGCATGGGGGGACAACGTTCTTGCCATTGACGTACTGTAGCTACTAAGACCAGTTTACCAGTTTCACTACCACCCCTCTAAGGCCTTGTCAATGAGAATCACAACACACTTGTAAACCTATTATAGTAAGGAGATTTCAGAGGCAGGTTCTAACTTTACTCCTCCACGCCAGACCCCCCCCCTCCCCCCTCCCCCCTCTCTCTCACAGATTAGAGAGGGCCTTCTCTTTAAAGTTGCTGTCGTACGTAAAACCAGGTATAGCTTCTGGTCCTCGGTGGCTCCCTTGGTAGAGCGTTGCGCTAACATTGCTTAGGTTGTGGGTTCGATTCCCGCTCGGACCATATCTACTGAATAATGTACTCTACTCACTGCAGTGTAAGTCGCTTTGGATAAAAGCGGCAGCTAAATGGCGAATACAGTATACATATCGCTTCTGCAGATGGGCTTGAAAGCCGCTACAACTGACACAACATCCTAATGCTGTGTACACAACAAATGAACAGCTAAACTAATACCCAACATCCGGATGCTCAACTGCATTTTCGTTGTCTGGAACTTGGTACTCTGAATTGACAATGAAGTTGAATCGAATCGAATCTAATGAAAGAAGTCATTCACATAGAAATTATCAATCATCATTACATTCATCATCATCCATACCTTAAAAATCCCAGTGCATTAAGAGGATAAGAAACAAGTAGACATGCTACAGTAACACAATGAAACTACAAACATTTGGTCTGTGTGTGTGTGCTGGCTGAGCAATTTGTGAGCTTAGAATTATAAGGTTCTATCTCCGTTTAGGGCAGTTCAGAGATATTGAGCGTCAAAGTTTTTACATTCCATTATGTTTTGTGAGATGGAACCTTTGTATTTTATGAATTACTAACTCAAAAATTTCAATTTTTAAAAAATAACACTACACAGGCATTAGTAAACACCTAATGGATCAGATTATGTAAAAAACTAAATTTTGACAAAAATGGAGATAGAACCTTATAATTCTAACGTCACGAATTGTCTTGGTAGAATTGGTACACTGGCCATTGCAACGGCCAACACAGCCCTACACCTACATGCAGATACTCGTTCGGCAGTTCTCTGCTTTCCTAGAATGTGTCGGGCCCTTTGACACATGCTAGCTGTTTATGTGAACATACACACTATAAAAGCACTTCATTTGAGTGGCTATGAGGGAGGACACTCAAGGAGAGAGGTGAGAGAGACGAGAAGGGGGGAGAGAGAGAGAGAGAGAGAGAGGAGAGTGAGAGAGGTTTTCTCAAGGAGAGGAGGGGAGAGAGAGACGGAGAGAGATGGGGGAGATAGATGGGAAGAGAGAGAGAGAGATAGAGGGCGGGCGGGGAAAGGAAAGGGGAGGGAGAAAGGTTTTCTCAAGGAGAGTGTGGTGAGACAGAGGGAGGCAGTGACGGGTGGGGGGGAGGGGGGTTTGGAGGGGTTGGAGGGAGGAGGAGGAGACGAGATAGATAGATAGAGAGATGAGGAGACTGGGAGGAGAGGAGAGGAGCAGGTGCGGAGAGGAAGCACAGGATGCTGTTTGGGAGCCAGACAGTTAGTGAGCAGAATAGAGAGAGAGACCCACGGGGGTCAGCGCAGTAGCTAAACAGATCAGGACAGAGACATGATTCATCTCTGGCTGTGCCGGGTTCTGAGGGGGGGGGTGGGGGGGGTGAGCGGGGGGTGGGCCTGTTGAACGTTGCCAGGAGACAGAGCTGCTGTTGTGCTTGCTTGCTTGCTCGCCGAGCGGAGCGGAGAGGAGATGCCATCACAGCCAAGGGCATCATTAAGCCGGTCACGTGTGTCAAGGGGTTGGAGGGGTTGTATGGAGGGTCGGCGGGGGAAGGGGAAATGAGGGGAATGGAGGGAGGGGGGAATGGGGGGAATGGGGGAAGGGGGGCCAGCCCAGATCAGATGAGAGGTGGGTAGGTGTCAGAGGGCCACTCTGCAATCAGCTCGGCAATGGCCTCCGCATGGTCGTAAACACACAGAGCCTGCCTGGCGAGGAACATACCCACAGTCACATAAAAACATCAGGCTTTGAGAGGGGATAGGGAGATATTATGTGTGTGTGTGTGTGTGTGTGTGTGTGCGTGTCTGTGCATGTGCTAGTGTGCGTGTGACAGCGAGTGCGAGAGAGAGAACGAGAGAGGGTTACTGAGTGATAAAAGAGAGAGAGGGGGAGAGAAATAGAGGGGGGAAAGAGGAGGGGGAGGTCTATTCAAGAAAAACAAAGAGTGGTACAAGGGGCAGAGGGGGGAGAGAGTGTGACAGGGACAGAGAGAGAGAGAGCGAGAGAGAGAGATGAGAAAAAAGAGGGAGAGAGAGAGAGCGAGGAGGGGTTGGGGTGATGGGCGGGGTGGTAGTGGGGGGTGGGGTTCTTGTGTTGTATTTATTGGCTGAATGTGTAGTGCCGTGGGTGCTCTGCACGGCTCGCTGGGGCGTGGGATGAGAGAGTCAAACGAGAGCTGACGTTATGTTCCAGCTGGCCAGTCTGCAGCAGTGTCTGAAAGAAAAAAAAAACACCACCTCCCCTCCCTCTTCTTCTCTCTACCAGGCTATACCTGCCACCCAGCAAGAAGCACAAGATGTCCCTCCTTTGAGAAGAGATTATTCTGTTTCCGTAATAGGAATGTTCTAACACCCAAACTGCTGTTCTGTGAACCGTGGTAGGGTGTAGCCGGAGCCAGATTATTACCACTTCTCTGGGATGTTCCAGATCTCTGGACATTCGTCACAGGGCAGTGGCTGCTCCTGTGTCCCCCCCTTTCCAGCAATGTGAGGACGGTCAAACGTCACATGACAAACGTGAACAGTAGCTCAGCGACAGGTCTCTTACTAGGCAAGACTTTCATCAAACGATGTGTGGGTGTCGGGGCGTGTAAGTGTAATGCACTAAGGCGCGTGCCGTATCATCGTAGGGTCCCCCGGGTTCGATCCCGGCCGTCGACATATCCTGCATGTCATCCCTCTCTCCCTCTCTCACTCATCCTTCCTGTCAATCTCTACTGTCTCTATCCCAATAAAGCAGAAATGCCCTAAAAACATATATTAAAAAAAGAAGAAAACAGATCACATCTCAGGGACCAGTAGCTCAGCTAACATCTCTTAAACCTCCTACACACTGAGATTTTTGCGATCTTATCAATTAATTGCAAGCCACACTGTGCGACATGGAACTAATAATCTTGGGTACGACCATCAATTTGATGCATGCACACTGTGCGACGAGCCACAAACTTGCGTCATCAGCATCATCACTAAACGTCATCAGCGTGCGTCCGGCTCCCATGGCAACAGGCAACGTAAACAATGGCGCTCTGATAATCAGATAATCTGACAACGTTAATCAATGATAACAACAATAATAATAATTATAAATATAACCGCAAGCGGCAATGGGGCGTGTTCCTACAGATATGCCTATACGTAGTAGTAGGAACACTAATAATAATGTTAAACAATGATAATCTGACAATGTGTTGTTGCTCTGATCATTGCGTCATTCCATTCTGCATTTCTATTCGTGGGTTAGTTGACGAGGTCGTAGCAGCATTCACATTGCGAGACGCTCACGGACGAAAAATATCTGTCCGATATTTGTCGCAGACTATTTTTGGTCGCAAGACCGTAACATCAGTCATCTTTGAAGCATACACACAGTACGACGTAGGACCACCGTTTTGGACCCACGGCCACAGATATCGCCACGATCGGTGATCTTTCGTCTGGGAGTCTGGGACAGGCCAAAATCGCACAGTGTGTAGGAGGCTTTACTCGACAGACCTTCATCAAACAATAAGAGTGTGGAGCAGGTGCCGTTAAGCAGGTAGACTACCTGGTGGGCGGGGCCGCTGGAGAGCCATTAGAATGATCCAGAATGACACCTGGCCTGGCTCCTCCTGCCCAGTGGCCTTAAAAGGCTGATTAATCTCTCCGTGGGGGACTCCTCTCTGCACAGCACCTTCTGTCTTTCCTTGGCGTTTGGCTTTTGTCTTGTTTCTCGATCTTTCCGCTGTACAACACCCACATCTCTCATCTTTCCATTTCATCCACTCACCTAATCATTACTGATTTACTGTTCGTCACTTCCCAACTGGTTATCACAATAATAGTCAATTTAGTTGTATGCTTTTTATTATTCAATTCTTGATCGTCAAGTGCAATACTGAAACACAACTGTGAACATTTCAAACCTGCAAACTGCGACACTTTAAATGAATGTGCAATAACACTATGTGCAATATGACAACCCTCGGGTACATAAGGTTCAGAGATAGGAAATGTTAGAATAGGTATAGCATAGCATAGAGTACAGCACAGTGTTTTATTTGTACAGTATAGTATAGTGGATAGTGTACATAGCCTTTATTTATGTAAACCAGCTCTTTTCCCTTCTTGTTTTTAGTTTTTTTTCCTAGCACCAGGGGAGCCCCCCCTCCCAAATTTCGTTGTTTGGTACCTGTACTATATCAATGACAAATAAAGACCATTCATTCATTCATTCATTCATTCATTCATTCATATTAATCCAATCACAGGCCCTCCTCATGCGTAAGTATAGCGTAAATGCGCCAATTCCTGTAAACCCCGCCCCCGCCCTGTGCGTCATTATTCGTCCCGTATTTTGGTAGTGAGAAGGTTGCCAACCCTAGGTCTGTACCACTGAATGGAAGCCAATGGAAGATGAAGTGGACTTTGAGCGGTACCTCAGTGCTCTCCGAAGGCACCGCAGCAGCGTGTGTGTGTGTGTGGGGGTTGTGTCTCTAGTCGTGTGTGTGTGTGGGTTGTGTCTCTAGTCGTGTGTGTGTGGGATGGAGAACCATTTTATATTGAATTTTTTTAGCATTTAGCAGACGCTCTTTATCCAAAGAGACTTACAACTCATACATTTGTCTAAGAAAGAAGTGAATCCTCTATCCGTCAGTCATCGCAAGAAAAAGTAATCTATGCTCGGGCCAGGGGCCATTGGCAATCATAATGCTAGAAGAAGGAAATATTACAGTAGAGAACCTGTACAGCGGGTAGAGGGGATGGAGGTTTCAGGAGGGACAGTTAAGGTGTGTGTAGCCTGAAGAGATGGGTCTTTAGGAGGGACAGTTAAGGTGTGTAGCCTGAAGAGATGAGTCTTTAAGAGGGACAGTTAAGGTGTGTAGCCTGAAGAGATGGGTCTTTAGGAGGGACAGTTAAGGTGTGTAGCCTGAAGAGATGGGTCTTTAGGAGGGACAGTTAAGGTGTATAGCCTGAAGAGATGGGTCTTCAGCAGTACTCAAGTTGTAAAAGAAAATCAGGGGGGATGGTGGATTTTATCATATGGGGGACAATTTTAGCATCCCCACAGCGTCAGTGACTTCAGTGTCAGTGACTTGGTAAAAATGTCATTGCGTGTGTGCGTGCCCCCTCGCCCACAGTATTTTACTCAATATGCGCGAAACTAAATGTTGAAATAGCAGTAATACCATGTTCATTGATAAAATGACCTGAATGGAAAGGGGGGATGGCAGTTTTAGAAGGGGGATGATTTTGACCTTTTTTATTTAAGGGGGGACACCATCTCCCCTCATCCCCCCTCAACTTGAGTGCTGGTCTTCAGTCTGCGGCGGAAGATATGGAGTGAACGGCACTGTGCAAGATGATCACATCAACAATCGTTCAGTCAGTCAGTACACACATAGTATGACTGTACGGACATTCCCCTTGACTATCTGCTCAGATGGCACCTCTGATCTTGGTTCCCCATCAAACAGACACAACAAACAGATGTCGGCTAATAAATCCGAGCACAACTGCTTTCGTTATGAATATAGGCCTACTACAAAAGCATATGAATCACAAGATTGTATCGGAATTCCCTTCCGACCTGCAAGAATTTTGTAGAAATGTTCAAACGTGGTCTGCTGCTGGCTTATTCAGTGTGGTGTCTGTCTGCAGAGACACGAGGCAGGATGAGGATGTGAGGAGACAAACATGAGATGACTCATGAGTTGTGTGATTCAGAGGTGTGCGACGTGGAGGCCCTGTGATAGGCTCTGCGGTGGGGGGGGGGACGTGGAGGCCCTGTGATAGGCTCTGCGGTGGGGGGGGGGGGCGGAGCCTCTTTGGGTGAGGGTTTCTCTGCTCACAACCCTCGACTGAACATTACACCTTTTTTGTTCTAGCCAAAGAAGCTCTAACACACCCGATTCAGCTCATTTAAGGGCATGAGGATTACTTGAAAATGGTACTCCGGTGTCGTCTTAACTGATCCTAACTGGTGCTTAGCTGAGGTAATGGGAATCCTTAAAAAGTCCCCAGCACAAAGCAATTTGTGACGTGAAGTATACATATATATTGCATAATATAAAGTGCTATACAAATAAAACGTTATTATTATTATTATTAGAATAATGCAAAAATAAATATGACTTGACTTGACGTGAGTTTGGGAAAACTCCAAACCCAGTTCCGCCTCACCACAACTGATCCTGTCATCCATCCGGCAGACTGGGCCAATGACCGGGTCACATGATGGGATAGGCTTAGTCCTGTTGAGCCGGGTCAGCACTGGTGCCTGTGATCTTGTTAGGACTGCAGGAGGGACACGGGCAGATTTCACCCTCCACGTCCAAACCGCCTTTTTCTCTCTTACTTGTCCATTCTGGTTGTTTCTCTAATGTAAATAATAAAAAATAAAACAAGTGATTCTGTCCTTTTCTATCATGTTGTGACTGCCGATGCCCCCCAGTCCTAGCACAGATTAGTTTTTCTTATGATGACTCGCTTACTTTCGACAAATGTATTTGTTTTATGTCGCTTTGGATAAAGGTGTCTGCTAAATGTCAAAAATGTAAATGTCTCTCTCTCTCTCTCTCCCTCCCTCGTCCTCTCTTTCTCTCTCCATCCAATCCTCCCCTTCCTCCTGATGGTGTTCACACAGGTAGAACACACTCAGGGACTTCCTGTCTCCCCCTTCACCGCCTTGTATCAGATGAGTTTTCTCAAGTCAACATAGCTGTATCAACAAAGGCTAAACTCTGCCCCCAGGGGCAGCTGTGCTGGAGACATGGTTTGATCAGGGGACACACTGGAGAAATGACAGGATTTTATCCCTGTCTCTCCATCTCTCTGATGTCCTTACTAGTGTGAACGCTGAATATACGACTCGTAATTGGAATTACAGGGCATGAATGGTAGGAAATGTGGTCGGTAATTCGTAGCAGGGGTATGGCATATTGAGGTGTTCACCTCAGTGCCTCTGGGCTCTGCGGTGTAAGATGTAGCTGTCTCTGAGTCTCTGATGAACCCAGAGGAATACCAAAACCCAGTTTTTACAGTTTTATACGGAAACATTCCTCTGTTCTAATCTACGGCTCTGTAAACACAAGATAACACGGTGAGTGAGTGAGAAAGAGAGAGAGAGAGGAAGAAAGAGAGAGAGAGGACGAAAGAGAGAGAGCTAGAGATGAAAGGAACAAACGAGAGAGAGACAGAGAAAGAAAGAGAGAGAGAGAGAGAGAGAGATGGAGAAAGAGAGGCTGCTGAAAGGAGTCTGGATTCTCAGGACTGGCACTGCAAAAAATCTCACGGTAAACAGAGATGTTTGCTTTTTTCAAGAAATAAACATTACAGACCGGGCAAGCACCCCCCCCCCCCTCCACACACACACACACACACACACACTCACACATGAAAGGCTACATCACCGACACCCCACACACACACACACACGCAGATCAATCTCTCTCTCTCTCTCTCTCTCTCTCTCTCTCTCTCTCTCTCTCTCTCTCTCTCTCTCTCACACACACACACACACACACACACATACGTTCACATTCCCCTTTCAGCGGCCGCAACCTCGCAGTCCTGATTTAACACAGTGTCCGGAG
>NC_137676.1:6816302-6956302 GCF_963989245.1 Nansenia antarctica
ACTCAGATCTAGGGTGTCCGTGAGGGGATCACTATGACACCCCCACCCACAGACACACACACACACACACATACACACACTCACACAAACACACACGCTGTTCACGCTTCTGTCACTAGGAATATAACTGATGTTTTCTCGCAGGGTTCTCAAGAGCTCTTGGGGGGTGCAGGCGTTTGTTCCTGCCTAACACTGACACTAACTGTTCCCAACTTTACTTCTTACAGTCTGGCTTTGGAGAGCCCTGAGTCATGGTATCATGGGCACAGACCAAGAGCATTTGAAGATAAACATGATTGATGTCTCCATACAACTGTCATTTTATTTAGATGTATTATAACCTTCAAAAGGATACCTTGAAGCCTGCGTGAATATGTTGATGAGGAATACACCCTCTAGTGTTCAGAATGATAACCTTCTCAACCACTGGAAGCCATGACACTGGAATTACCACCTACCCAAAATGCATTCATTTAAATGCAAACAAATCCAAGCTGAACCAAAACACTATATGTACTGTTTTAGTAGTAGTGTTTTAGGGAGTTCATTAGATCCGATCAGTTTATAGTCTTACTGTATGTGGGCAGCCGTATGTGGGCAGCCATATTGGGCACCCCGAGTATGCGTGACTCACTCTGACTCACACAGTCTTTCCCTTAGGCTGGCCGGAGCAGAGTGCAACTAACTATGCATGATTCAGAAGAGTGACACACACACAGATCGTAGTCACATTCCACATGGCGCGCCGGCTTATAACAGAGCATAATTAGCATTTCCCTAAATCCAAGGCAGGGGGATACATTCTGTTGATAAACCCAACCACACACATGTCCCAGAAGACATATTACTACTGGTAGATCATAATGACAACACACTCATTGTCCAAAAAATAGTTCACTTTTCAATTACAGTTTGGCTGATGATCAAAGCTTTCCTGAAAGTCACAAACCAGAAGTTATAGTGGCAAAAAAGGGAGTCCACACATGTACTTAAATTAAACAACTTAAGTTTTGTTATACTAAATAAGCAAAATAAACTAAATAACGTGTATAGGAATATGGATAAGAATCAGTAGTGTATGCCATGAGTGCAATGAGTGTAGAATGTATGTTGTATGTGTAAGGGGTGTATGTATGTAGTGTAAAACTAAGAGGCCCAAAACCTAGGTAACCCGAGACCTCACCAAAAACCCTAAAGGAACCAAAGCCAGTGGAAGAGACAGTGAGCTGAGGATACAATATATATCCTCAGCTCCCCAAACCCAGGTGACACTATTTAGGCTGACGACGCTACCCACTCTGCCAAGGTTCCACAAGGAAACAGCAACAGCCAATAGGCAGGCAGAGTGGGAGGCGTCACAGACACCTATACTAAATGGTAAATGGACTGCACTTATATAGCGCCTTTTTTGCTGCTCCAAAGCTGTTCCAAAGCACTTTACAACAGCCTCTCATTCACCCATACATTCTCACACCAATGGCGGCAAGCTGCCATGCAAGGCGCTGGCCCGCTCACTGGGAGCAATTTTGGGGTTCAGTGTCTTGCCCAAGGACACTTAGACATGTGGCCAGCCGGGGCGCGAACCGCTGATCTGCCAACCTTGTGATCATTAGACGGCGACTCTATCTCCTGCACCACAGCCGCCCCTGCACAACATCCTAGAGGTGACCCGTCATAACCCACAACACAACAAGTTACAACCACTGGGAGTGACAACAGTTCCTCGTCAATGTGATATCGTCTTTGGCATTCATCCCCGCAGTTTAAATCCTTGCAGGATGTGGAGCCAAAACGCTGTCCAAGAGACAGAGGCTTTAGAGGACAAGATTGAGGCCAAAACACAAGTGTTTATTACCTTCAACTAAACGATGCCAAAATGTTTCACTTGACAGAGATGAAAAACAACTAGGCCAACGCTGCTCTTCATCATTGTAATCTATTCCTAATGGCCTTGAACGGCCTTGATTATGTTACGATAAAAAGGTCAGAAGCTGAAAGCCACAGCGGAAGGTTTGTATCGTTATCAGTTAGTGCCTCTGCTACGACGGAGGGATCCTTCAGTTAGTGCCTCTGCTACGACGGAGGGATCCTTAGCCCCCCCCCCAAAAAGGAGACAGGTATCACCTCCCCCTTCCTGTGTGTTCCTCCTCCTCCTCCTCTGTCGGGCCGGCGCCTGTCCTTCAGACTTTGTCATTCTCACATCCTGTCCTTTTTCACAGGTTGTCAGACACTGCCTTCTCTGAGAACATGAGAACACCGGCATTTCACCCCCAGACTATCATGGCTCCAAACCCGACTATCACCTTCCCTCAAATGTGTTCCCACAAAGCCTCCGCGGGACAGACACCACAACACACAGGGAGTCGTGTCTGCCCGACACATTTCTGTGATTATGAATGAAGCCTGTGTGGGAGAAATTAGAAGCTCTAACGACACTCGTTGACAGCATGACGGTCCTCAGAAAGGTCATCACCGAGTAGGGGTTTAATAAGGCCTGGGGTTCACTGGAGCTCTCTCTCTCTCTCTCTCTCTCTCTCTCTCTCTCTCTCTCTCTCTCTCTCTCTCTCTCTCTCTCTCTCTATCTTTCTGGAGAGGCTTGCAACTGATGAGATCTGAAGAGCGGTGAACATCGTCACCAAAAGCAGTTGCCTTGGAAACAGATTTCATATTTCATGTGAAAACACCCAACGATAAACTGAAACAATATTAGATATCTAATTGGAAAATAAAGGAATATAGGAAGACTATTGCACCCCGAGAAGAATGCCGACACAGGGTTATTTGTATGTTAGTAAGTTACAAAAAACGCTGTAAGTTCTTCAGCCCTGTTTTCTGCAGTCATAACATCATGTTTCATGATAAGCATTCACTGTTGTTGACAGAACTGCCATCGTTGAGTCTGCTTCCTGCCACATCCATCACAGCTTTCAACCTGGTAGGGATCGAGTGAGGTTACACAACAAAATCAGCAGAGGCCATGTTGGAAATATCACCTTTATAGAGAGAGGCAGGCGAGGTGAAGAAACGGTGAGGTTTCAGAAGGTAAACAGAGCCCAGGGCTCACCATCAAGTCCATTTCAATTTAATTTGACATACTTGAGGTTTATTATGGCTCTTTCTTATTCCATTATTCCCTTTTGTATTCTATTTCATTCCGTTTTCTGAACGTGGTGAAGCACTTTGAGTTGAAGTGTGACACAAATAAAGATGATCATTATTAATCCTCAATCTCAAATTATTCATCCTCAAAATGGGGCGGCAGATAGCCTAGAGGTTAGAAGGTCGCTGGTTTGATCTCCGCCTCAGGAGGGAGCTGCATGTGAGCTGGTGACTGCAGGGTTGCTGGCATCCTGTCTAAGGTGCCTACCACTGCCGTTGTGCCCTTGAGCAAGGCACTTAACCCCTAATTACTCCAGAGGCCACTCACTATGCGCTGACCCTGTGCCTAGAGCAGAAAATACATTTCGCTGCACTACGCTGTGCAATGACAAAAAGGTTGAATCTAATCTAATCAGTGTGTCCTCCTCACTCAGTCTATCTTCACTGGCCACTTCAAAGGCCCTTCCCCTGACTTCATTTCCCTGTCATTCATTGACCCTGACAATGAAGACATTGAAAACAGACCCCATGCTTCCACGGAGCTCTGTTAAATCCTCGGGTATGTTTCAGCACATGTGAGAAAAAGAGCGGAGAACCAGAAAACTGAAGAGGAGGGGGATTATAGCCTACCCACAGTGTCCCATTCCATTACTGTTTGCTTCCTGTGTTGTGATTAAACCTGAAATCCCCTCCCACTTCACTCCCCCTGTCAGACGCAGACATTCGCTTGTAAGAAATTACAGAGCATTCCGTAACCACGGTAATAGAGCCTTTGGTTGCATGACCGCAAATTAGAATTAAATGCTGACAACAGCCTACCCAAGCTAGGAGCAGTAGCTTCCACCACACTGAGAGACGGAAAACAAGTCAGGCATGTTATTAGACATCAAGAAATCTGCAAATTGATACATAAATATCTTGGGGGGGGGGGGGGGGAGGCATGAGAGAGCAGACCTCCTGGTAGGCTTCAGCAGACATAGATCGGTTATTGAGATGGAGGTATCTAAACTGCAGCAGTGCCTACTCACCTCTCTCATATTGCTACTTTGTCTTGTACTTTGCACTAAAACTGAATCCATTGCAACTGTATCTCTGTGACTCTGAGCACAACACGGGTTCAGGTTGCGGCCCTCATACATTTTGTATGAGTTTTGTAAATTTCACTTTCCCAGATTCTTCTCATTGTCACCGCATGCAGGCACACGCACACGCCCACGCCCACAAACACAGACACAGACACAAATACATCAATGCTTAAGAATTCTTGGAAAGGAAAAATGGGGCAAACATCTGCACTCCCACCCACACACACACACACACACACACACACACACAAATACACACACACAAATACACACATACACGCACAAGCACACACACACACACAAACACACACACACACACACACACACACGTTTCAGAAAGAATTATGACTGGCAGCTGTACTTTGCACCTGACAAGAATCCCTGACACACAATGTAGGTGAGTTCTAAAGGTCTGATGCTCTACAACACCATGTCCCTTTACAACACAAACACACTGCCACAGCCACACACACACACACACACACACACAGCCACACACACACACATACACACACACACACACACACACACACGCACACACACACAAACACTCACACACACACACACACACACACACACGCACAAACACAGTTCCCCCGATGACTCATATTCTGTGGCGGGTACACAAACTGGCACGATACAATACCACTGCTGGGGCTTCCCAGTCTGGATCAGAGCATTTCATCCAACGGAAATAGACTGAGAATTACAACCGATCCAAGAGCAATGGCAGACATTCACTGTGAGAACAAACGGAATGTGTGAAGGCAGGAAACAGCATCATATTCCAAGAGACTTCTCAGAGCTATGCTCAGTGTGAGCTCTTAGAATGTTGGTGCAGGCTTTTAGACTAGCTTTCACAACAAGATATTGTGTGCTGCTGAGCACACTGTATAAGATCTGTAAGTGGGCTATTTCCTATCAAAATCCAGCGTACAGTTTTTCTCTATTGCTTTAACACGTTTTTCCTCAAAGCATATAGCTCTTACTGTAACACAAATCCAACGTTTTTTTGAGTGAGTTTAGCATTCTGAATCCATGTGAACACAAGAGATTTTTATCTAGGAAGATTGTGCCAAATGTAGAGAATTGTATTTAGTGTTATGTTATACTGTGTGGTTTAGAGTGGCAAAACGAGTGATAAGAAATGTGTATGTCATTGTGAAGAATTGGTGTGAGATAAAAATACACCAGATTCAGGTTTTGGTCATTGTGTTTGAGGTTCGGATGTTAGTGTTAAAGCGGTAGAGCAAAAACTGTAAGACATTCCTAAACTGTCATCGCACAGTCAGTTCCTGACTCGCAAGCTGCAACTGAGGGGAATGGAGTCTACTCACTCCAGCTAATAAATCGCTAACACTCTGCAGCTCTTCATAACGCACTACAATTTGATTACCCCTTAACTGCTCTCTCTTTCTCTCCTCTGCAGCGACGGCTCAATCTGAGGCCTGTGAGGCACCTTTGCTGACAGACGTGCAGTCCAGCCCACCAGCGGACGGCGACGGTAAAGCTCAATTCAGCACCCTGGACAGCTCCCGTGTGAACGCAGAGGGGTGGAAAACGATCGTTTATCTCCCCCTCTCTGCATCGATATCATATTATGTTACAGTAATGGGCACTCCCTCTACTCAAACGTTGACTTTTTGATTATGGGGCATACACAATCAATCATCTCCAAAGATCCCTGTGATCAGGTTAGACGTTTTGAGTTGATAATGCAAGATATTGGTGTCAGTTAGACAATTAATAAAAACATATTTTAGTATGTATATAGGATAAGGATAGGGTCCTATTGTTGGCTCTCTAAACTGACAGCCTGCATGATCGGTGTACCCCTGATAATATCAATATATCAGCAACCAAACTGCATACATGTTTTCCTTGGTCTTTTCTCTGTGTGCATTTCACTGCAAAATGGTGATATATTTCTGGACATCAAAGTGAAAGAGAGTGAGAAAATGAGTGAGAGTGAGAGAGTGTAAGAGAGAGAGAGAGAGAAAGAGAGAGAGAGAGAGAGAGAGAGAGAGAGAGAGAGAGAGAGAGAGAGCGATTGTTTACAAATATTGCATATTTGGACGGATGCAACGCAATTAGTCAGAGAGAGACAGAAAATAGAAAGTCCCCCTAATGCTGTTGATTCACGAGAGCACCGCGTTGATGGAGAAAAACAATGATCCTTTCAAATACAGTAGCAGCGATGGTTCCCCGCTGTGCTGTGACAGTCTATTACATAACGTTAGACCGGAATGCCCTCATTAATATTCAAGTCCATTTTCACCCGCACGGTTTCCTCGCATTAGAATGTAAATAATTCTGCTCGTGAAATAAGAAACTGTTTATCAATCCGACCACTATATTGGTCGACTGCGTTGTTAACGATGCTGATAGAAGACAATACATCAGGGACCTTGCTTGTTCGTCTACTGTCATGGTCTTGTTTATCACACGGATCGTGCAAGGAAGGGACAGTAAATGACAAGCGCCTCACAACCTTGGCCACCCAGTTTATCTTTAAAAGGACGGGCAGTGGTTCCCCGACCGGTCGTTTGCAGATTTTTGTATGATCAAATATGTATTCGATCTCTGCGCATAATACTGTTACATGTAACCTATACGTTATCACAATTATCTCCGCAAAAAAAGGCACATTGCTTCAATGGAGGGGAGTAGAAAATCAGGCTAAACAAGCGAGACAATCTAACTGAAATACTGATCATATTCAGAGTTCATTGTGATCAAAGTGGAAAAAACTAGAATGGCACGACCATCCATCGAATCTCCTATGATTTGCAATCCAAAAACGAAGCCAAAACTAATAAACATTCAAATCTCACAAACACGTATTTTTTCCATAAGACAAGTGGGGGAAAAAGAATACCCCGTCCTATGGTCGTCTTTAACGACCCAAACACACAAAACAATGCCTAAGATAAGCTAGATCAAGGTCTTGAACACTGCATTTGAGTATTTGATCCAGAAACGAAATGAATGTAAACGATGGGAACCGTAGATTCCTTTATCCTTGTTGCCCTTTGCCAACAAGCTACACAGCCTAATCTAATCAATGACACAGTGTAGCGTCAACAAGGTGCAGACATGCCCAATTGACTTACCAGGGATGCGACAGTGTTATCCAAAATATGTTCAAATTGTTAACACTTCTATTTGACTATGACAGAAGGTGACCCTGCTTCTTCTGCAAGAGGCTCTGCATCCACGAGATCACGATGCACGCAGCGAGGGGGAGCTGCAAACACTCGCGCGCATTGGGGGATGGTCCAACTAATAGCCATCGTTCATTTCATTAAGGCTGCCGCTGCCTATATTGTGTTGTTCTCGACAATTACAGTCTAGGACTGAAATGAAAATGATGTTTATTTTTATTGAAAATATGTTGGTAGTCAAGGTGTTTTAAAATATGTGCCCAAATATGTTAATGTTGCCGTATTGCATCTTACCTGTATGTGCGCTTAACCGAGAGGGCTGGTCATATGACACATGTGGCTTGCCCGCGAAACTGCAGGGCCACTGTTTTAAACGCCCATGTCCTGAAGAAAGCTTCACAAACAGGCCTTTTTATTCATGCAGGCCTATATGATGGCATATCTACATACAGGCCTATATGCTGGCATATCTACATACAGGCCTATATGCTGGCATATCTACATACAGGCCTATATGCTGGCAGAACTAAATACAGGCCGATACGCTGGCATATACAGAACCTGCATTTGCATGTCTATATGCTGGCCTTTACCTATAATAAGTATGTGCCTGCAAACCTACATACTGCAGGCCTATATGAATGAATGAATCAATGGTCTTTATTGTCATTAATACAGTACAGGTACCATACAACTAAATTTAGGAGGGGGGGGGCTCCCCTGGTGCTTGGAGAAAAGACTGAACAAGAGGGCCACGGGTAAAATAAAAAAGGGAAAAGAGCTGGTTTACATAAATAAAGGCTATGTACACTATCTACTATACTATACTACTATACAATAAAACACTGTGCTGTACTCTATGCTATGCTATAAATATCCTAACTTTTCCTATATCTGAACCTTATGTACACAAGGGTTGTCATATTGCACATAGTATTGTTGCACATTCATTTAAAGTGTCGCAGTTAGCAGGTTTGAAATGTTCACAGTTGTATTTCAATATTGCACTTATGTTTACAATCTAGTAGCTGCCATCAAATTGTCTAGATTGTCCAGGGCCTAGAACCTAGGTCTTTGCTGTGTTCAGGGCCTGAATGGCCCTAGGGTAGAAGCTGAGCTTCAGTCTATTTGTCCGTGCGGACATGGCCCTGAACCGCCTGCCTGAGCGCAGCCGAACAAAGTGTTTGTTCCCAGGTGGGATGGGTCCCTGGAGATCTTGGAGGTCTTCCTGAGGCAGCGTGTGTTGTACAGCTCTTCCAGAGAGGGGAGGGGGGCGCCGATGATCTTCTGGGCCGATCTCACGACTCTCTGTAGCGCTTTCCTCTCTGCGGCTGTGCAGCTGGAGAACCACACGCAAATGCAGTAGGTGAGGATGCTCTCCACTGTGCAGCGGTAGAAGGTCACAAGCAGCTTCTGTCTGAGGTGGTATTTCCTGAGGACTCTCAGGAAGTAGAGCCGCTGTTGTGCCTTCTTGATGATGGCTGCTGTGTTGGTCCTCCAGGAAAGGTCCTCCTGTATGTGCACCCCCAGGAATCGGAGAGTTGAGACTCTCTCCACGCTCCCTCCGTCGACGAGCAGGGGCTGGACCTCAGATTTTTTCCTCCTGAAGTCCACGATGATTTCCTGGGTCTTTAACTGGTTCAGCAGCAGGTTGTTAACCTTGCACAGCTTGCCCAGCTGCTCCACCTCATCCCTGTACGCCGCCTCGTCCCCCCCCAAGATGCAGCCCACCACGGTGGTGTCGTCTGCAAACTTTATGATGGAGTTGCTGGGGTGGACGGGGGTGAAGTCGTGGGCAGGGCTGGACTGGCCATCTGGCATACCGGGCATTTGCCCGGTGGGCCGCGGTAGTTTTGGGCCGAGCCGACCGGCAAAAAAAAAAAAAAACGTTTTTTTTTTTTTTTTTGCAGCCGGCCCGGCCGAAAGCTACCATCGAACGGCCCATAAATCGAAAGCTACCATTGAACGGCCCATAAATCTGGGACAGCGGCCCATTGGACGATTTTCTATACAGGCACTGGGCTGGCCCAATCAACAGAGAGAAGGGGGGGGGGGGGGGGTCAGGGGTCACGCACGCAGCACCAGACCTCCGTCTCAGTTTCGCGGTAGTTTTGGGCCGAGCCGGCCGGCAAAATAAATTTTGTTAGCCTGGATAGTTACTAGATAGATACTGAGAGAGATGGAGCGCAAAAGCACACTAAAACGGAAGGGAGGCTGGGAAAAAGTTAGGGAGAAAAACAAGAAGAAACTCGAGGCAGATGCTGCCAAATGTGTAAACATTAGGGACATGTTTGCTGCACCCTCAAGTTTACCACAGCAGCAACAGCAACAGGTTGAAGAGGAGGCTAGCAGGGAGGAGCGGGAGCAGGGTACAGATACAGAGGATAGAGAGGATACAGAAGAAGCGGGGCCGAGTCAGCCTGTAACCGTTGACCCGGTAAGGAAAATATAGGTAGCTGTGTAGGGGTGTAACGGATCTAAAGCGCAATGATAGGTTGATAATGGGAAAAAAAATCTAGAACAACAAGGCTGCGTTCGTAAATTCGCTCTGGAATCTGATCACTGAGTACACTGGTCTACTTGCACTGGTACCATTGCTTACTGTATGTTGTCATCTTTGTAGTGGTTTGGGGGAATACTACAGTTTGTCATATGACTGTACAGCACAGTTTATAAGACGAGTATATAAGGCAAGTATTTTTGTGCTGGTGGGTGTGGTCCGACCGATTGGGGTGGGCCTGTCTGGGCCAAAAATGCCAGGGCCTAATTTTTGTCCCAGTCCAGCCCTGGTCGTGGGTGTAGAGGTTGTAGAGGATGGGGCTCAGCACGCAGCCCTGGGGGGACCCAGTGCTGAGTCTGAGGGCTGTGGAGGTGTGGGAGCCCACCCGCACCCTCTGGGGGCGGTCAGACAGGAAGTCCTTGATCCATGCGCAGATGGAGTGTGATAGTCCCAGGTCTAGTAGTTTGGTCACTAGCCTGTCTGGAAGGATAGTGTTGAAAGCAGAGCTGAAGTCCACAAAGAGCAGTCTCGCGTAGCTGTTCCCCCTCTCCAGGTGGGATAGAGTGGAGTGGAGAGTCATCGCAATGGCGTCCTCTGTGGACCTGTGGGCTCTGTAGGCGAACTGGTATGGATCCAGGTTGGGCGGGAGGCATTTGACTATGTGGGCCCGGACCAGTTTCTCGAAGCACTTCATGATGATTGGTGTGAGTGCCACTGGGCGGTAGTCCATGATTGTTGAGGTTTTCAGGCAGGGTGGGATGGTGGCCTGGGACAGGGACTGGTTGAAGATGTTGGTGAAAACCCTGGCCAGCTGGTCGGCACAGTCCCTCAGCACCCGTCCCAGGACGCCGTCCGGCCCTGAGGCTTTTCTGGGGTCCACCGCCTTCAGCACGCGTCTCACTTCATGCTCTGTGAGGGTGAGGCTGCTGAGAGCTGGAGAGAGTGGTGTTTGTGTTGTGGTTACCTCCGTTCGCCCCTCGTCGAAACGGGCGTAGAAGGAGTTCAGCTCTTCCGCCAGCAGGGGGTCGCCCTCAGCGGCTGTGAGCCTGTTGGCTCTGAAGTTTGTCATGTGCTGAACCCCCTGCCACACCCGCCTGGAGTCGTTGCTCAGGAAGCATTCCTCAATCTTCTCTCTGTGGTCTGCCTTGGCCTCCCGGATGCCACGGTTTAGGTTAGCCCTGGTGGTGTTGTACAGCAGTTTGTCCTTCGCTGAGAAGGCGTTGTTCCTCTCCTTGAGCAGTTGTCAGACCTTCTCAGTCATCCATGGCTTCGTGTTGGGGTAGACCCGGACACGTTTGTCCACGGTGGCTGAGTTGGTGCAGTTCACTATGTGGTTCAGAACCGACGACGTGAACTGTTCCAGGTCCTCATGCTCATATTCCTGCCATGAGGTGTCATTCAGGCAGATCTGCAGTGGAGCGGACCCTGCTGGCCAGGTTCTGACAGTCTTAGTGGTGATGGGAGCACTTTTCCTCATGGGAGTGTAGGCTATGTTGTTGTATACATGATGGCCTATACCTAGATATACAGGCCTATATGTTGGCATAATGCAAATGCCAATATGCTTTCGATTTCCTGCTTCACTTGATAATACCCATTGATTTTATGATTTGTAATGCTTTAAAACGCTGACTGAAGACTGGAGACATTGTCAACTGTATAGCTTCTAAATAAATAAAAAGTGATTGAATGCCATTCTCCTTGCCTCCAGCTTTGTCTATCATTTGTTAGGTTGGCAAGGTATTTGCTAAAAACAGAAATGACAGATTGGGCTTAGTGGTGCAGCTCTGTGGTTCCTGGTTTGCGTGGCCCACGTCATCTTTCTCTCTTCAAAAGTAAGCCTTCACTCACTCAGTTGTATACTGTATGTCTGTATTCAGTACTCAAGTTGTAAAAGAAAATCAGGGGGGATGGTGGATTTTATCATATGGGGACAATTTTAGCATCCCCACAGCATCAGTGACTTCAGTGTCAGTGACTTGGTAAAAATGTCATTGCATGTGTGCGTGCCCCCCCCTCGCCCACAGTATTTTACTCAATATGCACAAAACTAAATGTTGAAATAGCAGTAATACCACGTTCATTGATAAAATGACATAAGGGTTGGAAACAGGGGATGGCAGTTTTAGAAGGGGGATGATTTTGACTGTTTTTATTGCCACCCTCCCTCATCCCCCCTCAACTCGAGTGCTGTCTGTATTCGATAATGCTGATGTGACCCTGAGTCAGTCAGTCGCCCACGAGAAAAACACTAACAAACAGAATCAGATCTGCATTCCCACTGGGACCATATATACAAACAAAATGCATCCACTCACTGCAATGTAAGTCACTTAGGATAAAAGCGTCATGCAAGCAGAGCCCATTTAATAATTGAACACAGATCAGATCAATATTGGGCAACACGATTGGGCCTACAAGTAGGGTGAATTTGGGTAAACTGGGACATTGAGTAATGTGGGACACCTAAAATCCTGTGTGTTTATTTCCTGTTCTAACAAAATTTAGTCAACAGGACTTTTACTGTCGGATCCTTTCATTCTAGTCTCACTCCATTGGTTTAGCTGTACTGGACACCCTGGAGGCGCTTCGGTGTCCCACATTACACAATGTCCCAGATGACCCCAACCCACCCTACATTATGGACAGAGAAGGTCAGAGACACATACAGTAGCCCACGCCTTTAATGGACATCAACATTTGATGATCAAATCAAATAACCTGCTGAAGACATCGATGCCTCTTGTTATAGGGCTGTTATATGATTTATTTTATTTGTTAATAAATAAATATTATTCTTATTCTTATTCTTCTTATTATATTATTATTTTGACGAACTACGAGTAATTGTAGTGTAAAACATTGATAATACATAAAAGAAAAAAGGCACAATAGACTGTGCTGTGAGCGCAGCTTTTTCCACCCAATATAAAACGACGCACTGCGCATGCGTCGACCTCTACAGCTTCGGCATCAAAACAAGCCGTCAAGGTAGGCAAATGGCCCTGCTTGGATTCTCCTCCGATAATCTCATCCATCGTTTCCAATTGCGGTGTCATTGCCGAGAGTTGTGTTTGAATGAATGTTCATGAACACCATAGAACCTCTCTTTATGGACGATGGGAGCAGTTTCGTCCCGTAATAAACTCTTTTCTGTGACCGCTTATCGAGCGACAGATACGGCTGCTCGCTGTGGCTTCTTATCTGGCAGTTCCGTTGTCTTCCTGGCTAAACTAAAGCATCGAATAGGCCATAATATACTCGCAACTTTGTCAGATATTAAACTTAAGCTTGCTAAATTATCCTTTCAGGTCTACTGGTATCTAGGCTAGCTGAGCAAAGTTGGCTAGTAAAGCCAGCTACTTGTCTAGTTAATGACAGATCAATGTGTATTGACATTAGATGACATGAAGTTAAAAGTCCAGATCTGTGCTCCCATCAACCCTATCCTCTACAACCAAGTCAACTAGCTAGCTAAAGGTGTGTTGGCCCTGTGATGGCTAACAAGAGTGTCCTGTATTTCCCTATCCTCACCATCATAAGTATAATGGTTACTAACAATACAATACATGTTTACACTTCCTTTTGGTTGTGCCCAGGGTCAACTGAGGTAGCATTCCTTAGCCTCTGCTCAGCTGTTGCTCTCCATATATTCAACATGTCATAACACAGCGCTAAGGAAGTAGCTAGCTGTCCCTTAGTCTCTCTGCTCAGCTGTCATTGCATGTTTGGCTAACATGAGAGCAGGAATGCAGCCCCTATGCCCTGTACATGTTCCACAGCTGACAGCTGGTTTTCTTCTTCTTCTTTTTCTTCTTCTTCTTCTTCTTCTTCTTCTTCTTCTTCCCCATCAGATGTTGATGCCCAAGAAGAATCGCATCGCCATCTACGAGCTCCTCTTCAAAGAGGGTGTGATGGTGGCCAAGAAAGATGTGCATCTGCCCAAGCACCCCGAGCTGGCTGACAAGAATGTCCCCAACCTTCATGTTATGAAGGCCATGCAGGTTAGTTAGACTACTATGTTATACGTTTACATTTGACATGTTTTTGGCATTTAGCAGACGGCCACCTGACTTTATCCAAGGCGACTTACGACAAGTACATTTGTCTAAGTGAGTGAATTATCTATCACAGTCTTTGTAAGAAAAAGTAGTCTATGCTATGACCAGGGGCCATTGGCAGTTTTTTTTATTTTTATTATTTATAGTAGAGAAACTGTACTGGGGGGTAGTCAGGAGGAGGAGGAGGAGGTCTTTAGGGGGGACGGTTAAGATGTAGCCTGAAGAGATGGGTCCTCAATCTATGGCAGAACATAGGTTAGGTTGCTCTGAAGGATATAGTGTGACAGCGCATTCAAGGGTTTTTAGATAAGGAGCGGCATTAGGTGCCTGCCGGTTGCATGTTTTCTGCACTGGTGATAATATGGTCCTGGAGGCTGGAGAAGTGTTTCTTCTTGTCTCAGGAAGCACACAACCTCACGCCTGATCTCACAGAGCCGGTTTCACAGACAGACTAGGCCTTAAGCCTAGTAGTCCTACACTCAATCACACTTTCAATGTAAACAAATCTCCATTGAAGATGCTTTTTAGTCTAGGATTAGGCTCAAGACTGGTCTGTGAAACCGGGCCCATTATGTCCTGTGCTGAAAGCATGCATCAGCGAATGTACTCAATGTCGATGTATGTATAGATGGATGTATGTATAGGGCATGGAGGAGGAGTAACTCTGGTTATCTGCGTCCCAGTGTCTGGTTGTTCGTTTTTTGTTCTAGTGTTTAGTTGATCTCTTGTTTCTTAAAATGAACACATCAGGGGTCAGTTTCCTGAAAGCTGTAGCTTAAGTAGCACATTTACATTTTTTATATTTAGTAGAGGCCTTTATCCAAGGCAACATAAAACAAATACATTTGTCTAAGTAAGTGAATCATCTATCCCATCAGTCATTGCAAGAAAAAACAATCTATGCTAGGGCCAGGGGCCATTGACAGTCACAATGCTAGAAGAAGGAGCAGTTAATGTTCCTTTTTTTATCAGTACTTCATTTCTCCCCACACAACTTTGCTGTTCTATGAGAAGCATATATCTGGATCATCAAAAGAAAATAAAGTACTATTCAACCTATTAAGCTTTCGGGAAACTGACCAAGTTGGAAGTCAGTCACTTATTTGAAGAAAAACAAACAAACTGGCAGTCACTCTTCAGCCCTGCAGTACCTGGGTTGCCCATCCCTGAACAAGAGTGATACTGTGATAACATTGTTGTTGTTTTTAAAATGATCTTCTTAGGGTGTTTCTGCTTTTTACTGGGATAGAGACAGTAGAGATTGACACAGGAAGGATGGGGGGGGGGGGGGGGGGGGGTGTAACATGCAGTATACGTATGTCAATGACCGGAATCGAACCAGGGACCTTGTGATCATACGGCATGTGCCTTACTGTGTTACGTAATTTACACGCTGTAACATTGTTGTTTAACATTGCTATTAACTGTGATCCTCCCCTCTGCAGTCACTCAAGTCCTGTGGCTACGTGAAGGAGCAATTTGCCTGGCGTCACTTCTACTGGTACCTCACCAACGAGGGTATCCAGCACCTGAGGGATTTCCTTCATCTGCCCTCAGAGATCGTCCCCGCCACCCTGCGTCGCCAGACCCGCCCAGAGACCGCCAGGCCCAGGCCCAAAGGTACAGTAGGAGACCGCATTAACAGTGTTTCCCCACAGGGTTTTGCGAGACTGTGGTGGGTGGGCCTCGATAGCGCTAAATCGTATGGACCTACAGTAGACGCAGTGTGAAACCCAAAGATTGCATCGCAAGTGTGTACAAATATCTTTGGTTTGTTATGAGACTATGGCGGAACAAATTAGACTATGGGGGAAAGACTGCTGCGTTACCCTTTCAGATTAAGCAGGGTAGATCAGGTTTTTGTTCCGTTTGGCACCGGACAAATGACCGGCCCGAATTTACCAGACATCCTAATTTGTTGGGTGCGTAACCCATTAGAGCTTCCACCCCATGGTGCTCAGAATGAAGAATCACGTTTGGATTATGGTACTTAATCATAACACAATAGAAATTAGCCTATAAAGTTCAGTAATGAAGTCAAATGATGTTCTTATACCAACAGCATTTGATTTTGTTTATTTGAAAAGCAAAACATTGCAGCCTACTTTGTTGTGTCTTTATGCTTTGACCTGATGAGTCACTTTGATCACGAGAGCGGTGAATGTCAGTATAGGCTATTGTAGGGAGGGAGAGAGAGAGAGAGCGCAGCCTAATGCCAGACGGAGCACCTCACCTATTTTTGCAGATTTGTCCTGATTCCCACTGACACATTTCAAAAACCATCATGTCATAATGTTTTGTTCTTGGGGTGAATGACTGTGGCATTCACTCCAATATTGTGTGGGTGTCTGGGTGACACTACAGATAGGTTCAGTAGATGTTCATCTTCATAGGCCTGCTACTGCTCAATATGAGGTGAGGAAAATTAATGACAGCTGGTGAGGGAAGCGGATGGAATCGAATTCTAATTGTCTGATAATGACACAATCTAATTCTGTAGTCATTAGGGCTCTGTTATTATCAGACTCTGGCAACAGATATTTTGATTGTTTCTGAAATGTTGTCACTGCCCACCAGTGTCATGGATGAAAACTAGGGTTGGGTACCGTTTGGGTTTTATTCGATACCGGTGCCAAATCGATACTTTAAAAATGGTACCGGTACCGAAACAGTACTTAAATCGGTACTTTTGATTGGCGGGGTGGTCACTGACGCAATTTTCCACGTGCACGCCATTAATGCCGACCGGTGATGTTTTATATAGAAGGTGATCAAATACCAACATATCCTGACGCTACAGCTGCAGCAGAACATGGGGAACCCGCATATAGCACTGAATGTGACTGACAGATACGCCCAAGACACACACACACACACACACACACACACACAAAGATAATCAGCTCATTGAATATGAAGTACACAAGAGTACACACAGAACCGGGAACGCGCATACAGCACTGAACAACATCTGTAGAATATAAACTTGTGACTGACAGTCACATACATACACACACACACACACACACACACACACACACACACTGAAAGATTATCAGCTCATCAATACGAAGTAGGCCTACATGAGAGTACATGCACAAAACGGGATAACGTTACTCATTAACTGTTTACACAACAGCGTCAGTCAAATCACAGTGTGACAGTCAGATGGAGCATTAGGTAAACAACCAACAGCAAGGTAATGCATATTATCAGCTGAGAAAAACAACGTTTACCTTTGATGACATCGACATGAGCCCTGTTTACCCGTACCTCCGCCGTTGCAATTCGGTTCGGTAGGTACCGGTTTTCGGTACCCAACCCTAGTGTGGAGAGAGGAAGACAGCGATGCTGGTCAAGGAGGCCTTGTCTTAGCCTGGTCTATCTGGTCCAACCAGGGGCCCATTCCACTAAGGTGGATTATCTTCTAAGCCTCGATAAAGTTCTAAGCCTCGATAATGTTAGCTTGCGTTCGGTTCCATCAATGTGGCTCAAATAATTCGCTGCTTGGTTGAGCTCCTTCTGAGTCAGATATAATTAGCCTGGTCGCGACCAGGCTAAAACACTGGCTAAAGTCATGCGTCCGTCAAAAAAGACTCACAGGCGGAAACTCCATCCCCGAACGACAGTTCCTCAAGTGTCTTTTAGGAAATATTAGTTCCCACTTCACACGAGATAGATAGATGGATTGGTTGACTGTGTGATAGATAGATAATTTGATATTTTAAAAGTGTGATCGATCGATAGATAGTTTGATTGTGTGATAGATAACTTGATATTTTGAAAGTGTGATAGATAGATCAATAAATAAAAGAGTGTAAAAAAAATAAATAGGTAATTGTCTCAACTTGCATTGAGTCATCACAGCGGTCTGGCTGGTGCAGTGGTTAAGGCAGCCAGCTAGAGTTCGAAAGGTTGCGTGTTCGAGACTTGACTAAGTGTTTTTTTTTTCATGCAAAGGCTTCAAACACCATTGTAATCGTGTCAGTTCTTGTAAATTAGCCTGCACCATAATTTTATAGCCTACATACTTTTTTAGATTAGATTTTAGATTAGATTCAGACAACGAAATGCAGTAAAAAGTATGTCCGAAGAGGGATTCGAACCACCGTCTAAAAATGACGAAGAAATCCTATAGCAGCGGTCGATACCACTAGGCCATTGTGGCGTTATGACGGTTTGTAGCCTGCTGCTGATATCACCACAGTAGTAAAATTCATTTATTAAAATATGAACATATAACAATAACTGGGGCTAGTATGACCTACGCATTTAATCGGTCAGCTATTTCTTGCCAAACCATTTCCCTCGCCTTGTTAATTGCGGCAGTATTGCACTATTTTACATCTTATTTTTCCGTCTTCATAAAAGATCAATCATGAATCGGAATGCTGCGCAAATGTAGAACCCCTGCAGAGTGGAGTATCTTCATTTCGACAGATCGACTCTTCGGGGCTCTTTATGTCTGCGTGCACGCGCCCATATCGAAGATTTGTAAGCCTGTCTTCTGTGAACACTCATCACACAAGCCTGATCCTCGTTCGAGGAATCACCTGAGGCTTGAATTCCAATCCCGAGTTGCCTGATCGCCTGATTTATTTCAATCGCCGATATACTGATCCACCTTTAGTGGAACGGCCCCCAGGGCTTTAACTTGTATCATCGAGGTCCAGCTTACCCTTTTCTAGACATAGCTGAGTCAATCAATTTAATTTTGTAATGAAATAATTTATCTTAGCCGCTTGGAACTCAAGATGGGATGTGGACAGATTTCTGTGCAGCCTCCTCTGGCCACTGAGCCTCCAGCACAGTGACATGTAGCATGTTGTGGATGGATGAGATGGGACGTTCACCTGGAGGGAGGGAGAGTAAATATCAGTAACAGTAACTGTAACAGCTAATGGGGATCCATAGAAATAAACACACAGACTCACGTATTATCTGCTTCTGGTCCTCATGGGCAGCGACAGCCAGAATGGAGGCAGGGAGAGGCTCCTGGTCCTGGACATGGACAGCAGGCTGCTGGGCCTGTGGAATGGCAGCCATGAAGAATCCAGGTGGGGGAGCAACCTGGTAGAGGTTGATGTCTGGGTTGGGAACGGTGCAGACGCTGGCCATCCTCTGCATGTGCTGGTTGGTGCTGTGAGCCTGGCCCTCCTTGCTGCGCTGGGCCAGGGACACGTTCTGTACAGCCTCCTCAGCCCACTGGGCCTCCAGCACAGCGACATCTAGCATGTTGTGGATGGATGAGATGCGACTCTTACCTGGAGGGAGGGAGAGTAAATATCAGTAACAGTAACTAACAGCTAATGGGGATCCATAGAAACAAACAAATAGACTCACATATCATCTGCTTCTGGTCCTCATGGGCAGCGACAGCCAGAATGGAGGCAGGGAGAGGCTCTTGGTCCTGGACATGGACAGCAGGCTGCTGGGCCTGTGGAATGGCAGCCATGAAGAATCCAGGTGGGGGAGCAACCTGGTAGAGGTTGATGTCTGGGTTGGGAACGGTGCAGACGCTGGCCATCCTCTGCATGTGCTGGTTGGTTCTGTGAGTCTGGCCCTCCTTGTTGCGCTGGGCCAGGGCCACGTTCTGTACAGCCTCCTCAGCCCACTGGGCCTCCAGCACAGCGACATCTAGCATGTTGTGGATGGATGAGATGGGACTCTCACCTGGAGGGAGGGAGAGTAAATATCAGTAACAGTAACTAACAGCTAATGGGGATCCATAGAAACAAACAAATAGACTCACATATCATCTGCCTCTGGTCCTCATGGGCAGCGACAGCCAGAATGGAGGCAGGGAGAGGCTCTTGGTCCTGGACATGGACAGCAGGCTGTTGGGCCTGTGGAATGGCAGCCATGAAGAATCCAGGTGGGGGAGCAACCTGGTAGAGGTTGATGTCTGGGTTGGGAACGGTGCAGACGCTGGCCATCCTCTGCATGTGCTGGTTGGTTCTGTGAGTCTGGCCCTCCTTGTTGCGCTGGGCCAGGGCCACGTTCTGTACAGCCTCCTCAGCCCACTGGGCCTCCAGCACAGCGACATCTAGCATGTTGTGGATGGATGAGATGGGACTCTCACCTGGAGGGAGGGAGAGTAAATATCAGTAACAGTAACTAACAGCTAATGGGGATCCATAGAAACAAACAAATAGACTCACATATCATCTGCCTCTGGTCCTCATTGGCAGCGACAGCCAGAATGGAGGCAGGGAGAGGCTCTTGGTCCTGGACATGGACAGCAGGCTGCTGGGCCTGTGGAATGGCAGCCATGAAGAATCCAGGTGGGGGAGCAACCTGGTAGAGGTTGATGTCTGGGTTGGGAACGGTGCAGACGCTGGCCATCCTCTGCATGTGCTGGTTGGTTGTGTGAGTCTGGCGCTCCTCCTTGCTCTGGGCCAGGGCCACATACAGGGGCTTGGTGGCCACGATGCGGCCGTTCATCTCAGTCACAGCCTTCGTGGCCGCCTCAGGGGAGGAGAAGCACACAAAGCTAAATCCCTTGCTGCGTCCACCCTCCATCATCACCTTTGCACTGGTGATCGTTCCAAAGTGGGAGAACTCTTTGTGCAGATGCTCATCATCCAAGCGGTCATGCAAGTTCTTCACATACAGGTTAACACCCTGATAGAGAGAAACCCTGTTTAGTGAGATGTTTTTCATCCCTCAAATACATCAACAATGTTTACCATGACTATCACCTTATTTTACTTATACAGTATATGTATATTTCTTTCATAAACACATAGGGGTGTAACGATACATCGATTCACATCGATGCATCGATTCATTGACTAACGATCTGATTACATCGACGCAATGTAAAAACATCGATCTATATCGTCATCTTAAAGATACACCTTTATTTTGAAATGGCACATTCTGCGTGACTGTCACCATTATATATGAGTTGCCTCTACCAAATCCGTCTAAAAAAGTCACGAGGAAAGTCCTGTCTTTCGCTTTTTAGCTTGAGGTGCGCTTGTTTGGGAATTCCATTCGCTGCAGCGGCCGCGCTCACCCCGCCCCCGTCCAGTTTCTCAACTGGATTGGACAGCGCCTTCGCCTGTCTGGGGGACATCGCTTGGCCGCGCAGTTTTGTTTCATAGAACATTAATGTTTTAAAGCTGAATATCTCTTGTTTGTGAGACTAGTGAACGGGTCTATTTTTCTTTTTGTAACAGAAGAATACTGTATAATACAATATGATTTAAATGCTGGATACCTGGAAGAGCTCACAAATAAAATGGTATCATATTCTAGTTGTTTTTGTGAGTTGATAATTGTGTTAGATTGGCATATGATATCGCGTCATATCGATCATATCGTCATATCGATCTTGAATCGAATCGAATCGAAATCGTATCGTGACTGACATTGTGATATCGTCAAACATTGTATCGTCATACAAACAAATCGATATAATATCGTATTGTGATGAAGCTGGTGATTTACACCCCTATAAACACACACCTGGTATCTGGTCCTGCAGCCCTGCTTTATCTGCTCAAACTGGCGCTTCAGCACAGTCTGGCGCTCTTCTCTCTTCAGGGCACGGCCCACGTAGATCCATCTCCCATTTATCTCCTGGCCATTCATCTCATCAATGGCTCTCTTGGCATCCTCATGCCTTTCGAAGTTGACAAATCCAAAACCCATGGATTTACCAGCGCCATCAGTCATGACACGGACGCTCAGGGCTGGTCCAAATCTTTCAAACCTCTCCTTAAGGCGTTGGTCATCCATATCCTCTCCAAAGTTTTTGATGTAAATATTAGTGAACCTGGATCCAAGTTCAGCCTCTCGTTCATCGCAAGATTTGAAGTGTCCAATAAACACTTTTCTGCCACTCAATAACATGCCATTGAATCTCTTAATAGCTCTCTCAGCGGCCTCCGGGGTATTATACTGCACAAAGCCAAAGCCTTTAGAGCCATTCTCATCAGATGCTACCTTGCAGGAAAGGATGTCCCCAAACTCAGAGAACATGTCGTAGAGGTGCTTGCTGTCAAAAGTCTCCACTAAATTCTTGATGAAGATGTTGCCGACCCCACTATTCCTCAGAGAAGGGTCACGCTGAGACCACATGATGCGCATAGGTCTTCCATTGACGTCATCAAAGTTCATGGTGTCCAGGGCACGCTCTGCGTCAGCTTGCTGGTGAAAGTTGACAAAGGCATACCCAAGAGATCGGCGTGTTATCAAATCCCTGCACACTCTTATAGAGATGATTGGAGCAGAAGGGCTGAATTTCTCATGCAGCATTCCCTCAGTGGTGTCCCTGTGGAGATCTCCTACATACAAGGAGGCCATCGATTGAATAGACGCACTAGGATTCATGTCTGCTGACTGTAAGATTGGAAAAAGTTTGGAAAAGTTTGTGAAACAAATAACTGTCTATCTATCTAGCTCTTCACAGAGGACTTGCAGGTAAATGAACAGAATGTGTACTGCAGATGGATTCTAGAAGCCCAGCTGCATGTTCTACATTGTTTAGAATTCTAACTTCAGTCATTGTTACATCACAGACCATAGCCAGGGTCCATTTAGAGGCCCTTAAGCATGTCTTTCCCAGAGAGAGAGAGTTGACCATATTACAATAGCTGCAGGAAAAGCACTATGCAAATAAAAAGTTATTATTATTATGATTATGATTATGATTATGATTATATTAATCACAAGTCATTTCACAGCAATCGGACTGGTTGAATTATGTCTCAAAACCACCAAGGTCATGTCCTCTGTGTGTCTCAATGGGAGCTACAGTCCTGGTCCATCCATGTTGGCAGAGCCTTCTGAAAAATCATTTCATAGAACACTTTGAAAGAAGTTGAAACATTTGAAACAATGTAACTATTTATTGAACTAATAGATATTTCTTTGTTCATTCTCTAAACAACTGTTCAACTTAAGTTGAATTCAGCACATTGTCAAATGTTTAAATAACTTTAACTTTCCTCCACTTTGCACATAACTGTGTAGACAGAGAGCTTCAGATGTAAGACTGACAAACAGTCAGATATTGCTTCCAGCTGTTTTACTTTTTCTTTTCAGTAAACCTCATTATGGTTTATGGATACCCAAGTATATCAACGTTAGCGTTGTTTTGGGGCCCAAAATACCATAACTGTCCCATCTCACTGCTGTGTAATACTGATATAACTACATCTCACTGCTGTGTAATACTGATATAACTACAGTAAACTGTGTAATACTGATATAACTACAAAGCAAGGTAATGCATATTATCAGCTGAGAAAAACAACGTTTACCTTTGATGACATCGACATGAGCCCTGTTTACCCGTACCTCCGCCGTTCTGTTTGTGATGATTTTAGATTATTTTTGCACCGCACATATTGCCCTGTAATAAGAGCATGCGACCACAGCTCCCTTGTGTCTCGTATTGTCCAAATGTTCCCTGAATTTTAGCTGCATGTTTTTCCAGCATGTAAATCCGTTGTCTATAAAAAATCGACTCCAATTCTTTTCCCCTGCCAATATTGTGTTGTTGTTAAATCCAAATTTCCCGCTAAATTCTGACCAATTACAAAACTGTTTTGCAAGCCGTCGCCTCGCGCATGTTGAGAGCGATTCAGTCTCGATTACGTGAACTGAGTGGAACTTTAACAGGCGATGTCACATGCGGTTGACTGTTGCATGTAACGTCCATTTCGGACACCAGGGGGCGAGAAAGGAACCGAAACGAACCGAAATCTCCGTTGCAATTCGGTTCGGTAGGTACCGAATGTAAAGTAACCGGTACCATACCGGTACCGGTTTTCGGTACCCAACCCTAATGAAAACTAATGCAAAAAGTACTATTTTGTGAATCTAAAAATAAAGTTTGGCTACAATGTTAATTGAAAACGCCCCATCTGTGCTCTGCTGTCATTTTGCTGCTAACAAACCTTTCTGCGGCTAACGGCAGGTAGATCCTAAGTGGGATCCTTGGGACGACCCTACCCTCAAGCCTGACATCAGAGTCGAGCCGTCCCAAGCATCCCACTTAGCTGTTCAGGACAGGAACAGAACACACTGTGTAGAACAAACCCTTTACGAGATGAATGTTCTGTTGCAAAATGACATAACTCTCACAACAGTGTGACTTTCATGTACTTCCAACTGCATCAGTAAACCTGGCTTGTAAACACTGTCCTAGACATGGATGTGTAATGTGATGTGCAAAAAAATACTTTCGGTTCGTAATGAGACAATGGCGGCACAAATTCTACTATGGTGGCCTGCCAGTCTTGTCTATGTACTGTAGACACTGTACAGGTATATGATACATCTGTTCTATACAGGTACGTGGTGCGCTGAAGGCATGAATGTAAAGTGAGTTGTTCCATTGCAGGTATGGAGGGTGAGCGTCCAGCCAGACTCAACCGTGAAGGAGGCGACAGAGACACATACAGGCGATCTGCAGCACCCCGTGAGTACACTAGGCACATGTTGTCTCTTCTTCTTGGCTGTCTCTGGCTTTGTAAACCAATAGAGGTATGCTGGTGTAGCAGTTTCTAGGCACAGAGGGAGGTTGACACAGAGGAATGGTACAGAATATATGTTTATTTAGTCCAGCACAGCTCAGCACCGTCACTGACGTGCTGAGCGAGTCTTTTTCCCCCTCCCGCTGTCTCTCCCTTTCGGGACCCGCTCCGTCCGCTGCTGGCAGAGCCCTCGCTCTCGCCCCGCTATTCCGCTCCTGGCAGAGCCCTCGCTCTCGCCCCGCTAGTCCTCCCTTTCGGGACCCGCTCCGTCCGCTGCTGGCAGAGCCCTCGCTCTCGCCCCGCTATTCCGCTCCTGGCAGAGCCCTCGCTCTCGCCCCGCTAGTCCTCCCTTTCGGGACCCGCTCCGTCCGCTGCTGGCAGAGCCCTCGCTCTCGCCCCGCTATTCCGCTCCTGGCAGAGCCCTCGCTCTCGCCCCGCTAGTCCTCCCTTTCGGGACCTGCTCCGTCCGCCCGGCTCCCTGCACCTCACCCCCTTTCGGGATCTCGTGCGTCCTCGCCGCGGCTCTCTCTCTCTCTCTCTCTCTCTCTCTCTCGGTCTTTCAGTGTCTCCGTGCGGCAGGTACTTCCTGCCCTACTCCTCTCCCGAGGGAACAAACACACACAGGTTAAATAGACCAGTGGAACAATGAGTCTGATCACTGACACCTGTCCGTAATCAGCCCATCATTCCCCTCCAATGGCAGTCTAGCTCCCTCTGCAGGCCAGAACGCGCCATGTTCCCCACAGCTGGCTTTGTAAACCAGTAGAGGTATGCTGGCTTTGTAAACCAGTAGAGGTATGCTGGCTTTGTAAACCAGTAGAGGTATGCTGGCTTTGTAAACCAGTAGAGGTATGCTGGCTTTGTAAACCAGTAGAGGTATGATGGCTTTGTAAACCAGTAGAGGTATGATGGCTTTGTAAACCAGTAGAGGTATGATGGCTTTGTAAACCAGTAGAGGTATGATGGCTAGGGCTGGGTTAAAAAAATCGATTTCCCGATTCTGAATCGATCTAATGAGCTATTATCGATTCATAAATCCCGAGATCGATCTTTCATGTTTTTTTTTTTTCTGCTTGCAGCTTCAACCCGCAACGAGATCTCGTTTTGTCCTGCTAATCTCTATCGTCATAATTTTTACATCCAAAATGCACCCAGACATCTGCCTTTAAGCCTGGTCGTTACGTGAGATATGATACATTCTTGTAGCGCGAGATCTGGCCACGAGATCTCGTTGCGGGTTGAAGCTGCAAGCAGATTATTTTTTTTTTAAATGAAAGATCGATCTCGGGATTTATGAATAGATAATCGCTCATTAGATCGATTCAGAATCGGGAAATCGAAATCATTTTTTGAACCCAGCCCTTATGATGGCTTTGTAAACCAATAGAGGTATGATGGGAACAGACCAGTGGAGGTATGCATGGAGTGGAATGATGAATGGTATCAAACATGTGGTCCTCTGTGGCTCAGTTGGTAGAGCATGGTGCTAACAATGCTTACGTTGTTGGTTCGATTCCCACTGGGACCATATATACTAAAATGTATGCACTCACTGCTATGTAAGTCCCTTTGGATAAAAGTGTCAGCTAAATTGCATATCTATATGATGCTGTTGCTAATTCCATTCCAGCAAGTGTCTTGTTGTCACCCACTTCTTATCTACTGCCCTTAAAAATCACATTCATTATATCCAGCACCAAACCAGTGTCGACATGTGTGAACTGAGATTTTATATGTTTCGTAGTCAAAGAGGTCCTAAGGAAATTGCCCCAATGAGTTTCCAGCCAGTGGGAGTGTTTGTGGTAATCATTGAATACAGTATATCTTTTTTTTTACCCCCCAATGGCATGAAAGGAGGCCGAATCGTTTTGACAACATAACATTGCGGTGTTCACATATCTAGACACTGGTGTGGTGCTAGAGAAATGTAAAGTGTCCCTTTTAGGAAATGGCAGCTGTTGAGTGAACTACAATTACAATGATAAAGTTGTTGAAATGTTTGTCTCTATTGGTTGATCGGTGAACAAGCCTGGCTATAGCGGTTCTGGTTTCTTAACTTATTTCCTCTGTCCTCATAGCTGGTGCAGACAAGAAGGCAGAAGCAGGCGCCGGTGCAGCTACTGAATTCCAGTTTGTAAGTACAGTAAACATCTCTGAACACTTCAAGCAACGACGAGTGATCATTGATTTTATATATACGGGTAACATGAAACTCTCTAACTGAAAACCGTTTTGTTTTGCAGAGAGGCGGTTTTGGCCGCGGCCGAGGACAGGACAGCAGACAGCAGCCACCACAGTGATGCTCCTCTCAATTGTGGAATAAAAGTCAAAGTCAAAAAGTCAAAAGTCACTTTATTGTCCCATCACTGGGAAATTTGTATTGGGCTTACACCCCACAGCAGCCAACAAAGAGCAACAGACAATACAGAATGTTAGCACACAAACAGAAGGCAGCCTTGATTAAAACAAGAGTGGAAATAAAACGATAAGCAAGATATGTTCACATTCATCTGGTGCAGTTTAAAAGTTTAACAGAAACGGGAATAAAAGAATTTTTAAATCTATTTAGTCTAGCGCGGGGGACTCTGAACCTCCTTCCAGAGGGCAGCAGTTCATACCCTGCATGTAGGACATGGGAGGGATTCATAAGAATTCTACTAGCCTGTCTGAGAGTAGCCTGTTCAAAAATAGACTGCAGGGATGAGTGGTCTTTCACCCCTATGATCTTCCATGCAGTCTGTATCAGTCGGACCAGTTTGGACCTTAGTTGTACAGATAGGTTACCAAACCAAGATGTAATGCCGTATCTGATGAGACTCTCTAAGACAGACTGGTAGAAGAGTAGCATAAATTTTGGGTCAACACCATGAACTCTAAGGCGGCGTAGGAAGTGTAGTCGTTGTTGTAATCTGCTACAAAGGCTGTCTACATGAATTCTACAACAATTCTAATGTTTAAAAGATATTAAACACAGTCAATGTCTTAACTTGTCTTAACTGATTGTATTTCTTAGTTTCTTTCTTGTTTGTCACACTTAACGTCAGACAGTGTGGACATTCTGTTGGCTAATGGCATATGAATTGAAATCCCCACACACACAAAAAGAACACAACACTGAAATACTGGTGTTTTATTGGCACAATTGATTTACAATCTTCAGTCTTCTCACACTTTGTTTCGTAATCCTCCATTGAAATGGTACAAATAAAAACCAGTGATATGTGCATTGGTGGTTAGATATTTAGTCATTAGAATTTCTGTCTGAACTTAAAGAGAACGTTGGAATACCTGTCTGTGTGCTGTTGAGCTTTTGTACTTTTATGAGTTAGTAACATCAACATAACACGCTCCTATCGGTGAAAACTCACCAAGAATTCTAATGTTTAATCAGGCCATCTATGTAGGAACATTATTGACCACTAGATGGTGCCATCCACCACACTCCACCCATATATTATGTGTTTGCACTGATTCAGGTCACATGTGGGTCACCATCAATCGTAGTGCAAACATTTCTGGTCAGAAACGCTGTCACTGCAGTACAGATATTGTACTGCCTAATCTCAGAACCCAGGATCTCGTTATCGACATTTTCATTGTCATGACAGACCAAGGACTGAATGAGGTGTAAAACTGTCCCGTTTGGAGAGTAGATAAAGCCTATGTCGTCTTTAAGATAGTAATTTTACCCTGGTGCAATATTGTATGACTATATATTGTATGAGACAAGCTCGGAGAATGAATGGCTGCTGAGATTAACTCGTACTCTTCATGCCAGATCATCGGGGACGTTTGGCTCGATCACAACCCAGTTTAGCAGGAATAGAATATTCTCATTATTTGCGGCTGCATTCATGCCTGAATGATGATCAGTGGAGCCAGTTTGGCTGCCACACCCCTTCAGAATCTCAGACCATCAACAGCATAAAGAGTTGGGACTGTTAGTGGGGTCAGTTCATCAGAATTCAAAACATCATTACTGAGATTGGCACACACCTATCTGAGCAGGGTTTATAGCCACTAGCACATCTCAGATCTCACTAGCACACACGTCTCAGAGGAGATTTTGGTGTAGGAACACCTGTGCAAGTAAACCAGTCAGAAATCAATGGCGAGATTGAGTACAACTGTGTAGAAAAAAACAATCGGAAACATTCATTTTTGAACAAACAAGGCAAAACTGGAAGAGGACAGCTCCAGTAAAAAATTGGGAAACAGGGACCTAAATAATTCGGACCTTTTTTGCTTACGGTTTTAACAACAAAATGTTTGAGGACCACTATGTCATATATTAGGATTTTGCAATGCTCCCATCCCCACCTAAACAGAATTACTGGTACTGACAAAACAGAATTACTGGTACTGAATCTGTCCAGTAAATACCATTAAAATGTTGAATTGTCAGTATGAAGCCAATGTCTGTGCTCTAAAATACCAGGAAAAGATGCAGGTTATCTTAACATTGTTGAAACTAGTCCTACACTTATGAGAGACTGTAATTCCCTATAGAAATACTATTACACATGATGATCAAAGCATCTCCACTACACAAAGTTGTGTGCTTGTTCCATAAGGTTGACAGAAAATGGATTCTCCCAAAACAGCCAATGACATGGAGCGGAGGTTAAAGGTCACGATAAAAACAGGACATACACAACAAATGAGGAACATACCTAAAATAGAACAAAAAAATTACCTTTAAGACCAATTGAAAAGTGCCTTTAAAGAATAATCCTAACAAAACAAATCTAAAAATGTAACAAAAAAAAGAAAACGTCCAGTGTTCATTTGAGGGGGAAAATGTAGAACTACAGTCACAGTGTAAACATTTGTTAGAAATGCAAAGAAAAATGGATCAAATCACATGAACGTAAATGTATCCTCACCGATAATGTGCAGTGTGAGAGAGCCACAACAGAGTGATTTACCTTGGCGTAGCATCTCTTGCTGTGCAATGTCTCCTCCTGCAGCAGATACACACATACACGCACAAACACACACACACACACACACACACACACACACACACACACACACACACACACACACACACACACACACACAGCACCCACACACACACGCCTTCACCTTGTGCACATCAATACACACCAGAGTCATGCAATCACCATCCAGGAAATAAATACATTAATAATAATAATAATAATAATATGGATATAAGATTATAGAATAAAGTGGAAAACATGATGACTACCAGCCAAGAGATTTGAGTGGGGTCCAGAATATAATACACGGTATACACGATGGATACTCCTCTCAGTGCCATAAAACAGCCCACAATTCGAGCGTGATGATAGACCAGGCTGAACAGCATGCCTCCTCTCCTACTAATGCACGTTATGATTCCTTAGGATTCAAAACCTTACTTAACGCCCTTACTTAACCTTACTGGAACGCCCTCCCCAACCACATCAGACAGGCCAACACCCTCCCAACATTTAAACAGGCCCTCAAAGCCCACCTCTTCAAATTTGCCTTCACCAGTTAACCCTCTCCCCCCCCCTTCCCATGTGTCCCCAGCACTACCTTAATTAGGCCCCTATACTTTCTTTTTTGTTTCTTTTTATTATTACTACTCTGTCTTTTCAGTTTGTAAAGTGTCTTTGAGTGTCTAGAAAAGCGCTATAAAAGTCTAATGTAGTATTATTATTATTATTATTATTATTATTATTATTATTATTATTATTATTATTAATAAAACAGTGCTGGGGCAGGAGTTACTGTGCGTCAGATTAGTCTGGGTAGTCTTGTTCGGTTCCTGTTCCTTTCCGCTAAAGATCAGATAACATGCATAATTCCTTATGACCTTCCCTCCCACCATTGAACCACAAGACCAATCTTCATGTCGATCGAAGCCCCAGAATGTGTTTACAATGACGAGAGCCGACAACTACTACTTATAGAACCTTGGGACCATTCATTCAAGAGATGTAGGGTCTCTTTTAAGTCACCCCCCTTAAAAAAGCATTATTTAAATGTGTTTGGTTTTGTGCTACCGTCATCATTTCAGACGAGTGGGAAAATGTTTAGTACCAGATCTGTCCCTTTCTGATGAGTGACATCACCAGACCCACCGGTGTATGTTCCACCACTCAGGCCCAACAGACAACCCTCCCACAGAATCATCTAACCAGGTACCAGAGCTATGGACGAGGGATAGAAGATACAGTATATGACAAGAGAACAAGACTAACACTTTACATTAAGTTACTGTTATACCTGTGGTAACCTCTTTGAGACCATGGCTTTCCTAGAGAACAGGGTAATCGGGAGGTATAGCTACTTGAGACTACACCTGTGGTAATTACTCGGGTTATAACATTAGATTAAGATGTTGCTGTGGTAATTCACAGATTTCACTTAGTTATTCATAGTAATAGAGGCTTGTGGAACAGCATCTGTTCATCTTAGTTAACAGAATGTTGTTACCACAGTAATAACAGTATTACCACGTGGTACACAGGTATATGAGCTTCTTAATGTGAAGTGCAACAGCAAATGTATTAACACTTGACTTGAAATAGGCTGACATACATTTCGAGTATGTATTAGACTGTCCTGATCTGTCACAGTACACAGCGAGAGGTTACATCATTCTGATGACAGCGTTAGGGTGTCCAGGAACTTCAAGTAAAATGTTAGCGAAACATTACAAGATCCTTAAAAGCCTGTTGTCTGTAAACACTTATTGTATACCGATTTACTTTACATCACCACAGTAGAAAGTTGCATTCAACAAACCTCACATTTAGTATAGAGAGGAATGAGGGAGGAAAAGGAGAGGACAAGGAGAAAGTTTGAGAATATTTCATGCAATTATTCATAAAAAGGAAGGAAAAAACCCCAAACATTCAATTCAATTCGGTTACAAAGTGTGATCTTTTTTTCCGCCCACACACTTGGTCTGTACCTCCGAGTCTGTACCTCCACACTTGGCACAAGAAGGCTGGCAAGGCAAATGTTTGTTTTTTGTAGACGATGATGCGTTGTCGAAGTTTTAGAAAAAAGACGTTCTAGAAGTACAGTATAGGCGCAGGATTAAGTAAGAAAAAGAAGAGAGAGGAGGAGTAAGTAAGGTGGATGAGTCTCCAGGAGCACACTTGTGTTTTTAGTTATCTTATACTGGATATGGAGCTCTGGTTGATGTTGTAGGTGGGGGAGAGGTCTCCTCCGCCTATCGTGGCCACCAGGGGCGTGCCGTTGCTGGTCAGGCATCCCTGCTGCTGGAGGGCCTCCAAGTAAGACGCCTGCACGGGCTTGTGGGACTGCAGCACCCTCCTGGCGTCGTCAGTTTTAAACCATTCCCTTTTTCTCCCTGTCGAGAGAAGAGAGAAGGAGAGAGTGCAGATGAGGAGTCACCCAGACACGCCACACAAGCTAAAGTGTTCTTGGTTCCAATGTTCTGGAAAATACTGAGAACATAGTAAGCGCTAACAACGTTTAGGTGGGGGGTTCAATTCCTGCTGGGACCATATATACTGAAATTGAAATGTATGCAGCCATTGCAATGTATTCGGATAAAAACTTCAGTTAAATGGCATGTATTATATTAGAACAGTGTTGATGAGGTAATGTGTGTAGGATTAACATAGGAAGGAACATGTATTAGTAGTGGTAGTTTACTTTAGTAGTAAAAACGTCTTTTTGAATAAGTGAATTTGATAAAAACTCATGACAAAATGTTTTTGAATGGCGCTGGAACTGCCAAACAACGACATACCAATATTTACAGAGTCCTCCCAGTCTTCTAAGACGTCCGTTACAATGAGCACATAGACGTACGTTCTGTGTTTCCTGTCCCTGTTCTGAAAAAGAGGAAATCGATCGAATTTGTCAGGTTAGGGAGCGACAATGCCTGCAGTGTATATAGTCTCACAATCCCTCACATCTCCAAGACAGCGTTAACACACATGCAACAGCCACACTAGGCTCACCTCAAAAATACCTACTAGACGCCCCAACGTCCCCTTCACACCAGCCTGTAAAGACAACAAAGTAAGTGACAGTAACTCAATCGGTGTGTGTGTGTGTGTGTGTGTGTGTGTGTGTGTGTGCGCGCGCATTTGTGCGTGCATGTATGTGTGTGTGTCTCTCTCTCTCGCTCGTGTGTGTGTGTGTGTGTGTGTGTGTGTGTGCGCGTGCGTCTCTCTCTTTCGCACGCTCGCGCGCGCACACACACACGTGCATGTTTTTCCAGGGTTCTGAGAAGAGCTGCCATTTTGATTTGCAGGGAGGAGTGGGGCATAGAGCATAGAGGGGAGGACAGGATCAGCTCCTGTTGGCGTCAGAGCAGGCGTCAGAGCAGTACTATTTTTCAGGTTACAGTTTCAGTCTATTTATAAACCAGAACCCCCCAGTCAAGAACCGGCTACTCCATCACCCTTTCTGTTGGGCTGAAGCTGTAATAAGGAGGGTCCCCTCAAATCAAGACCCTGTGTCAAACTGCAAAAACTATTACACGGTTATCACATAATTTATACCAATAATTTAACTGTTTCAAATTCTTTAGAAACTATTAATAATCAAATAATCAACAGTAAATAAACTATACCCTTTATGAAGACAACTCTCCCCATAGTGATCCGCAACGCCCCCACCCTGGACTCCTTCAAATCAGCCCTTAAAACCCATCTGTTCACCCAGGCCTTTTATTTGGCCCATAGCCACTGTTTCTGTTTTGTTTTGTTTGTTTTCTGTTTTGTCTGTCTGACCATTTCCTCTAGAATTGTAAAGCGTCCTTGGGTTTTATGAAAGGCGCTATACAAATCCAAGTTATTATTATTATTATTATTAACTGTAATGTAAAATGTTACCAGTATGGGCCACTATTTATGCAAAAAGCTTAACCCTCAGCAGACCTGGGGCATCAACGTCGCTAAAGGAAAATCCAGGTTTTTTAATAGCCTTATCTATCTTATTTCCAGCCTTATTTTGAGCAAGACGTTTCAAGCTTTTTAGAGACTTTTTAAATACTTTTTAGAGCCTGGATTTTCCTTCAGCGACGTTCATACTAGAATACCCATCAGATCTGGTAAAACAATAACATTTGTTACAAAGAGCTCACAAGAGGGTCTACAATTATTGAAAAAGGAAACATTTCAATCAATGGAAAACCACATTATCTCCTTTGTAAGGGAGAAAAAGTCAAATACTTCAGTGACCCCCCTTAATAACTTTACAAAGCAAGCATAGAAGTGACCATTGTTCTATCTAGATTCAAAATCATGCACTGGGCGGATTTAGGGGGAAATCTGATTAGTTTGATAAATGGCCTAAAAATACAAAAGCCTCCATCAAAACAAGTAAATCAGAGTTCAGACCAAGTCACAGTCCCTGCCTTAGTGGGAGGATAACGTTGGATCACTCATACATTCCTCAAGAGTAGTTGATTGGTGTTCCACAACAGGGCCTGACACAATACCAATTAAACAGGAAAGGTGGACACAATCTACGATGATGAAATTAGATGGTGCATAATCGTTTTCATTCAGTTGGGATTAAAGGGCCTGCAACCTTGATTTGGTTTGTCTGTTTATCCGTTTGTTTGTATGCATGATCTTGAGTAAAGTTGATATAATGCAATGTTTTCAAGTACAATATTATTTCTGTAGAAATCATTTAATTCCACTACAATTAAAATTATGATCCAATCCAATTCCTTTCTAAATTAACAGTCAAATATGATTTCCATGAGTTTTTATTTTTTTATTTTTTTTAAAGGCATAATACACTGAATGCACAATTGAAGGTGACAGGTGTGATTGTGTTCATCCCAGAACGCCTACCTCTTCACACACCTCTCGAACAGCAGCATCGCTGGGCTCTTCCTCCGGCTCCATGCCTCCGCCGGGGACGATCCACTTGTCTCGATGCCGACTACTGCTCACCAACAAAACCTACAGACAATAGGTTGTAACGTCGCAAAGCAGAACCATTGGTCATGTGCATGTACATATTCTTAGCACACTTGCAGCAACTTCGCAGCACAAAATCTACCTGGAACGCACCCGTCTGTCTCCACCAACATACACCTCGTTTGCTATTCTAGTTGTGGGCTGGGCGGACAGACAGACGATACCAGTGGGGGGAATTAAAACCCATGGGGACTGTTTACAAAATCAACTCGTTTCATTCCACTGACTTTCTAAAACAAATATGTTATTATATGAATGTATCTATCTAACCCGGAAAGGAGCCAAGATCAACACACAGCCCATAATAAACTGTATATGTTACGCATTTAAACACCGATCCGGTGTTGTTGACTTGTCATGATCAATTTGGGATCTGTATCCCTTCTCCCTTGTCCTCTATTTTGCTGTCTACTTTATCTGTCGGGACAACTGAGTGACTAGTCTATTGTCTCTCTATTAAATCTCTGTCCACAAGACTACCTGTGTTTCCCCATGCGGCCCATCCCGTCTCCCTACCCTCGGACTTACCTCCTCTTCACTCTCGCTCTTGAAGCACAGACAGGCGGCGCGCTTCTTGTAGCCATCCCCGTCGTACGTCCGCGTTTGGTTTAATTTCAGCTTAATCATTTCGGGTGTGTTTCGAGAACCAAAAAACAGAAACCCCCCAAATCCTCTGGAAGACGATTAATTAACAAGCCCCCACTGGAAGGAAAACCCGTCAAAGGCTTGAAATGTCTAGGATAAACTTCTCCGCTTCATTTTTTCAAGATCTGGGCGCATCTCTAAGCACAGACGCCATTATGAGAAACCACTGCGTAAATTACGCACGGCGGTCTAATACTGTAGTCGAGACGCACGAATATCGACGTTTGTGTCTTTGGAGAATGAGGTTATGGATTATGGTCTGAGTGACAATAAAGTACAGTCGCTCGGCGTGGGGTGTGGGCTCTGGCCGCAGTGTCTGCTGATTGGTCCGTTATGTGACTGATGGCCCAGAGTGCGCTGTGCGCTCACCTGCTATGCGTACCGTGTTTGAGACGCAGGTATATTGAAAGATCGAAGGGATCGACCGGCCCCAAGATTTTTTTGGGGGGCGATTTACTTACCCTTTTTTTTATTATTACGTTCCCCTTCATCCTCCTGCTGCAGTTTATATAGCGCTCTTTGTAATAGGCTACTCTGTAAAAATAAAAAATATAATATGAAAGGTTGAAACTATGAATAGGCTATCAGTTTCAAGTGAAACAGCACAAATAACACTTATTGCCGTTGGCAGCAGAAACGTAAATTGGATGTTGTAGTAAGTAGGCCTATAGGCATACACACATTATTCAGCCTACAGTATAGATAATGCTCATGTTATAATTAGGTGTTTGCACATAATTGTTATTGTTAGCAGCAAACAGTCATTTCGTGAGCTTAGAATCATAAGGTTCTATCTCCGTTTATGGTAGTTCAGAGATATTAAGAGTCAACGTTTTTACATTCCATTATGTTTTGTGAGATGGAACCTTTGTATTTTATGAATTACTAACTCAAAAATGTCAACATTTTAAAAATAACACCACACAGGCATTAATAAACAGCTAATGTATCAGATTATGTAAAAAACTCAATTTTGACAACAATTGAGATAGAACCTTATAATTCTAATGTCACGATTTGACGCTATAAATGAAGCTAAGACACTTCTATCAAAGCTGTCGCATTAATACTGTTCGGTGATAGCCTTATATGGTGGTAATCTTCATCTCAATATCTATGTAGTCTAATAGTTGCGTTGGATAGACTTTTCCACAGTAGGGCTAATAGCGTATAGCCTAGGCTACTGTAATGTGTTTGGTGACTTCATCGTCTGGCCCGTGGATTGGTGGAACTGCCAGAATGCCAGACCAAAGCATGGACACGTGACTTGTCTTTCTGGGAATGTTCTTGGAAAGACGTGCGCGATCAACAGCAAGAAAACACTATAGAGACAAAACCCCATACGCACAGAATAGAGACCATGAACTTGTAGCATAATGCCCATAGGGACGCTCGAAATGGAGCAAAGGGAGTCGATCATATTATATTTTCATAACTGTTAATGTTAATCATTATTCCTGAAAACATCAAAGGATAGGATTTCAATTCAAGTGCATTACATCGGAGCTTTCAGTGCGTTGTGTCCGATCCAAGGCTTCAGTCATGAAAGGCTGAGGACACAACCTGAAGCAGTGAAGGTAAAACGAAATGGTCAGTAGTAGTGACCTAATGATATAGATTGTATTAATAATACTATTATGTATGATTCTCTATAGACAAGACAATGGCAATGCGATAGCAGTCAGGAAGTGTTCCCCTGCGCCAGGACCGCATGCTAATCTTTTGTTTGCGGTCAAGCTCTTACATTATAGGTGAGAGTGCCATAAGTATTATTCTTAACAGTTATTATAATATTGTATCTTACGAGTAGCCTAATTGGGCCACTCTGTTGGCGTCGGCAACATTCACTATAACCTTTGCGCAAATAGTGCCACCTCTTGAAATTGTGGAATTTCTGTGGTTAGGACTTCCAAGAAAGCAATTAGAATTGAAGGAAAAGTGAGTTATAGCACATGTTAAAATGCATTCAATGTATTATTGCGGACATGTTTTGATATGACGGAGTTCTTCAATTAACTGAATGTTGAATTCTTAACTGACTGTGAATTCAGCCTGTTTTTGTGTTGTTGTATATCTATAGGCCAACAAAGGGAATCTGTTATTTGTCATTTGTTGTGTAAAGATATAGGCTATGTTCAGTAAAGAAAGTGGATTAATCACAAAATGTCATAGGCTATACTGACTATGAAGCAATGCAGGATAGACATCAGAAATAATGAGAACAGCGCAGATACATAGAGACATAGCCTATTAAACCTAGATAACTTATTATAAACACCACTGACTGTTGGAAGATGGTTAACAACCAAATAATATTACAATTAAAATGTAAAAATAAATAAATAAATAAATTAAATTATATAGGTTGAACAGAACATGATTCTGTGGCATTCAGTTGATTTGTCTGTGTATGTGTTATTTTATAAATACTTTTGGATGGGTCACACTGTCACAGTGCGTGATACCGGACAGGGACTCTCAGACGTTGACGACCGAATTTCGCCTTCAGGCTAAATGATTTTACCGACCAGTGCCCCCGACAAGAGCCATGGCGCGGTCCGCCTAAAGGACCCAGAGCTGGAGGCACCAGGTCGAATTGAATCCAGCGAAGATGCCACAGAGTTGCAAACAGCCATGTCCCACCTTCACGACTCTGGTAAGTGTCACATATGTGTTGTTGTAAATATCCAATGATGGACTATTTTAGTCGCGGATCTTGGAAGGTAATTTAAGCCCATAATTTCGTAATATATTAATAGGCCTTAAGGTTTGGTCACATGTGGCTTCGGTCACATGCACCTTTGCATTGCAGTGAATGTCATGACGCCATTAAGGAAACATCTGACATAGTCTATACATTGCATGCTCCATTTGATTTAGATCATTTTAGAGAAATAAGTATTGCTGCAGTACGTCTATCTACAAAAAGGGATTGTGTACATGTATGATACATTACATATAGGCCTACAGTGTAACCTAAACTATATATAATATATTGAATATTCAGACCCTTTCACTTTGTGTTATAGACTCAACTTAAAATGGAGTAAATGAACAACACCCCAGAATGACAAAGCAAAAACAAGTTAGATTTTTTTTTTTTAAATATTTATTCAAATTGAAATACAGACATAGCTCATGTAGCTAAAATGCAAAGATGTAATCAACAAATCACTCATTAAGTAGAATTGAGTCCATCTTAATGGAAGGATAATAGTTCATGTCATTTTGGAATTTGTAATTTCTGACATATCTCTGACATCTGCATAGGAATCAATGACACACTGTGTGGATCAGGTTGTCATTACAAACTGAACAGAACATGGTTTATATAGCATCACCAGAGTATATAACCAACGACTGGTGGAATCAATGGGTCGCAGACTTCTGGCAGTTATTGCTTGCAAAGAATTGTCGACCAAAATATTAAAAATACTTTATTTAGATATTATATGATTCTTTCCAAACCTAGAGAGAATCTCTACTTTGACCCCATAGTAAGTGTTTGATACATTACTTCTCTCTTATGTTTTAACCTACCATGAACCAAGAGGAAAATACATTGTGCTTTGAAGGCAACAGCCTACACCTCCTCTCTCTCTCTCTCTCTTTCTCTCTCTCTCTCTCTCTCTCTCTCTCTCTCTCTCTCTCTCTCTCTCTCTCTCTCTCTCTCTCTCTCTCTCTCTCTCTCCCTGTTACCCCCTCTCACTCTCCCTCCCCTTCTCTCACCCCATTTGACCTCTCACACTCTGTGTGACTGTGTGTTTTGCAGGCTGGTATTGGGGCTCCATAACAGCTGCTCAGGCGAAGCAGGTGTTGAGTGAGGCTCCGGAGGGCACCTTCCTGTTGAGAGACAGCTCCTATCAGGGCTACCTCCTCACCCTGTCTGTGAAGACCAGCCTGGGCCCCACGCACCTCCGCATAGAGTACTCCAGTGGCATGTTTGGTTTCGACTCGGTGGTTATGGCGCGGCCCCGACTGAGGCAGTTCGGCGGGGCGGTGGATCTCGTGCAGCATTACTGTCTGATGTACAAGCACCTCCTAGCCAGCCAGAACAACGACAGACTGGGGTCTGAAAGGGACATGAGAGCGACGGCGGCGGCTAATTCTGTGGCGGCCCCGTCGGAAAACACCCTGCAGCTCAAGCTCACCAGACCCCTCTACAAAGTGTCTCCCAGTCTCCAGCACCTATGTCGTGTGACTATTAACCAGCACTCTCGCGATCACCAGCAATTGCCTCTGCCCGGCAGGCTAAAGAACTTATTGCTGGAATACCCCTTTGTTCTTTAGGAAATGTTGGTTCTCTATATTTGTTTACACTGCCATGAATTAGACTTTTGAATTGGGACCGTTTCTACGGTTGATGTTTGGATTAGTGACAGTAAGCTTTTTTTCCCAACAATATACATTTTCTGGTTCATATTATCTGTTGAGAAATCATCACCTGAAAAAGTGTTCTAACACTGTAATTCACTAATAAGAACATTGTATTACCGTGTCGAATAGAGTTTTAATGGAATTACATAGCAGGTGAGCTCAGTTGTTGTCACAAAACCTGAGTTGTGTTATCGTTCTATAAACAGTAATATCATTCCATCAACCATGGACCACACACACTAACTGAAAACACAATACACTGTTTACTCACCTGATGAACCATATCAACGAACGAACCAGGGTATTTAATGAATCTTTTGATCACAATGAATGGATACCCAAACATCCTCTTGCCTTAAATACTGCTAAGGTTGCTCTTCTGTCTGTATGGTGAAGTCCACCCTAACTTCTGAGTCCTGCAGATTTAATCACTTACTATTAGTCACTCAGAGGCAGGTTATTCAGGGTATTAACAACTTATTAAGGTTGTGTTGTTTTTTCTGATCAACATTTTTTTCATATGAACTATCGTTTGTTATTCAATTTCATATGTACAATTTGAGGTTTCTTTGAGGTAGGCTTGCTAACGCAGCGATCACATGGACTGATATAGCAACAATGTGTTTGGTACAAATGTGACATTCTTGTAAAGCTTCCTCATTATCTTCTTGCACTAACCTTACATTACCAAGAGTGTATTTATATCATTTCATTCTGAACCATTTTGGATAATGACCCGTTTTCATGTATGCAAGTTAAAAGATAGTTAATCCAAAGTGACAGAGGCTAGATTAAAGTCTGTCTTGTTTACGATGAGTTGTGGCCAGACCAGCCCAAACAAGAAAACAGATGACCGGTGCCTCTCTCAGGGTCGGGGGGGGTGAATACCTGTCATGGGAGAATTACAATGTACTTAAGAGAGAGTTCTGCATGTTTTCTCTCTCCTTTCTTCTGCTTCGCTATTCTTAGTTGGAGTCAATAAAAAGTGGTTTATTGGTACAACACGTTTTATGTCTGTCAATGCTTGTGTATGATTATGGACTAGAGGAAATGGTATATAAACATTTAATATATACCACTGTATGAGAGCCTAGAAGCCCAGTTTGAAGGCCAGCTACAATAAACTAGATGAATCGATATCGAGAGATGTTCTGCTTTTGAAATCCCACAAGTTTTATGACCATCGCCCGTTTGTTTTGCCACAGAGTTATGTAGTGGTGTTATACAATATGAGTAAAATACAGCACAGTGTATCCAAAGTACACTTTAACAGGGTCTTTTAAATCCCTTGACCTTGATCGCAGGTCTGAGCTACAGCTCACAGCTCTTTCTAAGAAATGGAAGACTGGAAAAATGCCATGCTCCTTGAGGAAACCATAGAAGCTTGAACAATGGTGTGTGTGTGTGTGTGTGTGTGCGTGTGTGTGTGTGTGTGTGTGTGTGTGTGTGTGTGTGTGCGTGTGTGTGTGTGCGCTTATGTGATTGTGTGTGTGTGTGTGTGTGTGTGTGCTTAAGTGACTGTGTGTGTGCATGTGTGGCTGTGTGGCTGTATGGGTGTGTGTGTTGGGGGTGCAGATGTTTGCCCCATTTTCCTTTCCAAGAATGGTTAAGCCTATTTGTGTGGTCAACCATCAACAGCCTCCTAAAGATAATCTGGTTAGGTAAAGTCCAGACAAGGTACGTTTTTTTTCAGCTGTTATTATTTTTAATTTTTAATTTTTTTAAGTCATGTGAATTTAATACAACACACCTAACTAAACCATAGTTTCATACCAAATACTCACATAAGTCAACATGACCCACAATACATTGAACTATGATTTCATCCAACTGTTCTAAACTAATAATGACATAATTACCATTTGGTTCAAGTTCTACAGTGGCTAGTTAGTTGGTTATTGTTATTGCATTGTTGGGGAGTAGTTCCACTAGTGTTTAGTTAGTTTAGTTTAATTTAGTTTTGTTTAACTACATTTGTCTGTACCTTGGTGGCAGTTAAACTAAATCCAAATCTTAGTAGTGATTTCAGTAGCAGTGCTTTGCTCCACCTCTCTCAAAGGTAGTGTAGTTCAACTTCTTCCCTTTTAAAGTAATTGGTAATTTATTTTATTTTTACTTTTTACATATTCAGAGTAGCTTCCCCAACACTGCATGATTGTAATACTACAACATCATTCCACTCTCCATCAGCCAGAGATACCAAAGTGGACAAACAATATTACTGTTAGTTGAATCTATGATTATGTTTTGTGTTTTGAAGAAAATGTGTTTTTGGCACAATAACTCAACTGATGTAATTGTTTTATCTGAAACTTCAAACAATCTAAACAATCGCTTGACATTTTGGAAGACTATTAAATCCTTAGCTGGAAATAAAAATGCCATTGAGCTTCCTCCATGCATTGTTTAGGACTCGTAAAATCTCTGATAAGGCCAAAATGCTTGGTTGTTTTAATGAGCATTTAATTGCCTCTGGTTCCTTGTTTGACTCGCTCAACATTACCCATGAGAATTCCCCTACTGTTTGTTCAGTTGTTAAAGTCAACTCTTATTTTAGTTTTACTCTGGTTCGTCTCAGAGGTGCATAAAGCCCTCAAACTTTTAGACACTAGAAAATTGGCAGGTCCTGATAACTATACTTTTTTATCACACCACCTGTGACACATTATTTTAATCTCTCTCTGGACACTAACAAAATTCCTCTTATATGGAAATCTGCCTTTGTTCTTCCTCTGTTGACGGCAGGATTACACAGGGTGATACTGTGGATCATACTGTATTGAAGCAAAGACTTATCAATGTAGGATTGTTAGAACAAACTCTCTGCTGATTCAACAATTATCTATTAGGCAGATCTCAGTGCGTGCAGGCAGAAGGTATCACTTCTAGCTCTATCTACACCTAGTGTATCCAAGGGCATGCCCCATGGATCGGTCCTGGGACCACTCCTATTCATTATATGTGATAGTAGCAGGTGAAACCGGGAACAAGTTGGCAGCCGATCAAATGTTCAGACTTTTATTCTGAAAATCCATTCCATTGCAATATTTTGCCTTGTGTGTCATTGGTTTTCAACAACTATATACAATAGATTGTGAAACACGTTTTTTTTAAATGTCAACAAATTTACCGTACGTACGTAAGTAATTTAAATACCTCTTATATGTAAGTATTCAGACCCTTTGCTATGACACTCTTAACATTTGCTGAAATGCTAAAATGACAAATCACTCAATAAGTTGAATTGAGTCAATCTTAATGCAAGGATAATAGTTCATGTTTTTCAGTTTTTTTTAATGTCTGCAACCCTGCCTGTCTTGACCAGGACACTTTGTAAAAGAGATTCTTAATGTCAATTAGACTTTTCCTGATTGAGTAAAGATGACATATAAATGACTATTTTGGATCATTGGTCCCAATTCTCAATGAAAATGAGTGCAAGATTTTCGGATTTCGGATTTTGAACTTTAGACAGGCAGTGTTTATCAGTATTTATTTATTTAAGTGTTATCAGTTTGTCAATCAAATATTATAACAACAACTTTCATTGGAGCTTGCATCATTATAGACTTACTGTGCAAATGGACGGCAGAGGCATTTCATGCTTCCAGTAGGGATAGTAATATGATCTCTCTCTAATGCAGGTGTGTCTCTCTGTGTGTGTGTGTGTGTGTGTGTGTGTGTGTGTGTGTATGTGTGTATGTGTGTGTGTGTGTGTGTGTGTGTGTGTGTGTGTGTGCGTGTGTGTGTGTGTGTGTGTGTGTGTGTATGTGCGTGTGTGTGTGTGTGTGCGTGTGTGTGTGTGTGTGTGTGTGTGTGTGTGTGTGTGTGTGTGCGTGTGTGTGTGTGTGTGTGTGTGTGTGTGTGCTCGTGTGCATGCATGTGTGTGTGTGTGTTTGTTGAGCCTCTTGAATGACTCATGGTTCCTGGAATGAGAAATTCCTGGAGGTTGCTGTACCCACCACAACTCACTCTCACCTGATTCCTACTCAAAGCCCTATGCTAACTGCTTCAAGAAAGAGAAAGTTAGAGATGGAAAGCATGAGAGCGAGACAAAGAAAGAAAGAAAGAAACGATGAAGGGAAGAAAGAAAGAAAGAAAGAAGGAAATAATGATTGTTGAATAGTTGATTGTCATTTAAACTTTTACACTACTTTACCATATCCATTTAGGTCAACTGCCTTGTCTGATCACGCATCTGTATGGCAGAACACTGTACCAGTGTTATCTAGATATTACTTCCATATTAATCTACTTTGGTTTTCACAAAAGAGCCTGACCTACAACAGATTGTGGAAAGACAGGTTTTTACTGTACAATTCCATTTAGCAGACACCTTTATCCAAAGCGACTTGCAACAAATACATTTGCCTAAGTAAGTGAATCATCTATCCGTTAGTCATCGCAAGTAAAAGTAATCTATGCTCGGGCCAGTGGCCATTGGCAGTCAAAATGCTAGAAGCTAGAATGTTTTTTTTTTTTTTTTAAACAGTAATGCAAAGTAAAGCTCTTCTTCATGCTCCTGTAGATGTGCTTATTGATCTTTAGAATAGCCGAAGGACCAGGGACTCCACTCCGCTGCATGGATAGCTGCTACAATTGGATAATCAATTCTGCATGGTTCACTAGTCCATCGCCATTAGCAGGCATGGTATTGTACAGTAGCTACCTGCTTGTTTTATACCATAGAGAGTATGTGGCAATTGTAAGTACCGTAGACCTTAGGTTCCATCTCATGCAAGTGAAGAACCAAGTACGAGCACAACCCTACATGACGAAAAAAACATAAGATGCAGATAAGGAAGCAATCAAAATGTAGAAGATCAAGGGGTCAGTTCAAGTCAAGTCCAGTCAAAGTCTTTAATGTAAATGCACTTTCCCAGTCTTCATACACTTTAACAGAGAAAACAAAATACAAGATTTAAGAAGAAGAGTAAAACAAGGAGACAAACCAGCAAGGGGTTTGGGGAGGTGGAGGGACAGGAGTACGAGTACCAACACATGAGACGCAAGAGCGGAGGCAGGGAATGTGGTGTGGAAACCAGCCTGGGGCTGCTGGACACGGGGCATCTGGAGGGAGGTCAGGTGGCCGGATCACTGGGGTCTGTAGATCACTGGGGTCTGTAGATCACTGGGGTCTGTAGATCACTGGGGTCTGTAGATCACTGGGGTCTGTAGATCACTGGGGTCTGTAGATCATTGGGGTCTGTAGATCACTGAGGAGGGCTCACAAGACACAACTTCTACTCACTGGATTTTCTTTTCTTGGCACTTTCCATGCGAGCACACACTGTGACCAGCTCAGTGGCCTTGCGGTTAGACTGTCCGTCCTGAGATTGGGAGGTCGTGAGTTCGATCCCCGGCCGAGTCATACCAAAGACTATAAAAATGGTACCCGATGCCTCCCTGCTTGGCACTCAGCATTAAGGGTTGGCTTGGGGGTAACACCATGCGACATACCAATGTCATGTCCAGGGGGTGTACTTGTACATCAAGCTGCCTCATGCTACAGAAACAGAAGATAGGATCTATATAAGCACGCTACATGGGCCATTAGGCTTGAGAATCGGTTCTCTAGGCTACTTACTTACTTACACGCTATCACAGTGTATGATTTGATCATCCTAATAGATAACATCTTACATGTGCCTCTGATTTATAGACAGTAGGTGGGGTGGTATGTAATGACATTGATTAAGGTTTAAATCACTCAGAAATAGAAAGTGCAACAATTCAGCACTCTGTACAAAAATGGCTATTTGCTTTGATTTAATTTAGGTGGATTTGACACAGACAACAGGTGTGAACCATAAATAATGAGAGGAAATCAAGGAATCAATATACTGTAGAGTGGACGTGTGTCATAACAAATTCTTATCAACTAGGACAAATTTACAGTCATTCAACAAAGGTCAACAGTCCACAGACTTCCATCTGGAAAAAGGTCATTCCGGACCAGAACCTCGCGCCACCTGAACAGTTTCTTCCCCATGGCAGTAGGCCTCACAAACAAGCCTACTTCCTCTCACTGACTCTGGGACTTTCACTCCCCCCCCCGCCTCCCCCCGTCACACACACACACACACACACACACACACACACACACACACACACACACACACACACACACACACACTGTTCTATTGCTCTTTTTGCCATTGTCTTTTAAATTATTTTTGCTTATACTGTATATATTTTTTTTTATGTCCTATGCACCAACCTCACCAAGTCAATTTCCTGTATGTGCAAATATACTTGGCAATAATAACAATAATAATAATAATAATAATAATAACTTTAATTTATATAGCGCCTTTCACAAACCCAAGGACGCTGAAAAAGGAGTCTGATTCTGATTTACTTTCTTTATTCTCTACATCTTCTGCCACTGGTCTACCATTCTCACTCTACGGCTAACAAATACATATTTATTTTTCACGTTTACACAAATACACGTTTGTTTTCCCTCAACTTGGACTAAAGCATTGTCGATTGTCCGCCCTGTGCCTCTTCCCTTTGTGTCTACGTGCACTTCTCGGTATTAATTACCCAGTGTCACATGATCCAATTGTGGTGTGTATTCCCCTCCCTCATTCCCCCATTGCAATATCATTTTCTCTGAACTGGCTGCCTTTTACAGAGAGCCATCTGTTTACAAAGAGGCTGTTCTCTTTTCCATAGCCTAGCGAGGGGTGGTGCAGAGCCCTGTGAGGGGAGGGAGGAGAGGGTGGGAGAGGGGGGAGCAGGGTGTAGAGCTGCGCAAAGGGAGCTGGTTTCAAATGGAATTGCAATTCCAGACATCTTTTTTTCCTGGAAGGGGGGAAATGCTTAGAGATCCAATCCCCACTGTGCCGACCATACCCTTCCCAACCCCCCCCCACCCCACACGTATGTGAGACACATGCGTACTCCAGTTCTGCCACCACAAGCTAAACAGGCCTTCCACTGTCATTTGCTTTCTGATGAATCCCCTTCGTTGGATTGAGATTAGATCAATTCCACGTGATTGAATGTGAAGGGACTGTGTAAGGGTTATAACCATCTCCATTAACCTCTGACCTGGGAGAACAGATGTTAGGAAATACTTTCCTAGTAATACAGCTTTAGATTATGTATACCGTGTGCCTTAGTTTTCTGGTAGAGGTTGCATGTTAAAGGGGCAGTCCGGGTAATTTACAGCAACAACATTGCGGTCCCCCCACCACATTCATGGTAAACAGTTGAGGAATGTGTTGGAGAAATCTAACCGCTCCCAGTGTTTGTTTGCAATTACATTCTGTAGAAATAATCTAGTAAAAATAGCTTATATGTTGTGTTTTGATGAGGTTAGACAGTTGAACTAAAAGCTTAGCATTTGTAAGTTATATTTTTTCCCTTGTTATATTCTAGTTTTTCAGAACTAGAGAACTTTATCTCTCAGTAGGCCTGCTAGAGTACAGGGAGATTGGTTTGTATTAATACAGCCATAATAGCCTTTGGTTGAATCTATAATATGATGACCATTTTCTTTGTCAATTGTACGTTGTATATTTGTGTTTAATATTTAGTAGGCCCACAACCAGGGCTGGACTGGGACAAAAATTAGGCCCTGGCATTTTTGGCCCAGACAGGCCCACCCCAATCGGTCGGACCACACCCACCAGCACAAAAATACTTCCCTTATATACTCGTCTTATATACTGTGCTGTACAGTCATATGACAAACTGTAGTATTCCCCCAAACCACTACAAAGACGACTACATACAGTAAGCAATGGTACCAGTGCAAGTAGACCAGTGTACTCAGTGATCAGATTCCAGAGCGAATTTACGAACGCAGCCTTGTTGTTCTAGATTTTTTTTTCCATTATCAACCTATCATTGCGCTTTAGAGTAAAACAAAGCACGCAACTGTCGCGTCTATCTTTTCATGGCAACTCTACATTGTGATTTACAAGGGATATTAACTAAAATTAAGTAATATTATTACTTGGTTACATTTTGCAATTGATCCGCGGTACACATGCGTGCCGAACCGTGGGGGGCGATCCGTTACACCCCTAACAGCTACCTATATTTTCCTTCCCGGGTCAACGGTTACAGGCTGACTCGGCCCCGCTTCTTCTGTATCCTCTCTATCCTCTGTATCTGTACCCTGCTCCCGCTTCTCCCTGCTAGCCTCCTCTTCAACCTGTTGCTGTTGCTGCTGTGGTAAACTTGAGGGTGCAGCAAACATGTCCCTAATGTTTACACATTTGGCAGCATCTGCCTCGAGTTTCTTTTTGTTTTTCTCCCTAAGTTTTTCCCAGCCTCCCTTCCGTTTTAGTGTGCTTTTGCGCTCCATCTCTCTCAGTATCTATCTAGTAACTATCCAGGCTAACTAAATTTATTTTGCCGGCCGGCTTGGCCCAAAACTACCGCGAAACTGAGACGGAGGTCTGGTGCTGCGTGCGTGCGTGCGTGACCCCTGACCCCCCCCCCCTTCTCTCTGTTGATTGGGCCAGCCCAGTGTCTGTATAGAAAATGGACCAATGGGCCTTTGCCCCTGATTTATGGGCCGTTCAATGGTAGCTTTCGATTTATGGGCCGTTCGATGGTAGCTTTCGGCCGGGCCGGCTGGTAAAAATAAAAAAAAAAAAAAAAAAAAAGCTTTTTTTTTATTTTGCCGGTCGGCTCGGCCCAAAACTACCGCGGCCCACCGGGCAAATGCCCGGTATGCCAGATGGCCAGTCCAGCCCTGCCCACAACCATACAGTACTGGCATGTGTGATAATATTTGTAGATAGGAAAATAAACTAATGTTGTACAGCCATAATGCCAACTAGGGCATAAAAAAAACACTATTTTGATCAATAAAAAAAATCTTGGAGATGATTGCTGTAACACCATGCTCTTATAGCATCAAACACTCTCTTCTATTTTTGCCTACTGCCTGTTTAGGTTATCTTTTTTTTTTTTCCCCAGATGTGAGCTGGTTGCTGGCATCATACCTAAGGTTCCTACCACTGCCGTTGTGCCCTTGAGCAAGGCACTTAACCCCTTACTGATCCAGGGGCGCCAAAGATGGCTGACCCTGTGCCTAGAGCTCTGTTCTCCCCGGGGGGGTGTACAGTGTAGCCTATGTGTTGTCTCGCCGTTTTGTTCTCTGATGCCTCGATACAGATATTAGGTGTTAGGGTAATAGTAAGGTACGTGTGTAATATGAGCATGTAAACGTAGTGACCACTTGGGGTAAGGTGAAGGTCGGGTAATGAATAGGCCCGTCCGTCCGTGGTAATTGCATGCGTAACGTAACAGGAAGGGCCGCAATGTAAGCCTATACGTTGCACATCAATGAAGGTGGAGGCGTGCGCCCTCTGGTGGCGCGTCAGGTGCATTGCTACAGTTTATCACGCAACACCCCTTCAGCTCCGGAAAAATGTAATTGGCTGAGCCGAAACTTCCCCCCGTCTCTCATTGCGGGTTTAGCCTGTCAGTCAAAATGTGACAGTGTTGTTTTCTTCCTGGTTTTACATCGGAGGAGCAGCGATCGTATAACGGTGAGTGTTTATTATACCCGGCTACAATCATTTCACACATCATCCTGATGATGGAATAAAACCAAAGATGACTGAATCATTTAGAAATAACATATTAAGTCGTCCGCTGTAACACTATTCTCAGACATTAGCTGTGTTAGCTTCCAGACATAAATCCAGGATGAATTCATTCCACTTCTTTTACTACTTGCTGTCTAATAAGCCTAGCCAACATCTGCTCTTCCGGGGGGGGGGGGGGCATATGAGGTGTGTAAAAATATAACCAGCTTTTTAGAAACGTCCATCGATCATACGAAACTTTCGATTGCCTTAGTATGTTTGATTCCGTCCCGTGGAACTCGAGTGTTCTGTTCCATTCGATTCCATTCCAGCAATGACACTAAAATGCATGAGCCACAACACATGACCTCATCTTTGCATGAGCTAATGCGTATCTACATGTCCTTGTGTTGAGTATTTTAAAGGTATTTTGTCCTGCCAACCCTATTTGAGCTTAACTAGCTCGCATGTACGCAGCAATGGTGACGTCCCTAGTGAACATCCAGCATAGAGCTAATATCCCTAGACGAGGAGACATCATAGGGAATAGACGTGCTAATCTTTTACATTCATTGCATTTGTGTGACAGCGTTAGAGCAGGCCTTAACCTCCTTGAGACCAGGTTTTCATATTTCGGAAAGACTGGGGGAATCCTTTGCAGAAAGTAGGTAGAATGGGGAAGTTCTTTAAGAGGTGAACCAATCAAATACCTTGCATGGGGCGGAGCTAAAAATAAAACGTAATGAACTGGACTAAAATAAGTATTTGTTATTTATAAGTTTTTATTTTAGGTTTTCTTAAATTGTCTTCACTGTTGCAAACTTAGCATAGGCAACAACCGAACAAAAAAAATGTCCTACTTGGTCAGAAAAGACGCACATAACACAACAATATTGAATGAATGAATGAATAAATGAATGAATGAATGGTCTTTATTGTCATAACAACGAAATTTGGGACGGGGGGCTCCCCTGGTGCTAGGAAAGAAAAACTAAAAACAAGAAGGGAAAAGAGCTGGTTTACATAAATAAAGGCTATGTACACTATCCACTATACTATACTATACAAATAAAACACTGTGCTGTACTCTATGCTATGCTATACCTATTCTAACATTTTCTATCTCTGAACCTTATGTACCCGAGGGTTGTCATATTGCACATAGTGTTATTGCACATTCATTTAAAGTGTCGCAGTTTGCAGGTTTGAAATGTTCACAGTTGTGTTTCAGTGTTGCACTTGAACAACAATATTGAATATAGGATCAATGCAGGGTAGTAAGTTGACTACAACAACCTTCCCACGTGATTACACATTCAGTTAGGGGAGTGCTGCTCCCTCTAGTCTTTATAACTCTATGATATTATGCACATTGTTTTGGAGGCTCACATGACAGTAATAACCTTAAAGTCAGGGTTGACTAGCCCATTCAAATGTGACTCTAATTTAGCATACTTCACGTGACAAAAATAGCAGCAGTTTAAGTGTTGTAGAATCTAGGACTTTGGATTCATGAAGTAGCCTAGGGCAAGGAGGCAGTTTCAAAATATTGACTTTTAAGGATATGCTCAAAAGGTACGTGTCGATATGTCTGCTGCTAATTATTAATTCAGTTGTGCTATTCATTCAGCCTATGCCTTATAGTTTTAATGCAGCCTAGTATACGATGCATATGTTTAATTTGTAACGTGAATAAATGGAGAAACGGAAAAAAGCCTATCAGTAACAAAAAAACGTGGACCTTTTTCTCTGTTGCAGAGAGACTAATATGACTACTTCCCCCCTATACTGTTTCTCCTGTGTCATTGAAAAAACAACAACATGACGACTGCCAATGGCCCCAGGCCTGAGCATAGATTACTTTATGACTAGTGGATAGATGATTCACTTACTTAGTCGAATGTATTGATTCTAAGTCGCTTTGGAATAAAGTGTCTGCTTAAATGCCAGAAATGTAAAAATGTAATGACTAACCATGAGCAAATTCTTTTTCTTTTTTTTCTTTCTTTCTGCTTCCCTCTGGCAGATTTCTGACTGATTCGGGTTAAGGAGGAGGAGAGAGAGACCATGTGGAAGTCACATGAATGACAAGGATGAGGCAGAGACAACAAGGAGGAAACTTGAGGAGAGGATTGCTGCTCAACTCTTCCCTCGGAGAGGGGATCTGCTGATTCTAAAGCTTCGCCGGCTGGGACAGCCGAGCAGCCCCCTCCCCTGCCCCCTCCCCCCCCCAGACGGACAGCCGAGCAGCCCCCTCCCCTGCCCCTGTCCCCCCGCCACCCCAGACGGACGGCCGAGCAGCCCCCTCCCCTGTCCCCTCCCCCCCCCCCCACCCCAGACGTATGCCATGAACATTACTACTGAGTCCCCTGCCACCGTAGACAGGGCGGTCAGCTACGTGCTGGTTCCCTTCTTCTTCATCACCATCGTGGGCCTAGCGGCAGCTGTGGTGAGTGGCTAGCAGGGTAGCATGGTGGGGTGGGTGGTGGAGGGATAGAGGGATGGAAGGATAGAGGGACGGAAGGAAGACAATGTATTGATAACATGAAGCTCAGGTTTTTTTGGGGTATATGAACTTACACATGGGTGGCATGAGAAAGGTTGACGCTCAGTTAGCATCTGACCGAACAGTTCCAATTTAATGTATGGCTGATTATTGATGTGAATGTGTGTGTGTATGCGCAATGTGTGGATAAAAATATCTGTATATGTAGGCTATATGAGTACATGCATGTGTGAATGTGTGTTTGTATGTGTTGTGTGTGGATAAAGATATCTGTATATGTATACGAGTACAGGCGTGTGTGGGTGTGCATGCCTATGTGTGTGTATGTATGAAGTAGACTAGGAATAGGTTTATGTACCCCATGTATACTTTACACTTATCGATGTTCAATAATGACTATTTTTACTACAAGCCAAAGACTTAATTAGCATATTTGTAATAATGTAATCATTCACTGAGTCTTTACCCTCTTAATTACTGTATGTATTGGTTTACTCTATGTATTATTATTTATTTAATGTCATTATGGAAAATACACTACAGTGTAAACATTGATACATGTGTGATGTCCTCCACCACTCATATCCTAACAAAAGAAAGGTTAAAGTTTGCAATAGTCTGTATTACATGGTACTCAATACAGTAGTTATATTATTGTAGCTTTTTTGTATTGTCTTCACACACATACACACTTTCCAACTCGGCCAGCTGTCTGACAATCCCACTCTACAGCTGTCAATCACTGGTTACTGATGTTAGCTCTCTCTCTCTCTGTCTCTCTCTGTCTCTCTCTGTCTCTCCTCTTCTATACAGATAATGTATGTGCGCAAGAAGCGAAGGTAAATCCCTTTTAGTCTCTTTCTAAACTGCTCACTGTACATTTGCATTTTTTGATATTCAGTAGATAACATCTTGGGGTGTTTTCTTTGATCATAGATTAAGCCATGTCCCTGCCTTTAAATCAGGGATTAGGCTTAATCTAGGTCTGGGAAACCAGCAGATGAAGTAAATGGACTGATTTATAGCACCTTATTCCAAAGCGCTTTACAATGGCCTCACATTCACACATTCACACACCAATGGCGGCAAGCTACCATGCAAGGCGCCGGCCCGCTCATTGGGAGCAATTTGGAGCTCAGTGTCTTGCCCAAGGACACCTCGACATGTGGCCAGGTGGGGTTCGAAACCCCCATTCTGCCGACCGTGCCATCATTAGACGCCGGCTCTACCTCCCGCGCCACAGCTGTCTAAAATATTCTTCTTCACATTTGTGTATTTCAGAATTGACCGACTCCGGCACCAGTTGCTACCAGTCTACACCTACGACCCCTCTGAAGAGCTGAATGAAGCTGAAGCTGAGATGCTGTGGAGAGAGGAAGATACCAAGGTATGATTCATAAACCTATAGAGCCGTATAGGTTGGCAGTTACAATAAGAAGGCAGCGTGTCATTTAATACTAATGATCTGACTCCATTTCTATTCATTTATTATTAACACTGTGTGCAAATAATTGTTAAGTTTGGCTTGACTAGAGCAAGAATGGTCATGTGAGAATTAATGAAATGAGACTTAATATAATATTAATAATATTAATATTAATAATATAATCGAATATATGCCATTTAGCTGACCCTTTTATCCAAAGCGACTTACATTGCAATGAGTGTATAGTATACATTTCAGTATATATGGTCCCAGCAGGAATCGAACCCACATCCTAAGCGCTGTTAGCGCCATGTTCTACCGACTGAGCCACAGAGGACCACATCTACTTTAAGAACATTGTAAATAGGGTTGTGAAATAGAATAAAGTGAATCATGGTTTGCTGTGATTAATCGTGAATGAGTTATTAATGAAGTACATTTTGTTTAGCTCTAATTAATTAAAGATGATTTAGAAAATGCATACATGGGGTTGTAGATGTCTTATAAAAGGGAGAAAACACAAAATAATCAGATGTTTTTTAGTAGCATCTTCTCACCCCGCAACAATTCATCCAGGTGTGATAGGTCTCTGGACCTCTGTTACTGGTTAGAGACCGCCTCCGCATTTGGTGGTTGATCGATGGTCGTCACTCAATTCAGGAATGTACCCCCGGGCTGTGAACCTACATTCCTACATTTACAACACATTTTACCATGGCCTTTTGGTGCAGGGGTTGAAAAAAGGGGGGCAGACGTGGGTTTGCAAACTAATGTCTACCACTGACACAAACTTGGAACTTGGAACCCTTTGAATTGATAGAAAGAATGCAGTAAAAGCCTAAGAAGTCCTGACGTTATGCCCCTTACAAACACTAGATGGCGACATTTGCCATGGATAAATGTAGACCATTGATATAATGTAACACAATACACAGTATATCAAATGGATGCACCTTTGAGGCTCACCTAACTGCATGTGATTGATCCTATGTAGCCAACATGAAGCTTTTTTTCTCGTGAAAGATTAAGGAAGTAAAACTACAAAAGGTGTGACATGACACAGTGTGCAACCAACATGGCGTAGCCTACAGGGGAGCAGTTGATCCGACTGGTCGTCACTTTAGCACAAACGTCTGTTGTGTCTTTGCGCCTTCAGGTGGTGCAGAGTTGGGCACGGTCGTACCAGCAACGGCGCCCCCTTCTGACGAAAGATGTCCATGCATGAGTGTGGTTTGAACAGGGGAACATCGGTCTGTCTCGTCTTTGCAATCCTACCAATCAGTGGAGATAAACCTTGGCTGGGGGTCAAGGACACCCTCTAGGAAAAGCACGGGAAGGATAACAGCCTAGTCTTTGCTCATGTCTTTGCACCGTAATCATCCTCGTCCTTGTCTATGTCCTTCCTCGTCGTCTTCATCCTCTTCCTCATCATCTCCTGTGTTTAAAGCAGCTTCTTTGTACAGATGCAGCCTCTAAGTGGAGGCTGGTTATTATGTGAACCTACTGAAGGGTGCCAATCCCTGTGTGCCTGAGCGCTGCAGCATGTCCTAAATCATGGCACATTATTAGTTGACTACTGAATATTTATTTATTTGAGTTTATTTATTAGACTTTTTCCTTTTTTTAACTGTGTATGTGTGCGACATGACGTGGGTGTTACTGAAACTAAGATTGCGCCATCCATCCAAAGACACAGGTTAAAAAGGGGGGCGGGGGGGGGGGGGTAGTTGTTATGTTTGCCTTAAATGTATATTGTTGCCGTGGAGCAGGAATGTGGCAATACCGGGTCCCTCTCCTGTTCTTTAGGTTTCAAACATTACAGTCAGAGGGAGGGGAAGGAGGCAGAGAAGCCCTCCAGAAGTCCTCTCATATGTTACGTGATGGTAGATGAATGTAGCTAGTCAACCAGTCACCCCTAGCCTGGGCTAAGACCTGTGTTTTCTTTAGCCGACTCCTATGACTCTTACTCTTGGCATGATCTGGGTGCAGTTCTGCGCCAACCCCCACACTCCTCCTCCTCCTCCTCCTCTCCACTATTTAGCTGTGACTACTGTCCTAAAAATGTCCCGTCTAGAAGACATGGCACCAGGATGACTTCTCCTCCTCGAGCAGAAGAAGAGACCGTGGTGAAGAATGCCAGAGACCTGACTGTATGTACGGTAGTACTCAGGAACCCTCCAGCCTCACCCTCAGTCGTTCTCCTCTTAAGATGGAGTGAAAAAGACAATGTTTAAATGCTTTGACCCTCCCCTCCCTTCCCTTGCGTTTGTGAATGTAACAGTCAGAATATATAGTAGTAGTTTACAGGTTTACTGTTGAAAAACGATCATTATCTCAGCACGTCCTTGGTTGGATTGTCTTTGGTGAGCTTTTTCTGCAGGGAAACGATTGAGGTATCCTCCGATTGTTTTCCTGTGTAAATGGGGACAGTTTTCCTCAAGTCTCTTGAATGCGAATGGCTTCATATTATGCTGTACTACTGCTTGTATGAAGACAAGAAATATCCATGCATATTCCATATTGTATTCTCTGCAGGACACTTTAGGTGTCAGAATTGATTTGCACTGTTTGAAACATGTTATGGGAGTTACTGTGTTGTTCTAATCTAGACCATGCTATCCTGGAACCAGAACGAATTTGCTTTGCTTCACTTGTCTGCATATCAGTTCTGATGGAGAGGCCCCTGTACTGGTTAATAATGCATACATACTGTACGTGATTTCATTGAAGGAAGGATCAATCTGTACTTGGGGACGTGGAACGAAGCTACATTTTGTCTTCCAGGTGAAGAAAATGCAAACTAATTTGGACATCATAGTCATCATGTCATCAAGGTTTTGTACGCAAAACCGGGGGATTCTTTTTGTTGCTTTCGATTGAAGCACTTGTGAAATTAAATAAATTATTTGTTTACATATAAATATGCAGTGAGAAGAGTACATTTTGACTTTTTAAATGGATGGTCTGGATATATGATGTATGCAAAAAAAAATAAAGTTTAAAACAGAGCAGTGATTTTAAGTGATTATTTGACAATAACGGCACCTAGCTTCCGATATTTATTTGATATACAGTTATAGTCAATGTGACACCGACATTTCCCAATCTCCTTTCGATGAACAATGAAGAGGACACAGGACAAGAAAAGACTAAAAGAGTATAAATTCTTGTATTTATTGACCATTTCTGGATACAAATTGTCATCGGGCACGATAGAAATATAGACATTGTACATTTATAGACGGTGTACATTTAAAAGAATGATCCCATCCTGTTAACTTTATATGAATGTATGGATGATGTCGGTACATGAGGGCATTGTACATTGTCAAAATAGTTGCAGCTGAGAGTGGATATCAAATGACCATGGTTCCACATGAGCATGTTAGATGAGCCTAGTGCCAAAAGCACTGAGACGACTGACATTGGAATAACAACTTGGGAGAGAGAGCGCCCCACTGTCACTAAACACACACACACACACACACACACACAAAAACAACATTTGTCCATGACAATCTGAACCAAGCAAACATTTCAGTGCACCAGAGGAGGCTTTATTATAAAGATAAAACACACCAGCTAATCTAAACACAGTTTGCCCAAGCTGACAGGTTTCCCTGACTTCACACATGGTTTTTAGCAACCTGTCTGTAAGCTCTGTTTCAAAACAAGAGAGGAGCGGAGGGGGGTGTGTGTGAGCACATGTTCACAAGCTAGTTATGCCGTCGTTCTAAAAATACCATGTTACAGTTCAGGTTTAATTCATAAGACAAAAAAATAATAATACACAGACTATTGTAACACAAACATCTCCTGCCAGAGGTTTACATTGTACATTTGAAACCAGTTGAATGCAATAATATGGTAAAAGTAAAGCGGTTGCTAAGTGAGGTATGAGAGTCTGGGCCTCTGTCGGGCACCACTTGCAGTTTTCCGGGTTACATAACTGAGGTTGTATGTAGCAGCTTAGGTTTGAGGAAAGACCCAGTCATTTGGGACTGTGATCGAGAGTTCCCTGACACTGAGAAACAAAAAACAACAACAACAAAAACAACAACAACAAAAACAGTTTTTCTGGAGCAGACAGCATCCTCACAGACCGAGCAGAGTATTTCAACATCCTGTACAAAGTGACAACACAGAATTGTCTTCAGTATGTAAAGCAGTGAGCGCTGAAATGGAATGATCAACGATTGTAGACCCAATGGATTAAAACAGTGCCACAAACCTCTCTGTAACAACTCGGGCTCCTAGTTTGGCCAACCACAGTTTGTTTCACAGTCCATCTTAGAACTGGCCGAGGGGCGCAACAAAACACTTCAGGACTGTAGGACCACATTAAGAAGAACGGCTAATGCAATAGACAGTTTATAAAAAAAAGCTCCCTGGAGTGGTTAAGAGAATGAGGCTCTCGTCGCCACTCGATCCTTGCCTCCCCGTCCGTAGACCAATAGACAGCATCATGTTCTGTTGTCGTGAGTTAAGTCGAAAGCAGCACAATTTCTCAGGTATGTGAGGGCACACGGAACATGAGGAATATGAGACAGAAACTAACGGTATGATCAGACTGATCGTTGCCTAGTGACTAGTACACTTCACACAAGCCTTCCCCGGCGGAGCCTATAGGAGGCGGAGGACAGTAGGAGACATGAGCCTTTTCTAGTTAGGAACAAGACGCCTCGCATCCTCTCCTCTGTCCTCCCACTCGCGTCTTACTGAAAAAGACGCTCTGGAGCAGAAGATCTGTTTTTTTTTCTCCAGTGCTTTCTGAGGACCGCTCGAGGGGAGGACAGAGGACCCAAGGCGTTGTGTTCCTAACAGTTGGTTAAAAGGCTTGGACGAGCCACATGTGAGAGTAAATTAGGGCTAGCTTGTCTTTCAGGGAGAGATGGAGGGATGACAGGGTCAATTCTGCACACAATCAATGGGATAACGAGGGAGAGGTCAGTTAAACAGAATATAGATGGATAATATTTGTTTTATAATCAGTTAATTCATTATGTTCATACTATATATATATATCTCTTGAAAATCAGCTCCTCCACTGGTAAGTAGGTTTAAGGGATAGGTTAACCACTTCACACACAAAATAAAAACAGCAAGTTTAGGTAATATTCACCTTTGTCCAGTACAAAACATGGAGCATGTTTATAGCCCTACCAACGTAGACACAGACGTTAGGAAAAAATGAGTAACATTAAGCAGGAGAAAAAAAGAACCCTAAACACTGTTTTTACTAAACAAAAAAGTGTCCAAAAACCCATCAGAGCATACTTTAGTCCAGTATAAAAGACTTGCAATACCAAGACACATACACATACTGTAGAGAGAACGGGTCGTCATCACCTGTCTGGTGAATCTTGATGGATATATACTTGAGAAAGGTCCATGGTTTTTCCAGTGCTGTTGCGGATAGACGTTGAATGAACTGTGTTGTTGTTTTGACCCTCCATAGGCTAGAAGGCAAGAAGTGTGAACAGTAGAGGTTGTGGTGGCACTGCTATTGGAGATTCAGTCCAGCTCATATTAACAGGAAGTCAGTATGTTGAGTGAGGTAGCGTGTGTTGCAAGTTTACTGGTCTTCCTCCTCCTCCTCCTCCTCAGACGATTCCTGGGACGCCTTCTCCTCCTTCTCCTGAAAAGGAAACAAATCAAAACGGTCAAACCATGTTTCTTTTATTCACACCGATACTATTTAGCCCACTATCAAAAGGTAATATGTGACACCAGCTGGTGAAACCAGGAACAAGTCGGCAGCTGATCAAATGTTCAGACTTTTATTCAGAACATTTTCAATAAATGTCAACGTTGTTGAAAATCAATGACGCACTCGCTAGTCAACTAACACAGCTTGTTTTGTGAGCCTGCTAACAATGTAAAGTAGTGTTATAGTTAACTAGGTAGTTGTGGGGCTTACTCACCGAATCCATTGCAATATTTTGGCTTGACTAGAGTGTGTCATTGACTTTCAACAACATTGACATTTATTTACATTTTTCTGAATAAAAGTCTGAACAATTTGATTGTCACATATAATCGGATACAAGCAAACCGTACACAAGTGCATCAGCTGACAACTTCAATAACTGCTTTGAGGCATTAGCCATTATAGCAATTTGGACTTGGGAACCAAAATAATGGTCTTTATAAAACATTCCAATGTCCAATGGGACAAGTATCAAAGTTGAGAAGGAGTGTGTTCAAACCACAGGAGGCTAGTGGAGGTAGAAATCGGCAGGACGGGCACATTGTAATGCATGGAACGTGCATGTCATGTATTTGACAACATTCCTCATTCCATTCCATGCACTACAATGAGCCCATCTTCTGGTTTCTACCTCCACCAGCCTAGTTCAAACCACGGCAGCGAGTCCTTAAGAGCACCAGAGGCAGGGCTTGGTCATCCGTAGTGAATCATAAAGAGAGGTGAGTCACAGTAAGGCATCCTACTCCCACTCCCCCGCCACCTCCTTCTCCTCCCCCTCACTGACTTCCTCCCTCCCCCACAAACCCTCACTCACTTCCTCCCTCCCTCCCCTCAAACCCTCGCGGACTTCCTCCTGCCCTGGCCCTGGAGTTTTCATTCATAAAAACAGAGCCCAGTGAGGTGGGTAACTGTGGGTCATTCCCCTCTGTGACTAATGCAACACAGGCTTATGGGAGCAAACCCTAACCACAGGCACCAGAAACGAGGGGGTGGGGTATGATAGAATACTACAGTACAGCTTCCTGCTAAACAAGCCAGTGCTTGTTTTGGTCTTGTACATGCTGCACAACTTCAATGGCATAGCCTTTTTTAAAAATCAAATCATATTTCTATGTCCAAGTTGATGTTCGATATAGTCAACCGCCATTTAGAGCAATAATATCATAATGTTGGTATGAGGGAGACGATCTAAACACGAACATAGGCAAATACACGTGCAGCACGGCCGTGTGCAGGTCTAGGCTAGACCATTAAAGTGGGTGGGTAAGGGCCTTTCTGTGACTAAGGCCTGAGGGATTTCTGGCAGCAGATTAAAGTAAGCATGTGGAGGGGAACCAAATAGCAGCGATGAGTAGAGAGTGAGTCCTCAAGGAGAGGAGGGAGGGAGGGAGGAAGGGAGGGAGGGAGAGGAGGGGGGGGGGAGAGGCATTAGTTTAAGAAATGCTACAGTTATCTTGCTGACACCCTCATACTGAACAAATATCAGTTCACCCCCCCGAGGTTCATCCTTCGGGTAGGTAATCCAGCCATATGTCGCTGGATTATAACCCCAGCGGGGTAGCAAACTTGGGCAGTAACTCCGTTCCTCTGTGTATGTGGAGAGAGACATAACGACCATCGATTATAACCCGAGAGGAGGGAACTCTTACCTCTTTCTTCGGTCTTCCCCTGCGTTTCATTCCTGCAGATGAGGGTGCTGCTGCCTTCTGTAACAAACAAACAAAAATAAATAAATAAATGGGAAGGGGGGAGAGACAATAAATGGTTCCCTGCACACACAGAAGTTCCTGTTTGCTGCAGCCAGAGGGCACCAATACTTGGACGGAGAGGCAGATGGCTAGAGGGCATCGGGTTCATTGGCTATTATCTGGGAAGCCGGCAGGAACTGCACACAGTGCACTCCAGTTCGCTGGCCACCTGGTCAGAGGCTCAGAGACAGCTGGTGAAACTGGCCAAAGAGAAACGGGGGCTTCTCTCGTCCGCACACATAAAAACCAACATGCATGTATACATACCACACACGCGTGCACACTCACTCGAGCCCACGCGCGCGCGCTCACGCACACACACACACACACACGCACACCATCTAGGACATTGTGCGGAGAAGAGCTCGAGGGTTGGGGCGAGAGGGAGAAATCAGCAGTTGCTATGGTGACGACAGGGAGAAAAGAACTAGGGCCGTGTGCTTGGGGGGGGGGGGGGGGGGGCTGCGTGTGTGTGTGTGTGTGTGTGTGTGTGTGTGGGGGGGGGGGGGTTGCAGGGTAATGTCAGCTTGGAAACAGTCTTGCGGCCTCTGCACCTGCACCACACTGTGCATGACAAGGCTACAGGAAGCTGGATGACAGGAAGTCATGGTGAATTAACCAAAAGTGAGCGTCTCTTTAAAAGCAGCCAGTAAACCAACATCTTCCAAAAGGGGAAGCTCTGGGCCTTGCTATTTTTGATACTTGAGGAGGGAGAGCTGTTACACCTATAAATCATACTTAACAGCAGGACATCCTTTTAACAGGATGAGGCTAGCTACCGCTGTGATAACAAAAAAAAACGAAACAAAAAAACGCATCTCAACCGCCACAAACGACATAACAATTATATAGAGTAGAAACGATATACCCTTATCTTTGAACAACAACAACGCAGATAACATCAAGGTTAACGTCGGGTCACATCTTCTTCTATTGCTTTTTTTAGGTGCAACGTCCCCGAAGCTTAGTTAAAGCTCAGAAGCTTTAATTTATGAAATTGAAACTGGGGTTGGCAGCGGCACATGCAGGTCACATGGGGTGAAGTTTACTAGTTTACTAGTAGCAGTGACAAACAATAGATGCAGCCGCCCGCTGCTCCACGGCAGCCCTCAGGGTGATCTGTGGGGTCAACTACGTCTTGCTAGGATCAAATGCCACTTGTGTGTTTTTTTTTGTTTGTTTTTCTTTGCAGGATGACTATGAGACGGCTATTGAGCCTACCGCCCGAGGATCACCTTTACACACTCGCGTGTGTAAAAAACAGGCCTGTGGTATTGACTTACCTTGGCCTTGACGACTGTCTTGTTTTTGCTGCCCTTCGGCCTTCCCCTGGGCCTCTTTGGAGAAGGGGACCCACTGGGTTCCTGGGAGAGAAAAGGGGGTGACACACACACACACACACAGTCAGTCAGGCGGACAGGGGAGTGAAACATTTGAGCAGCAGTCAGAGATACACAAACAGTCAACAGACGGGGTAGACAAGCAACACCTCTGAACCGCATGGTGCATCTCTCATTGCATGTTGTCGTCGCGTCCCACAACAGTTTTAAATAAAGGCGCTTTCGAACGAGGAACACGTTATTGGGCCTTTCATTCGTGTGTGTCATGATGTGTCACAACACACAGCTTCTTACATGGAAGACTTTTGTTATGGCACAAAGAGTGAACTGTTCCAAGGTCAGCGCAACTGACACCCGTCGCTACTAACAGGTGGTCAGAGCTAAGCCAAGTTCTACAAACTAAAACAAGCTCTGTTGCAAATAGCAGTGGTTTGGGGATCAGAGGATGTAACCCACAGATTGTAAATAATAGGGTAAAATGGGATAGTATTGACGCATTTATCTATGGGACCGTTGTTTTATGACCATAGAGTATTATTCATCCACTCAAATATGAACAATGGGTGGGTGTGAAATGGCTTTGCAGAGAGAGAGTACTGTGACCGTGCCACTATGGGGTATGAAATGAACAAGAGTGTCTGCTGCTAAAAAGACTCAAAATGTAAAGGCTACTGTGAGCTGTAAACACTGAACAGAAAGGGTGGGGTTTTTCACAGCAAACACTAATAAACATGATTAATACATCTGGCTGTATATTATGGCGGTGAAGGTTTTTATTACCCTTCCCTAGTCTGTTTACGGTCCGCAGCTATTAGCAACCGGGCAATCCAATACCAACAACACACTCTGGAGAGTGACAGTAACATGAGCCATCCCCTGCTCAGAACTCTGCTCCCGTCGACCAATCAGTACGGATCAGGATGTGGGATATGTGGGTTACCATTGGTTTTTTAAAGGGATTCAGATTACACACGTCACTGACAACCTGCCAGACTACAGGAAGATCACTATGGATGTTCAAGAGGGCCTAGCGATGGGTGGAGATATGGGTGGAAAAGAAAACCATATCCAATTTCTATTGAGCCACCACAGTAGGAGAGAAATGACTCAGTAGACACTCATAGGGTTTAACCACGGGTTGGATATCTGACCCCACTAAGTTAAACCCTGCTCCTACTTTGTGGAGGGATCGGGTCAGGTAAAAGGTAAAGGTAACTACAGGAGAACTACTCCTAAGGCCTAGGCTGCTGCAGCACAAGGTGGGACACATGCAGAGCCATTATATACCTAAGCAATAGGGGGGCTGCATGGTATTGTTCTACATGTATTAACCAGGACACAGGAATAACACGTATAACATGTGTTCATTTGTTAGTGGAGTAATTACAGGGTTACTAGACTACTACACAGCTACAAAGCAAACTACAGGTTCAAAGTGTTCCTGTGAATGATACTTACATCAGAACTTTTCACCTGGGGTTGTTTCCTAGGCCTTCCACGTCCCCTCTTCTCTGCCCCCTCTTTCTCCTTAGGTGAGACGGTACCCTTGTCACTCATGTTGCCTTGTAAACCTTTAAATTAAAATGCAAAGACGTTTGATTTGATTAATGGATAGATTCTACAGCCACAAATCATATGCAACATACTAATGGATGCATTATTTCACAGGATTGTAGGAGTGCATCTCTACACACATAGGACGAGTAGTGTCCTCTTCAGTGCATAAACAAAACATGATTAATGATATAGGCTATTAGAGCATGACTTAATCCCTGCGTTATTGCATCACCACGTGTGTCTCGTCGGCGCATTATTAATAGTTTGGTGATGAAGGAAACTAGGAAGGATTTATTGTCCATCAACCGGCTTGCATTATCGTGACATTAGAATTATAAGGTTCTATCTCCATTTTTGTCAAAAAAAATTTTTTTTTTACATCTGATCCATTAGGTGTTTATTAATGCATGTGTGGTGTTATTTTTTTAAATGTTGACATTTTTGAGTTAGTAATTAATAAAATACAAAGGTTCCATCTCACAAAACATAATGGAATGTACAAACTTTGACGCTCAATATCTCTGAACTACCCTAAACGGAGATAGAACCTTATAATTCTAAGATCACGTTATGTTGTGTACATTCAGCAGGAGGCCGCGCGCACTGGTGGAAACCGATAAAAGACACAGTCTGATTGCGCGCTTAATATTAGGTTAATGCAGTTTGTCACAATGCATAAGTTAACAACAATAATTATAAAAACAAAACAAAAACTAGGTGCACATGCATGCATACAATCGGACGGTAATTCTCTGGCTATTTATTCTGAAGCCCTTTGAATGCCTCAATGTTTAAAGCCCCACAGTCGTCGCTGCTACGGATGCCTCGCAGCGCCAGCGCCAGGAGAACACGCGATAGAAAACAAGAAAGAGAGACGAATCGGAACAATGTAAATATATATATAATAAGCCTCTTCAAAAGGGTTTGTTTGTGTGCGCCGGAAAGGAAAAGGTTTGTGTGCGCCGTGCATACATTAACATTGTCTACAAAAATCCTACAGCAGCATGGTCGTTATTGCCAAATCACCATGGCTATATGTTCAAAATAATCCGACTGATTTTTATGCAAGGTCAATTTTTTGCAATTGAGTCCATTGCATTTGTGTTCTCGTCGTGCGCTTACCTTTTATCCCTTGAAGGTTACGGTTCCCCTATCAAAATTAAATCGAAAGGTTCTCTTCAAGCAAGTCTGCCTGTCTGTCTGTCTTACCGGTTAAAGCCTTTAACTAAAGCTCTTGTCTTTACGACAGAGAGACTCGGACTACATACGAGCCCGCCCCTTTAAATCCCAGTTTGCAGCACCCTAGAAAATACAGTAGGCAAGTGGAACAGTGGTAAGTATAAAATGATAGGATTTTTTTTGTTGTTGTTGAAATTACCAGAATAAAAATGAAGCAGTTAGTGGAGGGAATCCAAAGCGTGCCAAAAATAGCATATGCGTCTTCCTCGTCTCCCCCAGAAGCAGAAAACGCGCCAGCCTCAGGGAGTTTCAGGGCAATTTAAAGAGGCGTCCCCACGGGAGGCGAATTTGCAGAACTTAGGATGGTAGGGGAAGGCAGGGCAATACCGCTACCTGATTGGTTGGCGAAACACTCGTGAAGAGCCCCCTCATTGGCTGGCGAGTCTCGCCAGCCAATGAGGGGGCTCTTCACGAGTGCTTCGCCAACCAATCAGGTAGCGGTATTGCCCTACCTTCCCCTGCCATCCTAGGGTCCGCAAATTCGCTCACGGGAGCTCTAACATCGGAAGGCGGAGATATGATAAGTGGGACACCCACAATCACCAAACACCCAACCCCCCCCCTTTATTCCCCAAGCCCCCATCCACATGGATTATTGACCAGGTGGATTAACCTGGAACACTTTAGTATCTTGAATTTAAATTCCAATGATTTGATCCATTCCTATGATGAATAATGTCACAATTTAAATGAGCAAGACGATGCATGAAGTTGTTCTTATTGTAAGTCTTGTAATCACTCAAGCACATATTGTTACACAGTGATTTACTTTGAGAGTAATGCATTTCAGCAGTTCTCCAGCAGTATTGTACTAGTGGACAGTACTAATTTTCATCCCAAGAATTGGTCATAAGGGATTTATGTCAACCATTACAAAAGTAATCCATATCTTAGTTTTGCATTTATATATGCCTTTTGATCCAGTGTGTCTTTTGTGTGGTGTTCTATTTGTTTAATGTTCTTACAATCAAATAACCAGAACCTGCTACTAGATATGAAACCAAATCAAAAGTAACAAAGACTGAAATGTCGGTTTGTTATCATTATGGACTGGAGGTGGAGAGAGTTCCTGTTTACTCTGCCCTTATTGATTGAACCCCCCCACCCCTACCCCCCTCACACACACACACACACACACACACACACACACACACACACACACACACACACACACACACACACACACTGTGGTCCTCCCCCTTAAGATAGGCGGTAGATAGACCTATTTCTCTGCTTGAATGTAAATGAAAAGCCCACCTGGAGTTGATGGGGGGAGCCGTGCGTGTGAAACAGATAGGTATCACACCTTAAACGGCTGCCCTCTGGGACACACCCTTAGAAGCAAATGGCACCCAATACCCCCCACTCAGCCTAAACCATGGGATAAGGGACGGGCCACAATGGGCCATTTACTGTGGCAGAGACGTGTATTATACCTTGCCACTTCCCCCACACACACACCTCCCCTCATCCTCCCTAAGCCGGTACGTTTCCCTGCCCCCCCCCGCCGCCCCCCCCCCGGGGTCAACAAAAGTAGCTCTCCATTTGTCTGCCTAAGGCTCAGTCCTACTCTGTCTTAAGTCCCTCTTACCGAGACATGAATACGAATGACAATGCATGAGTGCATGCTATACATGATATACAGTACAGTACGTCCGCTGATGTATGTGTTGATAAAGTAAAGCCGGGCTGGGCTGCTTTAGGGGTAGTTAGTTGGGGGTAAGGGCTGAATTCAGGGTAAAAGTTGGAGCTAGGGTAAGGTCTAATGTTAGGGTTAGGGCTGGCGCTAGGGTTAGTGCTGGGGGTGGGGTTAGGGCTGAAATTAGGGTAAAGGTTGGCACTTGAGTTGGGGCTGAAGATTTGTGGTTTGTGGTTAGGTTAAGGGTTAGGGTTGGAGCAGGAGCTAGATGGACCTTATTTCTAGGGAGCTGTGTGTGCACTCATTATGTGCGTTTACATTATTCGCTGAGATGTATACGTCTATGGTCAGAGATAGGGGGTATCTCCAGAGTGAATGAAATGAGGATTGGATGGGGCATCAATGGAAGAGAAGTGCTCTTTTTCTCAATGAATCCAATGTTCTGCTCAGCATGTGCTTGCCTGGCACGCCAGCTCCCCCCTCTCTCACTCTATTCACTTCCTTCCTCTCTTTTCCCCCCTCTCCCCCCTCCCCCCCCCCAGCCCACCCTCCCCCCACATCTCTGCCATACTCAGCCCTCTATACTGGGATGAACACAGGGCAATAAGCCCAGAGAGTGTGTCAGAGCCTGAGGAATGTCCTCCTCCTCCTCCGAAAGGATGGGATGAGCCTTACTGCATAGGCAGAGCTTTGGAGCAGGATAGGGGGATTGTGCTGTACAGCTGGTCATATATAAACATTAGGTCATATGTGCACCACATATGATCTAACGGTGCAGGACACAATTAGCTAAATAGCTTTTTCCTATTGTTTATTTTATTTATTTTTTACCAGAGGGGCCTGTAAGAAATTATAGTTACATGTAGTTCTACAGGTTTTATTTGGTAGTCCCTGTTGCACGGGGGGGGGAGGCCAACAGCAGCACAACGCTGTTATTTTAGTATGTATTCAAAGCAATTGCTAACTCATAAGGAACAACACATTGTTGTTTACGATGAACTGATGTTTGTGGTGCTGGTGGAAAGCCAGTGAGAAGTACAGAAAGACTGTGTAAGGTAGGGAGATGAAAGGGATATGGAAAGTTAGATTAACGAGCAGAGGTTGTACATTGTTTCCCTTTTTTAAATTGATCTTTATTGTATTTTATCTTTACCTTTTCTTTTTACTGTTTCCCCCTGCTTTTATATTCATTCTATGCTTGTATATGTTTTTAGATATGTTTTTATATTCACTCTATGTTCTTATTCCTGTTGTAAAGCACTTTGAGCTGCATTTCTTGTATGAAAGGTGCTATATAAATAAAGCTTTACTTACGAGAGAAACACTGGGTTACCAAACAGTCATAAGCATAATGGTATGTCAGATTCAGATTCTATTTAATTGTCATTGGCCAGAGTACAAGTACAGAGACACCGAAAAGCATTCGGCGTCTAGCCAGATGCAAAAATCTGTATGTCACTCATGCGGTACTTGTTTGAACAAGAGCACATAAAACAGGTTAAGTTGTTTGTATGCATTCCGTTCCATGCATTTCAATGAGCCTGTCCTTTGATTTCCACCTCCACACCAGCCTCCTTTGAACAGCATGCCCTTATCTAAACCCTGTGTGTGTGAGGGTATAGTTGCAACAGAAAGCAGCTTGATTTCAGAGTTACAGTTTGAAGTAAAAAATTGTGTAATTTAATGGAGGGTGGTGAATAATCATGAGTACTACACAGAAGGACGCTCCTCTGTCCTCTCTCAGTAGCAGCTGAACAAAACCACATACCGTATCTCAAAAACATTCCCGATACATTCTAGCACACAACACACACAACACACACACACACACACACACACACACACACACACACAAACACACACACACACACACACACACACACACACACACACACACACACACACACACACACACACCCACCATCAAATCTACCAGACCCAGTCAGTTCCAATCCAGTCTCCCTGTAGGGGCTGTATTGCCTGCTTGTAGACGACGGCAGCTCTAGGCAGAGAGGGAATCCTATTAAACATCAGGGGGGTCTTGGGCCATTTTGGCACGCTGATGCTAGCCCCCCCCTCTCCTGTCCTTCTTCCTCCTCCTATATGCGCATATACACCCCCCCCCCCCCCCCCCCAAGACATTCTCCAGCCCATTCAAGCAATCCATTTTTAGGCCCTGTGTAAACCGCAGAGTCCTACAGCCAAACCGACTAACAGATGTGGACAAAAACAGCCTATTCCTGCCTGCGCCTGGGTTTCCCCCTGCGTGTGCAGCTAGTATTGGCCCAGACTGGGTCTGGAAATGACTCATACACACACACACACACACACACACACACACACTGGCCCTGCAAGAGGAAGATACGGAAGGAGGGTTGTGGGAGAGAGACAGAGACAGAGAGAGAGAGAGAGAGAGAGAGAGAGAGAGAGAGAGAGAGAGAGAGAGAGAGAGAGTGTGTGTCTCTCAGTGAAGAGGGTGGGTGGAGGTGAGGGGGCGAGGGATGGGGCTGATTCACCAGGTTCATGAGTAGTGTTTGACTCACACAAACACAGGAACTAGCGCGTGCTGTTCTGTTTGATGAATAGAGCGCAGTATTTATTTGAAACTTACGTACACATAAAAAAAAAAAAAAAACAGATCCAGAATTTCACCAAGATGCATCATTCAGAAAACAGCTTCCGATTCGAGTTACGAGAGGTTTAAAGTTTCCACTCTTAATTTATGTGGTCTGGTGTCTATACCTTGAACCTTCTATGCAGGGAATGTTCTATCCTGGTCCATTCACACAGTGACTCAAGCTCAGGAAATTCTCAGGGTGAATTGTGACATCATCCAGTGGCAGACAACCAACATTTTTCCATAACAGTCCCTAATAAATAAAGGCTGCTGACAAGAGAGACAACGTTATTCATTCATTATTTTCAGTCTCATTATCCCTCATTATCCCAGTTTCAAGACAAAAGAGTGTCCCGCTGGGACTATATAATGTATGCACTCACTGCAATGTAAGTTGCTATGAATAAAAGCATCAGCGATATATATATATATATATGCTTATCCAATGCCTTTTCATATTCTTCACAAAGATACCGTGATTGATTAATCAGAATCAGAATATGAAACAGATTTATTGCCAAGTAGGTTTTCACATAGGCCTACAAGGGATTTGCTTTGGTCTGGCGGGTGTATAACAATAAGCTATATACAGTTTGCTGATGTTTAAAGTGGTGATAAGAAAATTAATCTCTTAATCGTAAATACCTTCAGATTGCTAACATCAGCTTGATGGACATTTCAATCCCTTAATTACCCCCTGGTCTCTAGCTCCCTGTGCAGGTGGTCTGATTGTATACGTGGAGCAGAGTTAGGTTCAATTCCAATTCTAAATCCTCAATGCAAGATAGATGTGAATAGAATTTCAATTAATGTATTCATCCATCCATATGAAAAATATATATTTAATATATATTCAATTCACCCATTGACTTTTAATTTGCTTGATTAAATCATCAATTAGAAGGGACCCCACGCCCAGGGGCGCCGCTAAGGGGGTGGTAAGTTAGGACGATTCTAAGGGCCCAGCACTGACAGGGGCCCATGAGAATCTTAAAAAAAAAAAAAAAAAAATATATATAAATAATATTATTATTATTATTATCATAAGGACGTTAATGTAGCCGAATTCAAATTATAATTCTATGTATTAAAAAAAGTTACAAAAGAAACAAACTGGAGTTTTGTTTCTCTATGTTTAACAAAATTAAGCCTTATTATTTACCCCTCTATTTATTCACTGCATGGTTCAGTCCACCGCGCGCGAGCTGCTAGACTAAAGGAATGTTACCGCGAACATTCTGACAAGGTTTCCATGACCAACATGTCCTGCTGTAGTACGTGTGTGTGGGACAGATGGAGGACAGCCAGATTGGAAATGCATCAAATGTACGCGTGCGTGCGTGGACGATGTCGTGAAAGGCAAAGCCAAAGTCAGGTTCTCAAAAGAGAAAAGTAAAAAAAATCACTAAAAACAGTGGTTTAGTGATCTAATCATTGCGTGGATTATCTAGTTAGCTCGCTATCCGTTTGTTAAGTCGTGACTTGTTTCCGGGTCCCAACGTTGGCTGAGGCGCTGTCTTCGAAATGGAGAAATAATAATAATAATTAATGATATTTATATAGCGCTTTTCCGAGGCTCAAATACCCTGACAATATGGGGAAAACGGGAAAGTGCTGTGTCCCTTGTTGAATGAATAGATCCGAGTCTAAAAAACGATTAAACTGTCATTCCCGCTGTAGTACACTGGTACTCTGGTGCGAGAATTTCTAGTTTGGACTCGGAAATAGTTAAACGTCACTTTTGACGTCAGACTTAACAAGCGGATAGCTAATTAACATTAACTTCAAGTATAGTTAACTTACAGTGCACTGTCAGTATAATTTCAGTTAAATGTATGAGATGAGTGCAATTTTGGTCCAAATATAGGTTATTAGAGCTCAGTGAATTTGTATCCAGCAGCTATGCACTCTTGCTATAGCTAGCTAGCTAACTAGTATAATGTTACATGCTAATCACGTCATGCACAGATGCTTCAGGATCAGGACTCCTTCCCTCAACCCACCTCCCAGTTGAAGGAGAAGGAGGTGAGCAGTAGGATTTTGGGGTTAGCATTAAGATTTTGAATATTTTAATGTATGCTGCATTACCATGCAAGCATTGAATACAACTTTAGCTAATATTCATATTTAGTTAATAGTTCTTCCTCCAGTAATTGCAATAACATTGACCACTGGCATCTTAATAATATTGTTAGCTAGCTAGATAACATTTAAGTTAGCTAATCTGGTGTAATGTATGTATTATTATGTTAATACTATTATAGGACATATTATGAATGATGTACCTATGGATACTCCATGCCAGGGCCCTCTTCAAGCAAGGCAGCCAGAGAGGAGAGCAGAGGTGGGGGGGTAGTGGTGGTCTAGTAGTGGATAGTGAGTTGGACTTGTGATCGGAAGGTTGCGAGTTCAAATCCCGCCTGAAACCACACCACTACTAGTGTGCCCTTGAGTAAGGCACTTAGCCCTCAGTTACTCCAGGGGGAATGTCCCTGTAATTCGTAATTGTTTGGATTAAAAGTGTCTGCTAAATGGCAAAATTAAATACAATAAAAAAAAATAAGAGGTAAAGAGGCAGAAGAAGAAGAGCAAGAAGTAACAAAGGACAATGACAGCAGCACAGCAAGTTGGCTTCATCACTAGATTTCAAGGATCTTATTAAAGATTTTGCTACTAAGAAGGCCCAGCGTTTAGCTTTGATTTGATTTGATCTCTTTACTCCTATCTTGAATCGTTGTGCATTAGGCTAGATATAGTTTTTAGCTCTCCAGGTATACTATTCCACAGTACTGCCAGTGTAAAAATAAAAATCTTCCCATTTCACATTCAATTTCGCTGGCACCATGTCTGTGTTGCTCCCTCTTGTATAAGACACGTTTGTCTTTGTGTGAAACAAGCAATGCTGAGTCAGTAAATATCTCTCTGCTGTAATTCTTCATTGATCTAATCCTGACAGTATTATGGCCAACTGATCTTTACAAGATCTACATTTATTTAGACACAATACCACCCCATTAAAATTATATTTTTTACTTTTTGTGTGATTTATACTTTTATAATTGGGTTCCAATCTTCATTTAATTATACTTTTGTCCTTGTGTTGTTCAAGTCTTAATTTAATAAGTTAAAGAATGTTGAGATTTCTTTGCTGAATTGTTGATTCCTGTATTAACTGTAATTTTAAATTACATTTACAAAAGATGTCCATCATTGGATTTCTTGCAGTGCATCAATAGTTCATCAACTTCAACGGGGTTTAGGTTGATGGGTGGTTTAGGTGGGGGGGCCCAAAATGATATTCTGTCATGGGGCCCAGAATCTCTAGCGGCGCCCCTGCCCACGCCTAGGGAGTTAGGGACCATTGACACATACAGAATACCATATGGACTATGCAGAGGACTGATTTATTGTCTTGTTACAGAATATGGAGTCTGCTGCCATCTGGTGGACATAGTGGTGCATTGCAGAATAATGGAAGAATGCTATTGAAACGACTTCTTCCCAATAGGGAAATTCTTACTTTGATGTAGATTGATTATCCCGTTTCCATCTGACTGATGGATCTATAGCCTAATGTCAATGATAATGTAGAACACAGGTTGTTCTTGAAACCCTGGGAGCTACCACAATCACTTGAGCATAGTTTTGTGAATCAAGGACCCCAATTGAAATAAGCCAGTGGCTTTCTTGGGTTTTTATCCTGTTAGTTGACCTTGTATGTAATATGTACTTTCATGTACCTACTTCTGCAAATCTTCTAATAAAGTTTTCAATCAAAATCATCTTCACTGCACAATGAGACATCAGGGGAAAGGTTGTCTGATTTAAATACAATCTTTTATTTTGTGGTCATAATTTAGAGACATTTTGCTTTTCCCCCCCCAACCAAATACGTGAGTGGGGTGGTCCAAACGAACGCCTTTTCATCCCTGTCCGTTTCTTCTTCTTCCTTTGTCATCCTTTGTGTTGTAACTCCTGAGGGAGTGTGCTTTCTCTTAACTAAACATAGCAAATTAGAAGCAAAAACTCTTTGGGGACCTGATATCCGTCTGCCGTTGTGTAGATATGTCCCTTCACATCCTCTCATGGGCGTCGTGAAAAATCCCTCAGCTCATCTTGGTTGTCAAGGAAACCCTTTTCTCTCTGTAACACTGTCTTTCTGTACCACGCTCTACAAGGACAGATATGGGTGTCATGTACTTTCTCTCCAGCAGAGGGCAGTCTTACCTCGATAAAGAGCAGATCGATCCTCAGTGTTACCCTTCAGGATAGATTACAGGCAGCATTGTGGTTGTGCAAACTATTCAAACATTTGTAGCCTACCTGAAAAGTGACCAAACTAATAATGTACACATGCACAACCGATACGAAAGAGTGAACTTGATTACCTTCACATATGATTACCTTCACATTCCTCTATTGTGACCCTTGCACTTCTCCAAGACACTACCACTTGTTAGATTAGTTGAATTCACAAACTAGTGCAAAGAGAACTACCTCCATTCTGCAACAACAACAAAAAAGCATAACCACCTTGAAACCACAATCAAAGGGCTATTACAATTGTATATGATTGCTAAGTTGCAGTGTTCAAAACCGAAGTCACATTGTCAAAACTCTTCATACAGTGGTGACATGCATCTTGGCCAATGACTTCATTCATGTCTCAAAAGAAGCTCGTTCAACCATACACTGGCAACAATGTTCACTCAGGAAAAGTGTGTTGCAAATACATAGTGTTTTTCAGGTGGTGGAGTTTGAATGAGAGAAGAGTGGATCATGGATTTGGAGAATGTGGTCATTCAATGCATTTTGTGTGAAAGCAGCAATGTAAACATTTGTCACAGTTTGGTCCACATGGACTTCTGTTTCGCTGACTGTATGAAGAGTTTTGACAATGTGACTTCAGTTTTGAACACTGCGACTTAGCAATCATAAAAAACTGAAACTGGAAGCAATCATTTGTACCTTTAATTGACTTTCAGCCAATCTGCACCAAACAAACTGTGTGTGTGTGTGTGTGGGTGTGTGTGGGTGGGGGGGGGGGGGGATAGAACCTGTACTGTATGTCATATCATTCTGACTGATGAGCGTATGTTCAACACTGTTTGGAGGTTAAACGAATGGAAGAGAGTCACCTTGGCGACAGTGCATCTGGAGTTTTACAATTCGTCCTATTCCTCTCTGTCGGACTTGATTGATCAAAAGCAAGAGGGGGCCCGCCTGCCCATTTTGGGCCTGTCACCTCCCCCAGTGGCAGCTGCAGTCCTGTGGGTGTGCGCGCGTGTGTGTGTGTCTGTGAGTGTGTGAGTGTGTGTGTGCGTGTGTGTGTGCGTGTGTGTGTATGTGGGGGGGGGGGGTGTGTGTCTGTGAGTGTGTGTGTGTGTGTGTGTGTGTGTGTGTGTGTGTGCGTGTGTGTGTGTGTGTGTGTCTGTGAGTGTGTGTGCGTGTGTGTGTGTGTGGGGGTGTGTGTATGCGTGTGTGTGTGTGGGGGGTGTGGGCGGTGCTGGGGTGCTGCATCTGTGCCGGAGGCGCTTCTCCGTGAGCAGATTTATTATTGCATTTATTTCCGACCAGAATGAACAGCATGTTATCTCCACGGAGGGCTGGGATATGACCACCACAACAAATAAGAGGCAGGCTCGACGGCGTGGAGATACAAGGAATACCAATAACTTTGGTAACACAGCTGCTAGTACACGGAGCTACAGACATGACCTGCGCAACCTACAACATTGTTTCGCTATCTTGACATGGAGGGTTACATTCCCGGCCAAGAAAATACATAATACATCATTTTTACAATATTGAGCGATGGGTGGTTATATAACTAAACAAATAAAACTGAAAAAAAAAGTTTTGTCAAAATGTAATTAAAAGTGTGGCCTGGGGTGGTCCAGTGGTCTAGCACCGCGGTCTACAGTGCACACATATGCCCATGTCGGCATGGGTTCGAATCCGGCCCATGCCCTGCTGACATGCCCTCTCTCCTTACTTTCCTGTCTGTCTTCACTACATCTGCCCAATGAAATGAAAAATGAGTGGGACTGCCCCACTCAGAAAATAAATAAATAATAATAATAATAATAATTAAAAGAAATGCTATTTTCTTGTGAGGAACAAGTTAGGACACCCCCACATTTATTACTACTTAAAATGCCTAAAATTAGAATCAAGTGCACCACATCAGGCGCAAATGATTAGAACATTGTTAGAGAGGATTTTGGAGGAGCCTGTCTTATTTAAACCTCAGACATTTAGTTTGGTTTGCTGAAGTTTGTTGAAGTGAGTGGTATCACCATGGCGAAATCAGCTGTCTGAGGCCTTTGAGCTCTCTGATGCCTTCAAAAAGAAGGTTGTAGATGCGTACAGGTCTGGGAAGGGATTTTAAAAGGTCTCCAAACAATTAGAAATCAGCCATTCCACTGTTCAGAACATATTTTACAAGTGGAGAACATTTAGAGCAATAGCAAGTTCAGCACAAGAGCAGACCGCAAGATGCTTAAAGACGTCTCTAACAGTTCTGAAATGTCATCATGGGACCTACAGGTAGCTCTTACCACAGTTGATGTCAAAGTACATTTGTCAAAGTACAGCTGTCAGAACTGCAGAGTCACTACCCATCTTCCGTCGTAGACTGAAGACCCATCTCTTCAGGTTACACCTTAACTGCTCCTCCTGAGACATCTTCTGCCCCTCAGCACTGCGTCTCCTAAAGACACCCGCTTTCCCCTCAACCGAGTCCCTAAAAACTTCTATTGCCCCCCTTGTACTGTTTACAAGGGTTTAGAAGAAGGTGATAGGAGAAGGTTTTTCCTTCTATCAATGGCCCCGGGCCTGAGCTGGATTACTCTTCCTGCTACGACTGATGGATTGATGATTCACTTGCTTAGTATTCAAATGTATTGATTGTAAGTCGCTTTGGAATAAGGCGTCTGCTAAATGCCAAAAATGTAAATGTAAATGTAAGTACATGCATCTACCATCAGAAAGAGACTGCACAAGTTAGATTTTCATGGGAGGTGTGCAATGAGGAAAGTCTTGCAGTAAAAAAAAAAAACACCAGGGCAAGACTATATTTTGCCACAGAACACATAGACAAACACCAGGACTTCTGGAACAATGTGCTTTGGATGGATAGATTTGGACACAAAGATGAATTATTTGGGCATAGTAACAGCAGACAGCATTTGAGCACAAGTACTTCATACCAACTGTGAAGCATGGGGGTGAAAATGTCATGGTTTGGGGCTGCTTTGCTGCAGCAGGTCCCGGCCAGCTCACCATTATAGCATCCACTATGAATTATTTATTGTATCAGAGGGTGCTTGAGGAAAATGTGAGACCATCTGTCCAAAGATATAAACTTAAGCGGATGTGGACCATGCAGCATGACAATGACCCAAAACATTCCAGTAAATCCAACAAGGAATGGCTCAAAAGAAAGAAATGGAGAGTTCTGGAATGGCCAAGTCTTATTGAGATGCTGTCGGGTGATTTGAAACGGGCTATGCATGCAAGACACCCCTCAAACATCACACAGCTGAAGGAATTCTTAAGTTAGGAAGTTACATTTTTATTGTTTTTGGTTCAATTTCATCACCTTTATCTATAGATATTGTTTGAAAGAAGATCAAATATTGATTTGTCCATATTTCTTAAAAAAAAGAACTAAATAATGAATTGCATGACAGTACATTGGCTGCATATGACAGTATAACAGAGGAGGCTGTAATAAATAATAATAATAATAATAATAATAATAATGCATTTCATTTGTATTGCACTTTTCATTCAAAATAATCTTAGAGTGCAATACAATGAGCCCGTCGTCCAATTTTTACCTCCACCAGCCTCCACTGCAGTATAACCATACAAGAGAACCCAGGATTCATCAGGTGACAGTATGAAAAGGTCCTCCAAACCCAAACCATAGAGACAAGGGTTCTAAAGAAACACTCTGGTCCGAGAAAAAATAAATCTTTTTCACAACCTGCAGCCCCAGTAACGTCGATAGACCTCTCCTTGACATCATTTGTGAAGAGATTGCCTGGATGTCTGGTATTGAACGCCCCCTCCTCCACCTGCCACCATGGATGTACTGGACCGTGCGACTGCTGTAGTCAGACCCAGGCTGTGTCTGTCTACGGTCATATCAGCTGTCGATCAGACCCAGTCCCTCTGACACCAGGCTGCCAGTCGCTGGCCTTGACCACATCACATCACGGTGCTCAGCACCCCCCCCCCCCCTCGTTGGACCCTGGTGTCAGATGGCTGTTTATCGATCAATGTGTAGAGTTGCGAGAGACAGACGATGCTGCAACGGCCTGCAGGGTTCTGGGGCTAGACGGATGGGTCCATTTGGGATTCCGAGGGGCCCCCACAGCTGCATTAACTATTAAAGTGTGGTTATCTCTGGGTAATGGGACCCCAGTAGCCCAGAGAGAACACCCTCCCCCCGCCACCTCCCACCCCCCCGTGCCAGAGATGGCGTATGGCGTCCCCTAAGCTTTGATGTATGAGGCGCTGCCGTGGTGCATTAGGGGATCCTCTCCGCGCTCCGCTCTGACTTTAAGTAATCATGATATGTGTGGTGTCATTGTGATGAAAGAAAATAGGCACTCACACCAACACCGCAGGGCGATCCAACAAATTGATGGGCGACGTACGGAGCTGTGCATTTCAGGTGATGTATGCTCTTGAATCAGCACATGGTGGATACCGGCGTCCTAAAGCAAATAACCATCACTCTCCAATTTCGCGATGACTATTATGAGGCGCATTGATTAAAGGCAATTCAAGGCCAGCGTTTTATCACAGAGGCGGACTCGGAGGCTGGCGGAGGTAGACATCTTAGAACGGGGCTCATTGTAAATGTATGGGATGGAATTAGGAGTGGTAATCAAACCTGTTTAGCCTTCCCTGCCCCTGTTACACTGTCCTATACCGTCACTGGGGTCTGTTTCTGTTACAGAGGTCTCTCCACAGTAACTGGGCCACCATTAACTCTCCCCTGGTCACCCATGACTGTCTGGGGGATGGTGCCCTTTAGTGGATTGGCCTGAGGGGGATGGAGGAGCATGGGGAGCTGTCGGGGGTAGCAGGAGTGAACCATCCATCCATCCTGCCTGGTACCTGCGGGGCATGGTGGCATTCCACCCCATACCTACCTACCTACCTGCTGAATAAATCATCGCATTAGTCCATTCGGCAGCTGCAGTCCAATTAACCAAAGGGGAGCCCAGTGAATGCAGTTAGGGGCGTGTGATTAATGGCTCTCCACTGACAACAGGACCAGAGCTCACACGTTCCCCAAAGGGCAGCCCACCACAAACGTCGGCTTCACTCTGCAGTTTTTTAAGTTGCTCAAATGAAGTGCTGTGCTGGTGTAATTTTTGGTCATTGTCTTGGGGAGTTGTTTTTTTCCCCCATTTTCCTTCCTGCCTGCCTGTAAATGTTACTGAGTGATTTGTAGTTACCTGAGCTGAAGGGGGGGGGGGGGCAAGTTATGGCTGGATGGATGATTGTTTTTCTGTAGTAATGTAATGCTGTGTGTTATCTAAAGGTCCCACGGTGATAAGAATCAGCGGACGATGCGATATCAGTGATGTTACTTCAAAGTTGATATGTGTGAGAGTCCACTAACATAACTTTATAAAGGGATACAATAAATACAAAGAGGGGACAGGGTATGGAGCCTTCCAAACAATATACAATGCCGTGCAGAATGCCCCTTCTACCTATAAGCCCCATGCTCTTGGCACCAGAACCAATTAGATTACTCCAGGTAATACAGTATACTGTCACGACCGGGCTCATGGGTCGAGACAAGAAGGGGAGACCACACGTCAGAATCAATGAAATAACAACTAATATTTATTAAACTAGGCAAAATAATACTCACACAAACGATGCGATAAAGAGGTGTGTCCGTCAGTAAGAAGTAGGGTGAATGGGTGGATGCATGTATGTATGAATGAAGGATGTTGTAGGGTGTGAAAACAATAATGCCACAAAAGGATTTGCCACAACAAAACATAACATTTTGTTTCTTTTTATTATTACTACTCAATCTTTTCAGTTTGTAAAGTCTTTGAGTGTTTAGAAAAGCGCTATAAATGTCTAATGTATTATTATTATTATTATTATTATTATTATTATTATTATTATTATTATTATTATTATTATTATATCAACCACCAGGTGAAGGTCTGGTCTTATAGCCCAACCACCAGGTGAAAGTCTGGTCTAATCTCAACCACCAGGTGAAGGTCTGGTCTTATAGCCCAACCACCAGGTGAAGGTCTGGTCTTATATCAACCACCAGGTGAAGGTGTGGTCTTATATCAACCACCAGGTGAGGGTAGGTCTTATATCAACCACTAGGTGAAGGTCTGGTCTTATATCAACCACCAGGTGAAGGTCTGGTCTTATAGCCCAACCACTAGGTGAAGGTCTCGTCTTATATCAACCACCAGGTGAAGGTCTGGTCTTATAGCCCAACCACTAGGCGAAGGCAATTCTGCTGATTAGGCTGACTACTGAGCCAGTAGCCGGCCGGTCAGGTGCATAGGTCTGATTCTCCTGTAGAAAGAAACAGACCCACAGCCAATAGACCTATCGCTAAGCCACGGCCCCTTTGAAAACTCAGACAAACAAACAACGTTCGCTCAAATTCTTCACTGACAGTGACTGACTGACCGACTGTGACTGAATGACATTCAATGACTTACAATGGTGGGAGTTCAAATGTCTGATTTACAAGTAAGCAATATACTTTTTTTAAAAGAATGTTTATATAAATAATATACATTTTAAATAATATTTTGTCCAGAAGCTTTTCACCATCAGATATTAGCGAGTTGTTTGTCTGAGTTTTCTGCCTGTAGTGATTTTGCCGTGATATGATTGGACAATTTCGATTTTGGGGCGTGGCTTCACAATACTGAGTGTCATAATAAAAGCCCCACAGTGGCATCTCATTGGTTGAGAGGTGTCTGCTTACCAAAGTCAGGTAAACCTGCACAGGCCTAGGGAAAGCCAAGTAGGCTCAACTATACTTCACTAATCAGCGGTTCAAGCCCCGGCTGGCCACATGTCGAAGTGTCCTTGGGCAAGACACTGAACCCCAAAATTGCTCCCAGTGAGCGGGCCAGCGCCTTGCATGGCAGCTTGCCGCCATTGGTGTGTGAATGGGTGAATGAGAGGCCGTTGTAAAGCGCTTTGGAGCAGCTTTGGAGCAGCAAAAAAGGCGCTATATAAGTGCAGTCCATTTACCATTTACCATTTACTAAGGCTGGAGTAGGATGGATTTTTCTGTGTTGCTGCCCTCTTTGGCAACACCGGAAATAAACAAATGTACATCCATAAAATGTACAAATGGTATGTAAAAGCCATTTCTTGGCCACGACACCAGATTTCAGAAAGCACTTTGGTCTGGAACAGAACAGCACTCTCCAACGGACATTCTTTATCATGTCATCTCATTCCTGGTTCGCTACCGTTTTATCATGACCCTTTAGCACTATTTTAAAGCTCCTAGGTTTGAATGTTATATCACTTCATCAATAATCAATTACTATGAGGTTAAAATAGACATTCTCCACTTTTACTTGATGCATGTGTGCACATATTGATTTCAACCATTCAGAAATTACAACAGTTTTTATGCATACCCACTTTCAGTGACTTTTATTGACACCTCATGTTTGACAGACACCAATAGAAAAGTTCAAAGGCAAATCCAAAGCCTAGAATCAATACTACACTTTGACAGCTGTCTTATGCCTGCACAAAATGAGTTGACGGGACATATCTGACTTACCAGAAACACCTGTCAAGCCAGTTGTCTCATTACCTTTTGGGTATGCATAAAACGCGGTGTAATGAGAACCTCTACTTTAACCTCATAGTAATTGTTTGATTTCAAATCCAAACATTTGGAGAAAAAACCCTTTAAAATTGTAAACACCTGTTTTTACCTCGCAATCAAAACAACCCCACAACTAATCAAACACTTTAAATACAAAGTACCTCTACCCCTTGGAAAAGCAGGCCCATCAGATACAGATGTTAAAGCGCAATTATTTCCTTTTATGCCGTGACAAAAGCCCTGGTCTCCAATTCTCCTGCTCATTTGAATAGTGCATTTAATTGAACATAAAAAGGAAGGGGATGAGGTGGAAAGGAAAGGTTAATGGGACTGACACAAAGGGCAGACCATGGAGAAGGACTAGCCTTAACTGTCACATCCAGCTGGCATCGCACTCTCTGTCAGCTCAAGCAGCCAATTAGGCCTGGTCTGTAATTAAGCCTGCACCAGTAGGCCGAGACAGGCCTTTGTTTTCGGCGAGCTTACAGCCCCTCTCTGAGAGTGCTGCTAGTAGTGACCTCTATCTTACTCTCTATCGATGTGCTCACTCAGGGAGAAGTTTGACTGCCACCACTTTCCAATGGAAAGGTCACAGATGGTGTAACAAATGAGAGGGGGGGGGAGGGGACAGGGGAGAGACAAGTTCGTGGAATTAATGGGAAGAGGATATGGATGGTGGAAGAGGAAGTAAGTTTGGCAGGTCCAGATCTTTCTGTGTGGCCTCAATTGAATAAAGTCCGACCTACATCCACAGCGTTAGTGTCCGTGATGATTGTTTGGTGTTGTTTTGGAGGAGGACCGAGGGGGGCAGGGTCTTTACGTTAAATTTTTTACATTTAGCTGATGGTTTTATCCAAAGTGACTTAAAACAAGTACATTTGTCTAAAGTGAGGGAATCATCTATACATGATGATGATGAAAAACCTTTATTGTCCCCAATGGGGAGATTTTGTTGTCAAACAGCTTAGTTAGGGCAGACAGAAAACATTCAATAAATAAATAGATAAAACAGTGCAGGCTCAATAAGTAAAAAGTTCCAAGTTCCAAAGTTCCAGCTCCAGGTCTCCCCCACCTTGCAGGGCCTGGTTGTAGAGTCGGAGTGCAGCTGGAACAAAGGACTGTCCAAATCTTTTTGTACTTTGACGGGGGAGAACAAATCTGTGGCTGAACTTGCTCCTCATCCCCGCCAGCTCGCAGTACATCGGGTGGGAGGGATTGGCCAGCATGGCCGCCAGTTTTTTCCCCATCCTCTGTTCTGCCACCACCTCTAGGCTGTCCAGCCCGGTCCCCACCACAGAGCTGGCCTTCTTCACCAGTTTGTTTAGCTTCGCAGCATCCCTGGCACAGATGTTTCCACCCCAGCAGGCCACGGCGAAGAACAGAACGCTGGCAACCACCGACTGATAAAACATTCGCAGCAGCTTGTTGCAGACGCCGAAAGACCTCAGCCTTCTCAGGAAAAACAGTCTGCTCTGCCCTTTCCTGAGAAGAGCCTCTGTGTTGTCAGTCCAGTCCAGTTTGTTATTAATTTGTACTCCCAGGTACCTGTAGGAGTCCACCCTCTCGACTTCCACCCCCTTGATGGTGATGGGGGCTGGGGTCCTTCTCTTCCTCCTAAAATCCACCACCAACTCCTTTGTTTTGCTGGTGTTAAGCAAAAGGTAGTTGGTGTCGCACCACTGCACAAAGCTCTCCACCAGGGCCCTGTACTCCTCATCCCTGTCGTCTGTGATGTAACCGACGATAGAGGAGTCATCAGAAAACTTCTGCAGGTGGCACTGGTCGGAGCTAAACTGGAAGTCGGAGGTATAGAGGGTGAAGAGAAAGGGTGACAGAACAGTTCCCTGGGGGGCACCGGTGTTGCACACCACCACCTCAGACCACCACATCAGTCATCATAAGCAAAAATATATGCTAGGACCAGGTGTCATTGGCAGTCACAATGTTAGAAGTTTTCGTAATTATTTATTTATTATTTTCTTTCAAATGTTATTATTAACAAAAGAGGAACTGTACAGAGGGGGTAGTGGGGGATGAAGAGGTCTTTAGGAGGGACAGTCAAGATGTAGCCTGAAGAGAGGGGTCTTCAGTCTACGGTGGAAGATGGTAGGGACTGTGCAGTCACAAGTGCAAATAGAAAAATATTCATTTTGTTTGTATGAATACTACAGAGTGCACCTTGGGAGTTCATGTATCTGTAAATCTTGAAATATATACAGTCAGTGTGTATCCTTATTATGTCTACTTCAGAAGTCTCACATAGCCATACCTCCAAATAACATTGCTCTCATGCCACCGTTGGAGGTCTGGATAACTTTAGATTAACCAATCTGATTTGGATTGAACTGGAAGGAGCGAAGGGAGAATATGCTCGCAATTTCATTGGATCTTACATTCCAAGAACCCTCCCCCACATGTGACATGACTGTAGAATGGTTTTCTGACCGGGTAGGACTATTTTGAGAGTTGTTTCCTATGCTAGCTTGCCACATTTACATTTACATTATATTTTTGGCATTTAGCAGACGCATTTATCCAAAGCGACTTACAACAAATATATTTGTCTAAGTGAAGTCATCTAACCTCTAGTCATCTATTAGTCATAGCAGGAGAAAGTAATCTATGCTTGGGCCAGGGGCCATTGGTAGTCATAATACTAGAAGAAGGAAATCCAGATTTTTAATTTACAGTAGACAGTACAGAGAAAAAGAGGGCAAGGCAAGGCACATTTATTTTGTATAGCACATTTTCATACGATAGGGGCAATTCAAAATGCTTTATATATAGCATTAAAAAATACAGAAAAAGGAAGGTCAAATAAAAATGACAAGAATAGATAAATATATAGACAATAAATAGATAATGACTAAAAAGATAAATAATAAAAGTGTTATTACTGCAACTGTATTCAACCGCTGTCCTTCCCGATACAGCGTGTGAGATCGCAGTGTAAAATGCCATGTTTGATACTGCTTACATGTTCAACCTCTATCCTGGCCGATACGGCGTGTGAGATCGCAGTGTAAAACACATTTGCAAGTTACACATTTACCCTATATTTACAGTGAATTTATAGCGCTTGGATTATGGATCATAAACCTCATAACTGCTGCAGATATAAGTAAAAGTAAAAAGATAAAATGTTTAATTAGATAATAGTTAATGGATAAAGGGCATAGATAGAGTGTTAGTGTTTAATCATAACTGCTGCAAAACATGAAGGTTGGAGAGGTCTCAGGAGGGACAGTTAAGGTGTAGCCTGAAGAGATGGGTCTTCAGTTTACGGCGGAAGACAGAGCCTGACTCCACATTCCTGACAGCAGTGGGAAGCTCGGGTGCCTGGACAGAGAAAAGCTGTGACTGGGTAGAGCGACTGCTGCATCCACGTAGAGGCGGTGGTGCCAGTCGGCCAGCAGAGGTTGAAGAGTGGAGTGAACAGGCAGGTGTTTGGGGGCTGACCATTGCTTGCGGGTAGGAAGGGGCTGTTCCCTTTGCCGCCTGGTAGGCGAGCACCAATTGGTCTTGAATCTGATGAGAGCTGCTACCGGGAGCCAGTGAAGGGTACGCAGGGGTGACATTGGAGAATTTGGGGAGGTTGAACACCAGATGGACGGCCGCATTCTGGATGAGCTGCAGAGGTCTGATGGCGGAGGCGGGGAGCCCGGCCAGGAGTGTGTTGCAGTAGTCAAGCCGGGAGACGGAAAAGAAAATGGAAGGAAACCTGAGGGAAAATGGAAGGAAACCTGAGGGAAAATGGAAGGAAACCTGAGGGAAAAACAGAATTCGATCTTTTTGGATAGCTCAACCCAAGCAAGCCATAATGATTGGTTTGACATGCCACGAGATGTCACACATTTCAAACGGGTTTCCACCCTTTTGTAGCTAGCTTCTGCAAAAGGCTTTCCCCAGGCTTTTCGAACTAGGAAAACCTGGTCTCAATGACGTTCAGTCTGTAACTGGCCACTGAGAATAAACCTTACATTCTTAGTGGATGTTTTCTGTTGTGGAGTTTATCCCAGGTTGCAGTCTGCTCAGCATCACATCCTGTAGCCTAGTACCCATCATAGATTAAGTGTATTTCTGCGTTGTTTTGACTATGGCTCCTTGAATAGAAATTGTAAATACATGTACATGACTCATACCTGATCCTGCTGTAATCCCTGTGTGTGAGTGTGTGTGTGTGTGTGTGTGTCTGTGCGTGCTTGTGTGTGCTTGCATGAGTGTGTGTGAGTGAGTGTGTGTGCGTGTGTGTGTGTGTGTGTCTGTGCGTGCTTGTGTGTGCTTGCATGAGTGTGTGTGTGCGTGCTTGTGTGTGCTTGCATGAGTGTGTGTGTGTGTGTGTGTGTGTGTGTGTGTGTGTGTGTGTGTGTGTCTGTGTGTGCTTGTGTGTGCTTGCATGAGTGTGTGTGTGTGTGTATGTTTCTGCTTCCACAGGAATATGATAAATAGAACAGTGTCTCTGGTTGACTCTGTGCGTATCCCAGATAGGGTGGTTCAACACATAACAATGATATTCAGCTGCAGCAGCAAATATGTTTGCATAAATGGGATTACACTCAACACAATGGTATGGTGCATTTTTTCTCCTAGATGAACTGCAGTGGTGGATAAGATGTGCTGGACGGAAAAAAACGCTATAGATACAATCCATCACCAAGTCTACATTGTTTCAACCCCCCCTGTAAGGTCGATATTTTCTAAGTAAGTGTGGAATATGTGAAACTGCTGTGAAAATAGTGTGGGTGTTTAACTAAAAGGTTCATCAAGTTCAAAGCAAATACTGTGAACATTATATATGGGAAGCTTCTACAGGGGAAACAGTCTGATATAGTTTGGACAGCACTGGCACATAGTTACTCAGTGAAGTTTAGTTTCCCTCAGACAGAGAAATCCATTGCTTGCACTGTTGGTGGTATAGTACTATGGTATTCGCACAATCTGTTTACGATGCAGGAGACCTTTCTGAGAGTATAATTTAGGGTTTTGATACTGCATTAAATGTATTACGTACTGAATGCTCATGGATATATGACTCACTCTCATCCTTCCAAAGTCCTTAGCTCTGAAAAACCTTCCCTCAATCGATTACTAAACAAATAACGGTGTTCCCACCTGCTAGACTGTCTCTACCGGTGATGTAACTGAAAACTAGAGAGGCTTTGGCATAAATTGAATGTGCAGCTGTGAAGTCCTCATGCCTGGGGGGTATGCCATCAACTTCGCTAAAGGAAAATCCAGGCTTATTCTGATAAGTCTCGCGAAATGTATCAAAAATCCAGGCTTATTTTGATAGATCTCACGAGATTTGCCGGTGTGTTTCAATCATCCTCTTGTCCTTTACATTAAGAACTTTCGATTAAACTACTAAAGACATTGCACACTGAACTCTTTTGGGCCTGCTTAAAGCTGAATTTTTTTTTGAATTATTTGTCTTTCATGCAGGCAATCCTACACTGATTGCAACGTTACGTAGATACATCGCTTGTTTTGCCTTTTTTTGTCAGGATCAACGTCTGCAAGGCTCCAATGACAATACCGATGATCGGGACTCTAGTCGGAACATAACTTTGAACAATGAGTAGCAATCCGTTTCTATGCGATAAGGCTGCATGTGAAGTGAAGCACGCCTTCAGAAAGGCTACCTGCGTTTTACCTTAGCATCTGCACTGCACCATGGTGCCAGCCGGGGCAGGGATCCCGGGCAGGGCTCCGAGACAGGTCTCTGTGGCGTTCCAGACAGCCTGGCATGTCCGTGGCACACCGCCCGGAGCCCTATTTTCTGTGTCACTGCGGTCGGAGCTGTCTCTTCCATACCTGGGGGGCCACAGGGGACATGGTCTCCCCTCCGGTAGCATCTTTGCTGATTTTGGGACTTGGCAAGTCCCAGGCTCGTAGGATTCTGGCAGCTATACAGTGATTTGAAATAATGTCTGGCTTGTGATTTACGGTATGTATGTATGTATCAGTGCCGGATTGAGATTGGCTTAGCCGAACGCTTAGTTGAGTTGACATAGATTTGGCTGAACACATCTCTCTCATCGCTTACAACAGTGTTTTCTCTCCAAAACATTGTCATAACAGGTTGTCCTTGGAAGTTGGAACAATTTAATTGGATTTTTCTTTTCTGGAAACCAAAGACCTGCGTGCAGTATATTCTTTCTGATTCATGGTACGGTAAGTCAACACAAGAGTGCCCTGCCCCAAATAAGATAACTTTTACAACTATTAGATCGTTAATAATAGATGGCTTTTCTTGGATCATGAATTATGAAGGGCATGTTATGAGGTATTTGCAGGGCTTTCTGCAGCACACCCAGAGCACCTTGGCCGAGAGAGAGCAGTGGAGGCTGGTGGAGGTAGGAATCGGAAAAGACGGGCTCGTTGTAATGCATGGAATGAGGAGAGAGTGAGAGAGACGCAGAGAGAGACACACAGAGAGACACGCACAAAGAGACACGCACAAAGAGACACGCAGAGAGAGACACACAGAGAGACACGCACAAAGAGACACGCACAGAGAGACACACACAGAGAGACACACACAGAGAGACACATGCACAGAGAGACACACACAGAGAGACACGCACAGAGAGACACACACAGAGAGACACACACACACAGAGAGACACACACACACACACACAGAGAGACACACACACAGAGAGAAGGACAAGGACATCAGTGATCCAAGGTAGTCTGTATATGAAATGGTTCCTACGTACCTACCCCTCTGGCATCAGGATACCTTTATTTCAGGTGAGGCTGGTGGAAGTAGAAATTGGAGGACGGGCTCATTGTTAACACGTGTGTGTGTGATACCATTGCTCATTCCATTCCATGTATTACAATGAGCCTGTCCTCAGATTTCTACCTCCACCAGGCTCCCTGGGTACTGGATATGTAAAATGTAAACGGACTGCACTTATATAGCGCCTTATTCCAAAGCACTTTACAATGGCCTCTTATTCACCCATTCACACACCCATTCACACACTAATGGCGGCAAGCTACCATGCAAGGCGCCGGCCCGCACATTGGGAGCAATTTGGGGTTCGGTGTCTTGCCCAAGGACACCTCGACACACGGCCAGCTGGAGATCGAACCGCGGTCGAACCACCGACCTTGCAATCATTAGACGCCGGCTCGACCTGAGCCACAGCCGCCCCATATATGGATGGCTCCTTTGTAGCCCAATCCGCTTGTTAAGTCGTGACGTATTTCCGGGGCCAACGTTGGCTGAGGCGCTGTCTTCGAAATGCTGAAATAATAATAATAATTAATTCTATTTATATAGCGCTTTTCCGAGGCTCAAATACCCTGACAATATGGAGAAAACGGGAAAGTGCTGTGTCCCTTGTTGTATGAATAGATCCGAGTCTAAAAAAACGATTAAACTGTCATTCTACCGCTGTAGTTCACAGGTACTCTGGTGGGAGAATTTCTGGTTTGGACTCGGAAATGGCTAAACGTCACTTTTGACGTCAGACTTAACAAGCGGATGGCATCAGAAATCCTAGATTTTGTCCCCACTAGACCCCACCCTGTCACCGTCTCATGGGCCTGTAGAGAACTCTGGTGGCCTAATCTCTGGAATATTCTGTCTTGAGCTCACAATCAATGCCTGGGGTATAAGACTGGAGCTTTAGGTAATGACTGTCTTCAGAATACAGTACATCCTTCCATTAGTATCTACTGATTCCCCATGGCAGCTTTACCACTCAGAGAGAAGATGGATTCACATAAAGGCGAGGGGGGGAAGGAACTAAATACTTAAAGATAATCTTTTAAAACAAGTCAGAGCAACAATTCACCCGCAGGCTATATCCTCCTTGTAATACAAACCACTAAAATAAGCAGAGACACTGAGACACCGTTCCGGTATAGTAAGCCTTCTCATTAGAGACATGAGAACCTTCAAAGTGGTCCTCCTCATTATTTTGATCCATTCCACTGTGTTTTCACCAGATTTGGTCTTTTTAAAGAAACAAGAAAACTATGTTTGGTCTTGTCCATGACTCTGCCTCTGAGGAGCAAGGTTCTCTTTAATTCAAGGGCCAAGGATGTCAGAGGACAACCAGAGGAGTATTAATCAAACCCTGGTCCCCACCCTATTGGGAGCTACTCATGGTGAGTAAAGAGTAGCAGAATAATTCATAGGTCTCCATGCTCCGGGGCTGTCCAGTTGCGCATGGTGGGACTTTGTAACAGTCTATGTTAATTATTCATCTGCTCTGATCAATTCAATAATTAAAGTGAGGTTTGGGAACAAATAGTATATTGTTTCTCGCTATGACTCATGGATAGATGATTCACATACTTAGACAATGTATTTGTTGTAAGTCGCTTTGGATAAAGGCGGCTGCTAAATTCCGTAAATGTAAGTGACTGCTCCTGGTGTTTCTGGACACCTCTCGGAAATGAGAAAGACGTCAAATTCGTCTTTAAAGTTTTTTTTTTTTTTTTTCAGATTTTCGTTTTTTTAGCTAACATTCAACTCGAAGATGTGAAGTACCCACTCGTTATTTTTCCGAACAGTTTTACGTTCATTAAATAAGTGTAATCTATAACACAATGACTTCGTTTCTTGTTGTTTGATGGGGATTCATTATCTTTGATGGGGATTTTCTGTGCTTAGTGATTTCCGGTGTAGCAACTTTCAAATACTCATGTCGTCTTCAATTTGTTTCCGATTTCAATGTATGATGCATCATTTGAAAGCTTACAATCTGTAGTTTAAGCACATGTAAAAAACTGAAAAATGATTTCGCCTACAGGTAGCCCTTTTCATTGGGCTGTGTCACATAATGTGAATTGTATTGGGATAGGATGTGGCTGTATTGTGATATGACTTAGCTGCCTTGTTGATTAAATTCTCTCATCCACCTGCCCTGTCCGAACTGCAACATATCCATATCTATACAAGTAAGGAACTAGCCACCTAAGACTTCCTTATTCTAAATATTCCAATGGAATGGAATGGAATGGACTTTATTTGTCATTGCTACAGTACAGGTACCAAACAAAGAAATTTAGGAGGGGTGGCTCCCCTGGTGTTAGGAAAGGGATTTTTTTTTTATTTTTTTAGAAAAAGCATAAAAGCATAAAATCACAAGAAGGTAAGGAGCTGGTTTACATCAATAAAGGCTATGTACACAATCCACTGTACTATACTGCACAGATAGTCAACTAGGGTTGTCATATTGCACAAAGAGTATTTTTTTACATTATTTTAAAGTGTCACAGTTTGCAGGCTTGAAAATGTACATGTTTGTGCCTCAGCACTAGCTGCCATACAATCCGTCCGGACTGTCCTGGGCCCAGAACTTAGGCCTTTTCTGTGTTCAGGGCTTTGACGGCCCTGTGGTAGAAGCAGTCCTTCAGTCTGTTTGTCTTAGCGGCCGGGGTCCTGTACCTCCTGTTCGAGGGCAGCTTGACAAAGTGTACGTGCCCAGGGTGGGTCGGGTCCCTGGAGATCTTGGAGGCCCTCCTGAGACAGCGTGTGTTGTACAGCTCCTCCAGAGAGGGGAGGGGGGCGCCGGTGATCTTCTGTGCTGTTCTCACGACTCTCTGTAGCGCGTTTCTCTCCGCTGTTGTGCAGCTGTGGAACCAGTTGGAGATGCCGAAGGTGAGGATGCTCTCCACTGCGCCGTGGTAGAAGGCCACCAGTATCTCCTGCTTGTTGTGTTCTTTCCTGAGGCATCTCAGGGTGTATAGCCGCTGTTGTGCCCTCTTGATGGTGCCTTTTGTGTTGTCCTTCCAGGCCAGGTCATCCCGCATGTTGTGTCCCAGGAATCGGAGGGTTGAGACTCTCTCCACGCTCTCTCCGTCGATGAGCAGCGGCTGGATCTCTGACTTTTTCTAAGTCTACGATGAATTCCTGGGTCTTTGACTTGTTTAGCAGCAGGTTGTTAACCTTGCACAGCTTGCTCAGTTGCTCTACCTCATCCCTGTACGCCGCCTCGCCCCCCCCCGAGATACATCCCACCACGGTGGTGTCGTCTGCAAACTTTACGATGTAGTTGCTGGGGTGGACGGGGGTGAAGTCGTGGGTGTAGAGGTTGTAGAGGATGGGGCTTAGCACGCAGCCCTGGGGGGACCCAGTGCTGAGGCTGAGGGCTGTGGAGGTGTGGGGGCCCACCCGCACCCTCTGGGGGCGGTCGGTCAGGAAGTCCTTGATCCACACACATATAGAGTGTGATAGACCCAGGTCTAGTAGTTTGGTCACTAGCCTGTCTGGAAGGACATTCATATTCATATGTCATTAACAAAGCGATTATATAATAACTACAGAATACACAGTATAACCAGTTTATGACCAGGGTATACGAACACCAGGTCGGCGGTTCGACCCCCGGTTGGCCACATGTCGAGGTGTCCATGGGCAAGACACTGAACCACAAATTGCTCCCAATGAGCGGGCCGGCGCCTTGCATGGTAGCTTGCCGCCATTGGTGTGTGAATAGGTGAATGAGTGGCCATTGTAAAGCGCTTTGGAATAAGACACTATATACATAAGTGCAGTCCATTTACCAGTTTTTACCACCACAAAGTGTTTACTGTGATGTATCCATTGTTAAATATCTGTCCGGTAATGGGTTCAACACACTGACTGATAGTTGGTCGGGTTGATGCAGGCAGGGAGGTAGTCATGATAGGATGCCGATACGGAGACCCTTACTATGCAGAGTGCATGGCACACAGATAAACAACATCAGTCACTTTCAAACAGCGGCTCTATCTCCGCAGGTCTGCTGCATGTTGATTGATACAAATTGCATCCTATTAAGACCATTAAACTTCATTATAGCGTTCTTTCTGTGCAACTTCATTATAATAGAAAGACACATTTATTCTAGACACTTGCTACTCTTGGACGTATATATATATATAGATATAGATATGTTATGGTGGACTGTTTTTTGTTATAATTACTTGTTTGAGTCCTTGTCTATGATTGCAATACATTTTTAGATATATTTCTATGGAAAAGGGGAAGTTTTCCAATATAGTAAAGGCCCTTGAATGATATGAGGATGATATGGATGTATACGGTATACAATCATACATTACATCACAAACGATATTGCGATTCACAGCACTCGTGGGAAGGTTCTGATACACCAAACCAAACGGGACCCATTGGATGACCACTGAGATTAGTGGGATTCATTATGGGATGGATGCACTAAACTCAGTGATGAACTGATGAGATGAATGAATATTAAGCAGCCTGATTTTAATGAACACACATAGGCTAGATTACTCATGACAAATACTGAGGTGTAGAGATCATGTAGTATTTTTTCTGTACTGTACTGTACCATTATCTCTCTGTGGTGTGTGCGTGCGCGCACGAGTGTGTGTGTGTGTGAGAGAGAGAGAGAGAGAGAGAGAGAGAGAGAGAGAGAGAGAGAGAGAGAGAGAGAGAGAGAGAGTGTGTGTGTGTTTGTGTGAGTGTTTGTGTATGTGTGAGTGTGTGTGTGTGTGTGTGTGTGTGTGTGAGAGAGAGAGAGAGAGAGAGAGAGAGAGAGAGAGAGAGAGAGAGAGAGAGAGAGAGAGAGAGAGAGAGAGAGAGAGAGAGAGAGAGAGAGATGGAGAGTAGAAAACATATTGGAAGCACCGTTCTCAAGATATATGTTTGATGATAACAAATACTTTCAAGGATCATGCTTATATGACAAAGTCTAATCATTTCAGCAAGGATGGAAGACTTGCACTAGATAAGCACGACTGGACGAGGCACTAGTCGAGTCACTAGTCGGCGCTTTAAACCTTAAGAATGGAAAAATCATCCATTGACAAATTTCGACTGCGCTCTACCCACCCGTGTGTCTCCGTCGGAGTCTCAATCTGTCTCGAAATGTAGCCTATATACGCACCAGTATATTGTTTTATATTCTAAAAAAACATTTCCCTTAAGAAATCCGCTTGTTAGGCTACAGGCTGTAATTATTGCCAAACCCCCTTATTTTTGATTAATTGGTTTCATATGTCGCCTGCAGCCGGTAATTCTCTATAGGTGCGAAAATGCAAATTATCCATATGTCACATATTTTGTTTTTTTGCTAAAACAGATCATGCAATTTTTCTGTTGGTGACTTCATGCAGTTACTCTCTCCATTGGATAATGCAGAGGCGCTCTGTTTCCGAAAAAGAAACATAACCACTTACCCACCAGTCTACTCGTGCCTCCCACTCCCCAACTCAACACATCTCTCACTTCGCACTAAAGATATGGGTCTTTTCCTTTATTTCAATACAGAGGAGACCATTATGCATTTCGTTAGCGAAACCACGGATTGCTTACGCGGCTACTGTAGGCTATGAACGAACGCACTTTACACAGACGTGTGTGAGAGGTATAGCCATCAACAAATACCTAAACATAAATGAACCAGCCGAGTAGGCTACGCTTTGCAGGCAGACTATTCCATATGCAGTAAATGACTAAATAAATCCACCCCTTTATTAATCAGAAAGGTCCTTAAAAAGTTCGGATCACCTGTGCCCTTTTTTATTTTTTTTACGTTTATCATTGAATAGCCAAGTGACGATTTCAGAGGTAACCTGCTCTCAACCTGCGCACTGTCAGCAATGATGTTACGCAAATGCGCATTGGAGAAAGTGAGGTTATGAGCGCGCATATCCCACACCATAAAAGGGCAACTAACGGCTGCATCAAACTGTGAATAAATGACGTTGGTTGTTATAAGTAGTTCTGATTTTTGTAGCCATTTCTGGAGTATAGCTTTGATGTAGACTAATACTTTATATAGCCAATATCACACCTTTCGGTTTGTGTGGCAATAGTTCATTCAACACACTTAGAAGTTCAGTAGACGAAATTCTACGCAGTATCTTGTCGGAAGAGGCTTGGATCATCCAGAAGCTACAGTTCATCCAAAACACTCGCTTCAGTGCAGCAGTTTCCAACAGCGGATGGTTTAAAGCGGTTAGAGCGCGCGTCTATGCAGCACCTCTCCAATAAACCACGAGTCAGTAGATTAGGCTATGTGTGATGTAAACTAATTAATATCTCATTTGATCAATCATAACGTAAACACACCAGACATCATTCAGTTACACGATGGAATACAGGCACGAGCCATACATCAGGCGACAGTGTCGACTATATTTTCTTTACGCATATCGTAGGCTTGGCTATACCTCCGAAATGATTCCTCCCTGCCTAGTTATCTGTGAGGGGGGAAACATCAACGAAAAAACGGCGTGTTTCTGAGAATCTGTAAAAAAACTGTGAAATAAATATGTCAATTCCGATTTGGAACATGGCATCCAAGTTTGGCTAGACACCTGAAAGAATGTATTGACTTGGCGGATACGTTTTTACATACATACATTATAATGCACTTCACCTGTCTTGTTTTAGCATAAGGTTAACCAAAATGTGTGAAAAATGTCAACGCAGATCAAGATCAATCTAACCTTTGCGACTAAATGGTGCTCCTTTTCTTTCCGCTTCTCTCATTCTCCTATCAATTAATAATTCCTCTGACTCGACCCGATGACATTTTGTAACCGCCTATTGTTGCAGAAAGGCATTGACCTCGGACACATTCGTTTATTTTTTTAGACGCGACTGATTTCGACGTAATATTTGCATCGATTTTGCGCAGCCCCGGTCCGCTGTTGGGGAATGCACTGTGCTAATATCAGTCACTCTCATTGTCAGTGTCAGTATTGCACGGTAGGACTCAGCATTCGGACGATTGTCGTGTTAAACTGTTAAAGACTAATTTCCTGTAGTGTGGGAGGAGGGGAGCTTGTGGGCTCCAGTCAAAAGAAAGTAGAAAAACAACCAGCGCCAGAATTGCTTTCAGCACCACTCGCCAATGGACAGCGTCTCAGTGAGCAGAGTTGTCGGGCAGTTGTTGAGAGAACTGGCAGGATTTGTTAGGCAGACCAGAGACCAGTGAGATTTGGAGTACAGAACCGCCAAGACATCTTGACATTTTTAAAATCTTCAATCCTTAGTGATACTGTATCCACGACAGGACTTCTACATCTACATTTAGCCTACACCTGTCTTGGGCTCGGGTTTACAAGCAAACAAGCGCCGGTGTACTACTGGAAAGACCAGCAAGTCTGTATACACGCTGAGAGACACAGACGTTGAAAGAAGGACGTTTGGACCGTATAAATAAACGTACAACTTTTTCACAGACGCACTCGGTCCAGTGAGTTTTATTCAAAGGTAAGAGCTAAATCTATCTCGGCACGCGCAGCTGCAAATTTTTTTTTTGTTACAATAGAAATCAATGTGCATTGCGGTACGTTTTGCATCTTTGAAGTGAGTAAAAAGGCTTTGGGTTTGACACATACATTGCATTTTCAGTGGCACACATACATACATTACATTTTCAGTGGCCTGATGCAGTAATGGATTGTGATTCTTGTGAGTTATGAACATGGAGCAGGATACGCTTTTATAGACGTAGGACTACTAAAGGTTTTTTAAAAGTTTATTCTGAAGAACGACGGAATTTATTAGATGTATTATCTGTGTACGTGTGTGTGTGTGTGTGTGTGTGTGTGTGTGTGTGTGTGTGTGTGTGCGCGCGCGCGCGCGTGAGTGTGCCAACCGCCGTTGTCCAGAGACATTTATCTCCCTCTTTTCGGTTTGTCGCGTGGCCGCATCCTCAACAGATGAATCACCACCACCCATGACTGTAAAGGCTAGTAGCGGGCTGGGATAGACATTCGTCGTTACATATAGTTACAATAAACCCCTTCATCAGCTGTGGAAAGCCCCCTCATGGCATGAGGGGGCTTTCCACAGCTGATGAAGGGGTTTATTGTATGGTGTGATATATGTATGTAAGGAGCTGTTATCAATTGACAAATGAGAACCACAATTAATCCCATTACTCTCAAGATCTCTTTAAATGGGAATCTTGCTTTCGTTGAATGGGCTAATGGCTTCTCCAATCGATACACAACATTCTGAAATTCAATGTACACCGGGCACTATTATCAATCTTAATACTAGGTGCAATTTGATATGTCAAAAAAACCTACTGCAGGGTAGTGGTCAGTGTAAGGCATCTTGGCATGTAGACATGCTGTCCAGAATTGATAATGATTGCTTGATGAATGAACGTTTTGTATGAGGTCTTAAAGAGTCTAAAAGTGTAAAGGTTATTTGAATACACATGTCTGATACACATGTTTTATCACTCTGTTATACAAGCTCTATCTAAGGGAACAGAGCGATGAATACTTCAGTAGCAGGGGAGGATGGCGGAGAAATCGGAGGACGGGCTCATTGTAATGCATGGAATGGAATGAGGAATAGTATCATGCTATCAATACGTGTTTGATACCATTCCTCATTCTATTCCATTACATTACAATGAGCCCGTCCTCCGATTTCTACCTCCGCCAGCCTCCCCTGCTCAGCACAACCTGTGGGCCGTATGGACTTGTGTGAACCTACAACCTCTTGGTTTCACAGACCACAGCTGGATATTAGGTGAAGATGTGGTTGTGTATACTCATTAACACACATTAATATGCAAAATATGTTTTGGACAGTGTGTGTCAAGTATCATGTCAGCTCTAATCAGTTGTCGGAGAGTGAAGTGGCTTAATTATACAATTAGACAAGCTTGCCCCCCCCCCCACACTACTTCACTATAAGGGGATACGTTCAGTCTACTGTGGTCAGAGAGAGACACTGTCTAGAATTGGATCTAGTTCCATTTGAATTCAGTCAATTAGGGAGACAAATTAATTAATTGAACATTTCCTATTCTTGTCGGAGTTCAATTAACTCTCACGACGGACGGACCTGAAATGGATTTGACCTCATGGCCTAATATAGTGAAACAGAATGTCTACACTTATACAAACAGATAAAACAGAGCAAAAAAAAAAAAGACTAGGCTGATTCCACAAACAAATGCGACGTGGCGTTCTACTTCTCAAGACAACAACATCTGCTGCTGTAGATGCTCATGGCTCAGTCAGTGTCTATGGCATGGTATACTCAACACGCTCTTTAGGCTACCACAAGATGTTTTTCGACTGAGAGAGCGAAACAACATATTGAGAGGCACAGAACATCCCCTCCGGTGAGATTTTCGGAGGAGTTTGGGACTGGAGGTTCACATCTTTGCAGTCTCTCCATCAACCACTGTTTACGGAACGTCAGACCCCCCTCTGGTTAGCCCCCCTCTTGGCAATACAGCCATCTGTTATTCAGGGGGCAGTCTGCACGGTTTGCACGGCCTTGCTGTGTTGATCACAGTGTGATGAAACACCACCCAACACAAGATCTAAAGGCTGTCTCAAGAAACTCAAATCGATTCCTAAAAGCAGATTTTTTCTTTTGTTTCTAATGTGGAGCACTTGGCCAAATGCTGCATTTGGCAGCACGATTAAAGGGCCCTCATTGCCGATTTTGGCGATATGAATGATGAATCATGTCAACATGTAAGGCCCTCAATTGCTCTTGATGTTTGCTTGTGCACACGTGTGTGGGCTTGTCTCCGCTGTGAAGAAACAGAGCCGGATCACACAAGTGCCTGAGAGCTGGAATGTGTCCCACTGTTTGGTCCCCTTCATTAGAGGCCTGTTGATGCTGACTGCAGACGACATCTGCTCTCACTGTGGTTAATTTCAGAGATTTACGACATAAACAACGGACCGAACAATCTATTCATCCTAGTAAAGCGTTCCCTCTCTCAGCTCGCGTGGGGGCCCCGTTTTACGAGGCGAGGCATTCGTCATAGTTTTAAGGGATGTCATAATTCACTTTGGTTCTTCCCAGAACAGTAGCTTGACTACTCATTCGCAGCCAGAAAGTTTTCATGTTGGTCTCTCTGGCTGCTCACATGCTCACCTCCATTACAATCAATCAATCAATCAATCAATCAATCAATCTAACCCACTTTATTTATATAGCGCCTTTTGTGCAAAAATGTATTACAAGGTGCTTAACAGTAAAATGAAAATATGATAATACAATTACAGTGGAGGTATTTGATCCCCTGCCGATTTTGTAAGTTTACCCATTGACAAAGAAATTAACGGTCTATAATTGTAATGGTAGGTTTATTTTAACAGTGAGAGACAGAATATCAACAAAAAAATCCAGCATTATATAAAAGTAATACATTGATTTGCATTTGATCGAGGGACATAAGTATTTGATCCCCCTAGCAAAACATGACTTAGTACTTGGTGGAGAAACCCTTGTTGGCAAGCACAGAGGTCAGACGTTTATAGTCTAGTCCAGTTATAGTCCAGCATTCTGTGTAGACCAGTGTTCTTATCTGTGTAGACCAGTGTTCTGTGTTCTGTGTAGACCAGTGTTCTGTGTTCTGTGTTCTGTATTCTATGTAGACCAGTGTTCTGATCTGTGTAGACCTGTGTTCTCTGTTCTGTGAAGACCAGTGTTCTGTGTTCTGTGTAGACCAGTGTTCTATGTAGACCAGTGTTCTGTGTTCTGGGTAGACCAGTGTTCTATGTAGACCAGGTTTGTGCACATCTCACAAAAACCTGTCCACAGAATCAATCAATCAGATTCCAACCTCTCCATCATGGGCAAGACCAAAGCGCTGTCTAAGGATGTCCGGGACAAGATTGTAGACCTGCACAAGGCTGGAATTGGCTACAAGACCATCAGCAAGCAGCTTGGTGAGAAGGAGACAACTGTTGATGCGATTATTTGAAAATGGAAGAAAAACGAAATATCCATCAATCGCCCTCGCTCTGGGGCTCCACGCAGGATCTCGCCTCTTGGGGCATCGATGATCATGAGAAAGGTGAAGCCCAGAACTACACGGGAGGAGCTTGTCAATAATCTCAAGGCAGCTGGGACCACAGTCACCAAGATGACCATCGGTAACACACTACGCTGTAATGGATTGAGATGCTGCAGCGCCCGCAAGGTCCCCCTGCTCAAGAAGGCACATGTACAGGCCCGTCTGAGGTATGCCACTCCTGAATGATTCAGAGAAGGCTTGGGAGAACGTGATGTGGTCAGATGAGACCAAAATCGAGCTCTCGACTCGTCGTTTTTGGAGGGAGAGAAATGCTGACTATGTCCCCAAGAACACCATCCCGACTTCACTGTATCGAGGGGACGATGGACGGGGCCATGTACTGTGAAATCTTGGGCAAGAACCTCCTTAGCTAGGACACTGAAAATGAGTCGTGGATGGGTCTTTCAGCACGACAATGACCCAAAATATACAGCCAATGCAACAAAGGAGTGGCTGAAGAAGAAGCACATTAAGGTCATGGAGTGGCCTAGCCCGTCTGTGGAGGGAGCCGAAGCTTCGAGTTGCCAAGTGACAGCCTCGAATCCTTAAGGAAAGAAGAGTGGACCAAAATCCCCCCTGAGATGTGCGCAAACCTGATGACCAACTACGAAAGAAACGTCTGACCTCTGTGCTTGCCAACAAGGGTTTCTCCACCAAGTACTAAGTCACGTTTTGCTAGGGGATCAAACACTTATTTCCCTCGATCAAATGCAAATCAATTTATAACTTTAATATAACGTGTTTTTCTGGATTTCTTTGTTGATATTCTGTCTCTCACTGTTAAAATAAACCTACCACAAAAATGATAGACCGTTCATTTCTTTGTCAAAACTTACAAAATCGGCAGGGGATCAAATACTTATTTCCCCCACTGTATATATATATACACTGTATCATATACACAATACAGTACCAATCAATTAAAATACAGCAATACAGTAAAAATAAACTAAGAAAATGCTAATGAAAATGCTAATGACAATCCAATCGTACAGATTTTGACGCCCTCAGCTCCTCTGGCGAGGACCATAGACACTGAATGCCGCCTCCCCGTAGTTCGTTGTCCTCACCCAGGGAACCTCTAAGAGGCCAGTGCCAGAGGACCTGAAAAAGAGGATCTAGAGGGAGCATACTTTAAAAGCATGTCTGACAAAATATTCGGGCACTAGGCCATTTAGTGATTTGAGCACCACTAAAAGGATTAGGACACAGTTCCATAAAGGGAGAGTGGGGTTTCTCAAATCAATTCCATCCATGAAACACAAGCGAACAGAGCACTCGAGAGATCACCTCCCTGTTAGACCCCCTCACAGTAGAGTTCCAGCCGAACAGCCGAAAAGTTACCAGCCGACCAGTTGAATATTGTTTTTTGCCTGCTTACCTTTGTGAAGTTATTACTATTGCTGTCTTTGTCTAACCACAATGATAGTTACTGTACAGGGTAGAACCAGCTCACACTATATGTACATACTGTATTTCAGCCTGATATGTATATGACATATGTCTGGTTACAGCATAGTTGGCATTGAGGGTGCATTTAGAATATTCACGTTTTTCTTTTAAACTATGCACAGCAGCAGCCTGTTTTCCAGGAAAAACTAAAAAGCTACCCTATAGCACCCATATAGTAGTACATACAACGTCATGTTATAATTGGCATTGAGGGTGATTGCGTTTAGAATATTCAAGTTTTTAAATGGTTCTCTTTTCAACTCAGCTCAACAGCTTGTTGTTCAAGTCTCATTTCCGGCCTATCTATAGGCAGTAGTGGGTGTAAGGCACGGAGCACACTCATAGGGCTTTCACACCGGCAAAGAACCGAGCCGGTTCGCGTTCGCGTTTGGGAACCTCCGAACGTTGGCGCTGTCTGGCGAACAAGCCCGCGTTCATACGAATCCCTATCAGTCCCCTCAGAGAGACTTTAAAACCACCTAGAGACTTTAAAACCGCCCAGAGACTTTAAAACCACCCAGAGACTTTAAAACCACCCAGACTTTAAAACCACCCAGAGACTTTAAAACCCACCCAAAGACTTTAAAACCACCTAGAGACTTTAAAACCACCCAGAGACTTTAAAACCACCCAGAAACTTTAAAACCACCCAGAGACTTTAAACCCACCCAGAGCCCTGTCAAATCAGTGGGCTTGTTCTGCCCACCAGTGTCCTGCAGAGCCCCTCTTACACACCCGCTGCCACCTGCACAGACGGGTCCCGAACAGCCTCTAAATCCTGTAGTTAACAATCACCCTGCCCTCCCTGCGCTTCCCACAGGGCCTGATTTTCCTTTCATAGGACACACTTGACACAAGGCCCCATGGAACTCACCCAACAGTTCACACTCGGCTTCCGGGGGTCTTTTTCAGCTTGAAAATCACATGTGAGTGTCGATGTTCCATTGTGTAGAAGTAGAAAGGCATTGATACCATTTTGACTATTGCAACAGTTGTACTGCAAACTGCATTGGCTGCAAATGTGTGACTCTGACTGTCTGAGTGCTGTATCGTTTTTGACCTGAAACACTTAGATCCACGGTTCAGGCCCACTTTTCCTTCTAGGCTGTCATGCCTTATAGAGAGATGAATGCAAAGGCAGACTCATATAGGTTTCACTGTCAGTACACACACACACACACATGCACGCACGCACGTACGGAAGCACGCACGCACACATGCATGCACACACACACACACATGCACACACACACACACACACGCACGCACGTATGGAAGCACGCACGCACACACACACACACACACACGCACACACACACACACACACACACACACACACACATACACACACACACACATACACACACGCCACACACACACACACACACACACACACACACACACACACACACACACACACACACACGCACAGTGGCCATGATTTATAGCGTCTCTGCACTCTCCTTGTCTTCTCCAAACTCTCCAGTGGAATGTGAACAAAGCAAGAACCATGTGACAAGTGTGGAGGAAAAACTGAAAAAAGCATCATTGTTGCTGTATGGACGCATGAAAAGCTCGCAATGTCACAAACACAGCAGATGCTCGTTAATTATCAGACGGAATTAAGATAAGTAAGATACAATACCATGAAGTGTGGATTTAATGAAAAGCATAGCGACTTGATTGACATAATTAAAAACACAACTCTGCTTTGTTTCAGATGCAAATGTCCCTATTTTTGCTTCATCAAACACATGTTTGACGAAAGAATATCTCTGTCTATCACACAGCCATCAACACCCACTACAACAACCACTCACCCACTCACATTACCCGCGTTGTTCTCGCAGATTTCGCCGCAGTAGATAGCCGTGTTTGCGTGCCAAAATATTTATCATACGCTGCATGCGGTATATTTAGTATGCGTTTTTCGTTCAGTGTAAAAATGTAAGTGGGAATAAGGACAACTTGATAGACTTGTCTGTCACTTTTCTCACTCTCTTCAAGCTGTGCCTCCTAATTGGCCTGAGTGGCTGAATGTATAAGAGCTCATTACTCTGAGAGAAATCCTTGTTATTCCTCACTGCCACACTTCAGCTCACCCATAATGACATGTCTTATATTTACACCACTGTTAAATCTTGCTGAATAATTCAGAGGTTTTGCGACACGGCATACTCTAATATGTGACACTTTTCCGTCTGGAACCCCCTGCTATTAAGCCATGATTAACCACAACACAAAATAGATATTTCGGTTTTAATAGAAATGATGTTCCCCTGGAATCTCAGATCCTTAACCTCTCTTCTCAATTCACACACGTCTAATTGAGCCAGTGAATCTACCCCCTCCCTGGTAGACTGGACAGCCTCTTTTTTGCATGTGAAATGTTTTTGTTGACCCAGTAAATTCACTAGGGCACAAAGCAGAGACAACATCATCATCATCATCAGCATCACCTGCAGCCTCTTGTTTACTATATTTGTACCAATCAAGGTACTGCAAAAAGGTACATGCTGCAGCACTGACTCTTGGCTGGGGCAAGCTTGCTGTGTCGGCGCTTTGTTTACACCGTAGCTTTAATAGGGGGCTCTGTAGACTGTCCCGAATCAATACTAATGCAACTACAGCAGGAGGAGGCCCTGAATCATAACCGGCCGGCATTAACAGCAGATCAGCAGTAGCTCCCTTCAGATGCCTCGGGCCTCTCAGGCCTGCCTGTCTGGCGGTTGTCAAGGAAATATTAGTACGTTACTGTGAGTGTGTTTAACGCATTAAGGCCGTTTAAACACTCATGGTGGTGCCCGCATCTGTATAGATATAGGCCACCCTTTGGAGTGTGCTGCTGTGTGGGCACTCTAGCAGCCTCTCTCATCCCAGTGTTTATAGTGAGTCGGGGTAACAACAGGCAGGTGTGTGTGTGTGTGTGTGTGTGTGTGTGTGTGTGTGTGTGTGTGTGTGTGTGTAGTTCAGGCTCGGATCTGGGTTTCTAATGAAAAGCTCCATCTCTGTCATCAGACTGCCATTTTCACGATCTACGCGTTATCCCTTTTACATTCATCAGACTGGTCTGCATTATGTTCCATTGACTCCTGCTATCCACTAGCATTATTTCTATTACGAGGGAGGCGGGGTGGGGGGGTGGGGGGTGGCGGAGGGGTGGTGTGAGAGCACTGCTGAGGGTTAATCAGCTTTTTTTTTCTTCAGGTGGTTCTAGACTATTCTTCCTGTGCAATATTCCATCTTGTGCGGTGGCCTTTCAGCTGTATTTCGAAGGAAAACAAATCTGCACATTGTCATCATGATGTCTATTGCACATAACAATCTATTTTATCTGTACCACAGCTTGAATACACCATTTGCTGAAGGGGCATTTCTAGAGTGTAGTTGTGCTTATTTTATCAAGAGACCTATGCTGAGCCCTATGTGCATAGCTACCACATGAAAACAGTAATTATTGATATAGCAGCTGGCTCTATATAAATAGAGAGAGATATCGTCTTCATACACCCTTCTGGTGTTACGCAACAGCTTACCAAAATTGTTATAGAGCCAAACTCTGCAATACTCGTTCACAAACACTCACAAAAATAATACAGCTACAAAGGTAATACACTGGGGCAGTTGTTTGCCAGAATCCAGGCCACTGAACATACTGTACAGCCCAGTAATTACATACAGTCTGAAGACAGGAAAAGGGAAAAAATTAAAGCTGCTAGCAGAAGCACCACGACGGCTATATAAAGCCCCAGCTAATTCAACCAGAGTGAGGCTGTAACACCAAATTGTGTGTCAGAGTTGTGATCCTCACTGTCTCTGAATGAAGCTCGACTGAGGTGAGGTGAGGTGAGGTTGTGTGTTGTTGTTATTTAGCACAAAACCTTTTCTCGAGGATGGCTACACTGGAATAGCAACATCCACACAGCATGGTGAGAAGATCAAAGACCTTATTTGATTTCAGACTCACTCATCACAGATTCAATCCCCCCCACCACCGCCTCTCTCCCTCTCTCATGAAAAAGTAATCACGTTAATGAAGAGTATCCCCCCCAGACCTAACTTTTGTAGATTTCCCAAACATGTAGTGATTGGAACTCTCTCTGTGTATCTGCTAGCTATGTCTTGGTGGAGATGCCGCACTGAATTACAGAAGAATAGTTAATAAGCACAAATAAACCGCATCCCTGTAAAAAAAAGAATAATCCTGTCAATACTAGAATACACTAGAGTATAGACAACTCGAGAACTCGGCAAATCCAATAAGCCTGTAAACATTTTTTGTAATGTTAAAATTGCTGCTGTTGGACAGGATCCACTTCAAATGTGCATATGAATAGAAACACCAATCATTAGCATTAGACAGAACCCAGATTTACTTCGGTAACTATCACTTTCAGCTTAGTAAACAAACGACCGCGCAGAGCGTCTTCAACGCAGTCAATATTTACAGAGACCATGTTCTTTTCTCCAATACTTCACACAGGAACACATTACGGACCTGCGTTGCATAACAAACAGCATGCGCTGGATCAATGAAGATGACATTTACAAAAGGACACATTCCACAGCTGATGTTGTGCAAATATTTACCAATTCTGGGAAAAAGGCACTGAATTATAAATGACACATTCTTCTCATGACAAAGTGTTTAGCACCGTCACTAAACGGGAAGACAGGCCTCAGTGTCGTAAAGTTTATTGAGTGCGGAGTACAGGATTATTACTGGCTAATGTCAGTCAGCTAGCCAAGGTCTACAGGGAAAGCATAATAATACTATATCAAGAAGTGCTGCATGTCAACCCTAAAGCCCTACGTCCGTAGATTATCCTCTTCAGTCTTATAATACACCCGCCATGCCATGCCATAGTAATCCATCTGAGGTTATGCTTGGTGTTAGAAACCTTTAAAGGAAGAAATGCAACAGTCCCATCCACAGTCCTTGGATGACATATAATCATTGCACCTTGCAGATGGTGTCATAGAGCATTATGAAACTGTATGACAAAGGCGTATGTATTGTCATTTATTCTAGCCTCTTTTGCCATATCGGAAAAACTCTTTGGCTTTGGTCGTGTATTGCTGTGTTCAGGGGCGGACTGGGATCAAAAAACAGCCCTGGCATTTGCGACACAACAGCCCTATTTCCAAAGCAACATCAACACGGATTGTTAACATAAAAAGCTTGAGATAACCAGACTGACTAGAATCGAATGTAGACATTTGGAACACAAATGTAACACACACACGCACACGCAACTGACACACTACAATCGCTGATGAATTCAGAGTGCCGACAACAATCCACACAACGTTATTGAGAGCATAGTATAACCAGTAGTATGCTATAAGGCACATTCAGGACAAATAGGCCAGACCAAAACATGAGAAACAATGCCAACTGCTAAATTCTGAAATCAAACTCACAACAAGTAGGCTAATTCTTTAGATCTTATATTGAACTCCATTTCCCAAGCATAGCCCCTACCTAGTGGGGGCCCCTGGGCTTGAGTCATTGTTCGGGCCCCTACCTACACCAAGAAAGGTTAGAAGTCATAAGGAAACATGTTTATTGACTGGGCAACACAGTGTATACAGTACTAGCCTGACCTTGGTCATGTGAACCAGCTTAAAAAATAAACCAGAAACACTCATTCTGCAGTCTGCACGTTTTATTCTGATATTAACCAGCTTGTTAACATTCAATTTGTCACATTGTATACCCACAAACCATATTACTGTGTTGACGCAACTTCAGGGGAGTGTGTTCATGTTCTGCTGTGCACCGCTCCCCTCTTTCACTTTCCCATAGTCATGCTCCCTCCGGACTCTTCAGAAGCAACACTGAGTCATCTAATAAAGTAACACTATTTAGGAGCAGTAACTAGTCTGCAGACTTCAACCATACTCAACTATCATCACTTCTATTCAACACATGGACAACGCATTATTGGATAACGTTTACGTTAGCCCAATATTGCTTGCTTATAGCAAGGAGTCTGGCTAATTAGATGGTAGACTCGCCAGCCAATGAGGGGGCTCTTCACGAGTGCTTCGCCAACCAATCAGGTAGCGGTATTGCTCTACCATCCCCTACCATCCTAGGTTCCGCAAATCCGCTGGCCGGGCCGATATAATATGTTTTGGGCCGCGGTCTGCTGAAATAAGTTATTTTCAATGAAAATCACCAGAGACAAAATTACAAATAATATATATATATACAGTATATATATATATATATATATATATATATATATATATATTTAAAAAAAAGATAATACATTCTGAGCGGCCCAGAGTCTCGCGGCCCTCCTGGCATTTGCCAGGCATGCCCGGTGGCCAGTCCGCCACTGGTTGTGTTACAGTTTCAAAATGCTCTTCTACTGCATCTAAAGAATATATAAGGCTCTATGAATGCTATATCAAGTCTATATTAAGACATCGTGAGAGGGTGCTTCAAATAAAGGGATCCTGTTTCTTGTTTACAAAGAGCCTCAGTAGCATGTGAGAGACAGTTTGGAAAGTAGTCTCCCCTTAAATAGAAATGCATGTAGAGCAATTTGCTTATACAAAGCACAGATGAAACTCTTCTGATCGCCTCGGTCTCTTGAGATCAGGCGTAGCTTTTAGCTGCACCTTGATACGGATTAAAAACCAAACAAAGCCGAGCAGGCTCCGGAAAAATAAATGACTCCCCAGTAATCTTGCCCTGTAAAATCTCTTTGGTAATTATTTTAGTGCACTTGCTCTCTTGCGCTCTCTCTCTCTCTCTCTCTCTCTCTCTCTCTCTCTCTCTCTCTCTCTCTCTCTCTCTCTCGCTCTCTCTCTCTCTCTCTCTCTCTCTCTCTCTCTCTCTCTCTCTCTCTCTCTCTCTCTCTCTCTCTCTCTCTCTCTCTCTCTCTCTCTCTCTGTCTTTCCCCCCTCGTTGTCGCATGGAACATGTCTAATCGCCTTAGAACAAGTTGATAGAGTGGTAACGTAAATGAGATTGTATGGCCATTTGAGGATCCGTCTTCATTAGGAGCGGATCTGAGGAGACTTTCTATTAGCTCCCCTATCAAGATGGGATGACGGCGTGGAGGAAATTACGCATGTCACAAGACAAAGCGCCGGCGGGTTCCCAGAGTTGGGGGCCCACCGGAGGATGAAAAGCCTTAATCAACGACCGGGAACTACTGGTGACAGGGCACCATGATCTCCCCACACATGTCACGATATAGGAGATTACAGCCAGCTTCCGGACACTTTCTCCGATGAGTAAGGGGCGGGGGGGAGCCAAGGGAGGGTGTCCTGCCTCGACTTCCTTCTATTATTACTGTGTCAGACATTTTCTCCACATTTAGGTCAATTTTCTTCTTCTCTTATCTGCCGGGGTGATGCACACACTTCCTGTTCTTTCAATGCACGGATAAAGACTGGCCCCAGGAGGAACGCATACTTAACTGACCTGATAAAACTATGATTATGATTCGGTTCAACGTTTTCTGAGGATCTGACGATGTTCTTGTAAAACAAATGGGCTCGTCGTCGAGCTCCGCTGAAGAGTCATTCGATACGGAGTTGAATCATAGGGCAGAACATGATTTCTCCAGCTGTTGCCTGTATTCGTTTCTCGCAACACTGTTGTAAAGCTCCCACTCAGAAACAGTTCTTTGAACCTCATCTCAACCACATCTGTTTGTATGTCTGTGTCTTTTTCTACCTACGTTCAATCAGGGGCCCATTCACTGAAATGAGTCAGCTACCATTATCAGAGGATGCAATATAATATATATATATATATATAAATATAAATATTGGTCTGTCCCGATTACTCATGTGCTGTGACTGCAAATGGTGTCTGCGGAGAAACACGATTGTTATCTTTGACCTGATTATAGGAGAGCTCTAGAACTCAGAACTGAAAAGACGTCGTCTAAACCAGCGACGGTGCACACACAGCGCCTGTGAAATCCAGCCTAATGGTTCTCAGTGGGAAAAGTCTTTAGATGAGAATTCCCAGACCCTACTACTGTACTGTGTGTAATGATATATGGCAGTGTTAAGCAGCAGTTACAGATAAGTGTTAGAGACTGTGTAGTGATCAATGCCTCCAGGTTTATGGGACTCTGAATATAGAATCTGCTGTGTTCTATTAGTCGGTGCGGTGGGGTAGTGTGGGGTCAGGTCCTTGTGGGGTTGGGAAGAGGTGCTCTGTGCCACCAGGTCTGTGGAACATCACATCTGAATATAGAAATCTGCTGTTCTAATAGTCCAGAGCTATCTAGGGGAGCGGGAGGGGGGTCGGGGGGGCAGGGGCGCTGTGTGTCAATATGCCTGGTCCAGTGGTGCCACACAGTTTACCCAGCTGTTAATCCACATACTTGGCTTCTGCTCTGGCTAGTGACCAGGGTCGCCAGCCCGTACCCAGTGGTTCCTCTGCCATCCATCCACCCTCTCGATGGGGCACAGACTGATAATTAACTTGATTAATGGCCCCGGTCCATGGTGGCAGCTGAGCTCATTAACAAACAAGTGGGCAAATATTTCCATCTTGCTTTCAAATGGGAGGGTGGAGGGGGCTGTTAATTGTCTAACATACTGCCTGTGTGGGGCGGACTGTTTATGGAGAGACACACAGCCGAGTGCCCACCAATACGCAGGGCAATGTGTCCTCTTCTCTGTATGAGGAGATACAGTATCAGGGTTAAGCCCAATGCACACGGCGTGCGATTTTGTCGCACTGCAAATTCGATTCCATTGTTTTGAATGAGACAATGCACACGGCGTGCGATGCGATATTGTCGCACGACAACATTCGATTCTCCATTCACACCCACACACTTCGGTGGTGTGAATTGAGAATCGAATGTTGTCGTGCGACAAAGTCGCACGCCGTGTGCATTGGCCTTTAGGGTTAGGGTTAGGGTTAAGGTGCGTGTTAAGTCGACACGGGTGCGTTTCTCACTGCTTTCACGGATGTGGCTAGGTCAGATGAAATGATTATTTCGCCACACTCTTGTAGGGTCTTTTGGAGACAGGAGACATGATGTGCTTGTGTGTGTTGTGTAATGGATTTTTCACACGTTTGTGTTCATGGACAGTGATGGAATGCAGACTCGCTATCAATGTTGTGACTGTGCTGACAGTATACCCAGTGTACAATGTGAAATGAAGACCTTGACCAACATTGATCCAATGTTCCAACATTTATGGAATGCGGACTCCTATCTGTTGTATGTTGTGTCTATGTCGACACTATACAAGAGATGTGTTGTGTGTGAGTGGGCACTTCAGTCTACCTTAAGTAGGCTGGGTCCAACTCGAGTTGTGAAAGACCATTCACTTCCTATTTGCCTCAGTTCTGCCCTTTAATGGTTCTGCTAAAACAGCTCAACATACTTGTGACCAAGTATACTTGTTGTCTTTTCTCATAGAGTTCACTTAAATGTTAAATGTTAATGTGCACAGTTGACAACACATAGGCTTGAGTCATCTGCGTATCGACATTGAACCATGTAGGAGCCAACGGACCCACAGGTGGATCCGAAGTGATATAAAGAGCTCGATCAATTCTCTTCATCGATATCACATTTTTTCACAACTTTGCATGCTATACGATGCCACCATTTTTTTCCCGAGACGGTAAACACGGCCTAAGTCACATCCAGTTTTCTCCAACTGGAGAATGTGTCATGTCCGGTTTCAACGCCGAATGTCCATACCATTGGTCGGCCAACCCCCAAAAAATCCCCCCCCCCCAAAAAAGAAAAGAAATCTGATACATGAGAAAGGTCAAAGGTCAAAGATGGTGCCAACATATCTCCAAATGGCCTAAACATATAGGTGTCCGCCTAAACATACCTGTACTAAAACAGGTACAAAGTTGCATTTGCTCACATTACTAGCATCGACCTTGGCACAAGTACTAATAAGACCCTGGAGTACTGATTCCTAGATGATTTGGGCTTCGTCATCAGGTTTCCAAGGTGATATTCACTGTAAAAGCTGTTGTTTTTTTAGGCGGAGACTGAATTTTAGATGTTTTATAATGTTCTAGCTCTATTTACTCTGACACAGTAACATAGATTTTGATTCTGACACTTCTACAGCCACCCCACAGGTGTTAGCTTTCATTTGATAACAAGATCATTATGAAGGCCCTTGTGATTGTGGAGATATTCTATATTCACTGTGGGCATGTCATTTCGAGCAGAAAACCAGAAAAATGAGGTGGATAAGATCTGGTTAACTATTATTATTGGGATTCTTACACTGCTCTAAGATCAGGTATGAGTGTCTGCCATGCAGTGATGACCAAATCATTATCAATCATCATTAATTATATGATATCTTTTGGAGTCAGATATAGGCTAACGTAATGTTAACTTGTGTCACCAGGCCATGTGATCGCTATTATGTAGAGTCCGCTTCATCGTGTCCATAACCGTCTGAAGTTTATTCGGGAATAAATGTACAGTTCTTTATCCGTATCCCGTCTAGGTCTTCTCATTTTCACTTCTCACTGTAAACAAGGAGCAATCCGAACACCGAAACACATTCGTTTGGAATGACGAAATACTAGATCATCATGTAACAACATGTTTTTTTTTTACCATGGTTGCTGCAAGAGTAATTACAGTGTTACTACACTTGTAACTTCATGTGCAGGGGTAACCGAACCCAGCACAGAAATGAAATGTCCCTGCGTACATTCTGTGCTTTACTAGAGAACAGCGTGTGTGTTTATTGAGGGATATCTGCCTCTTAGCCGTTGTAGGAAGTGATGCATATTTCAGATGCTGCCAGTGGTTATGTAATGAGGGCTGCAGCCTGGGGGTTGTGCTGAAGCCAGGGACCCTGTGCTCTCTTCTGATTAAGTGCCAAGAAGGAGGACCGGGGGTTATGTTGAGTGTCTGCTCGATCCAAATCCCAACGGCTTTCCTCAAGATTGAATTATTGACTGTGTGAAAACTACACCACACATCCACCTCCCCCAGAAATGCAGTTGTTGAAGTTGAAGTAGTTGAAGCTGGTTGACAACAAGGATACCAAATAAGTAGTGAACAGTGGATATCATTTCATTCTCATTTCATATTCAGATGAAGATGATGTCGCCAGTGTTCTCGCCAATCTGGATTTTAACCACAATTCTTCCTTCTTCTAGCGTTGTGACTGACAATGGCCCCTAGCATAGATTTGTTTTCCTTATGATGGCTTACTTACTTAGACAAATGTAGGCCTACTTTGGATAAAAGCGTCTGCTAAAATGTCTAAAATGTAAATGTAAATGTAAATAGGTATTTAAATGTAAATAAATAGTGGAATTATTCCGGGTCGACTAGAGAGCGCTCTACACGCTCTACATGCTCTCCCAGGGACACTTCATAGAGATCTCGCCAACATCTCGTCTGACCGCTTAATAATATAGTAATATATGCCATTTAGCAGACGCTTTTATCCCAAGCGACTTACATTGCAGTGAGTGCATACATTTTTCAGTATATATGCTCCCTGTGGGAACCATGACCTTGAACATGAAGATTGTATAACATGGTGACCAGTGCTCTCTCTCTCTCTGTATTCTGTAGCCTTCTTCTGTAGATGTGCTCTGATTTCTAGAAGATGTAATTGGCATGTCATCAGGACACGTGTCACGCTTTTTATTTGAAAAATAACAGGAAACAATTGAACAATTCCCAGAAACAGGGACCATACTCGGTGAGCCAAAAAAACGGCCTCCTTGGACAACAATGCCTGGCCCGAACCTCAACTCCAGGAGTGATTCAACATGGCAGTTACCCCAAAAAACCACAAGCACCCCCGTTAGGGGATCTCTCGTGGTCAGTGTCAAGCAGAGATAGGATACCTCATTTCAAAACTTGAATTGGCCGCCTCCCCGGGGGGAACATGGTCTTTTACTATTTATGATTGCCAACAGACTGCTGTGTTGTGTGCTAGCTTTAAAAATGAGGCATGGTGAGAGAAAAAATTCTCACAAACGGTTCCTCTGATGAGTTGGCCTGATAGGATTGCCTGGCGGCTCGGTTGGTGTTGTCAGGAAGAATGCAGTGCCAGACCGGAGTGGCCTTAGCGAAATCCAGTTGCTAATTCCTTATATCCTCTGTAGTCAGTTGCTAGCGCTAGCTATGCTCTGTGCCAGTGGAGGGCTGGGTCTCCCAGCTTCGGGGCCCCTCTCCTCTGGTCACATATCCAATAGCCCGAGGTCCCGCTGGGTAAGCGGCAGCTCCTAGCATCAGTAGTGAGATCAGAGCTTTGCTGTGAGCGCCAGGATATATCCTCCGCTTTGAAGCTCAGAGGGCTGCGCAGAGTTCAGCCAGCTGCAGGCTTTAATGGATCAGGTCTGACTTTTTACAGAGATGCCGAAGAGACCGAGCTATTTGCTGGGCTAGGCTCAAAGTTGAGAAAGACAAAGGCGTCGTCTAACAAGCTCTGCTTGTTCTTTCCCTTCTCTATTGTCCACGACGTTGTTTATTTTTAGGCTCTTCCTGGAAAAGACTCGAAGAAGCATCGAATTCAACGATTCCTTTATTGACGATACGCAATCCGTCGGAATTCCACAGAGGCAGGGTGCAAATGCTAGTGCCGTTTATCCAATGATGGACCACTTCAATCAGAGAGTAAAGTAGGTTCACACGAAATGTCTTCATTTATCGATTTATCAACGACGTGATGAAATCTCCCATCAACCTGGGGCAAGTGGAGGCTAACACCTGTCAGGTGCAGTAGTGTGACGTTCACGACTGAGGCAGGGGTATGATGTGAGGCTGACGTGGAGGCACTGTGCATCTGTGCTAGACCACTCGTATTCTCTTTAAACAGCCGAAAGGTCACGGTACAGACACAACACTAACTTGGATCCGGTGGAAAATTGTCATGTTTACAGACAATTAACATTAGGCCTATGTGTTCCCGGCCTTTCCGCCATTAACAGAAACTCCAAATAATAAAGAATAACCTCTGTATGGCTCAGGTAAGGAATCATCAGTCCCTCCCTCCCTCCCTCCCTCCCTACCTATCTCCCTCCCTCCCTCACTCCCTCCCTTCCTCCCTCCCTGTATATCTCTCTCTCCCTCTCTCTCTCTAACTCTCACCGCCTCTCCTCTCCCTCTCCCTCTCGCTCTCTATCATTCTATCACACCCACACTTTCTTTCTTTCACTCTCACGTCTCTCATTCACCCTCAGTGTGTGTGTGTGGAGATACAGGAGGTTCAAGGTTGTCACCCCCTCCCAGCTTTGATCAATAACTGAAGCTGCACATACAGTACTGCACATACAGTACACCCTATGGAATTTCCGGATTCTAGCAATACGTTCATGTGAACCAGTCCACTGTGACATGAGACGAGCATAATAAGATATTCTTGGTATTCATTAAGTGTCTCACCCTTGTGAGTAGTTCTGGAGCAAGCCGAATTTCCGGCTTGGAAAAACTGCCTAGAACGTGTTTTTACACAGCTTTTCTAGACACCCAAAGACGCTTTACAAACTGAGAAGATCGAGTAGTAAAATAAAAAGAAACAAAACAAATAGATAAAAGAAAGTATAGGGGTCTAATACATTTTTAAATTACTAAATCTAAATGTCTTTGTAGGACAATCTACTCTGTATACTGCAATTACACCTGGATTTCGAGCGGAAAAACGTGATCATATCATTTCATATCAATCATATCTATCATATCTATACATCATATCTATGATATCATATCTATCATATCTATACATCATATCATATAATGTTTAGATTACTAAATCTAAAGCTAGGTGTCTTTGCAGGACAATCTACTCTTTGTATACTGCAATTACACTAGATTTCGGGCGGAGAAGCGGCGAACAAGCAACGCCAGCGTCCTCTCTCTCGACCAGCATTTTTTGAAAAGTGGGATAGGAAAGGTAAAAGGTCAAAAGGTACTATGGGAAATGTAAAAAGATAAGGGGTTTCAGTTAGCACATTATTCAGTTAGCATGTCTGTCTTAGAAATATCACTGTGGGCATAATTAGCTTCCTGGTTCCCCAGCTATCCACCATTACAGGTAATTATGCTAATGACAAGGATTCTACGAAAGTAACGTCTCCCAAGTCACGACCGGCATTGACATGCCTACTGCACGCTAATGCTACCTCCGTGCACCGAAAATGTTATTTTCCATTTGTGTAGGTGTGCATGCATGCATGTAGATGTGGGCTCCTCCAGAGCATGCTAGGTATGTATAGCGGGTATCCCATGAAACATTCAAGTGCTGGAGTATGCTGCCTCCATCGCTGGTTAGGGAAGATGGCTGAAGACATGTTCCATTCATCAGGGGTTTGAACTACTAGTGCTTGAGCAAGTGTCCAAATTGCACAATTGGCACATGGAAGCATCAGGATATGGAATATTCATGTCACTACTCATTATAAAGTATAACCACATGGCCATGTATGTCTGCATTATGTCATACATGTATTTACATTTATTAATTTTACAACATTTCCCAACGAGTTGGAATTACTCAAACACTCTTACTCACCATGATGGGTTTTTTGGTTATTTTGATATCAACTTCAGTGTTCAGCACCGGTGAAACAGTCAGTATCAAGAGTATGAAAAGTACATTCACACACACGCATGGACGCACGCATGGACGCACGCATGCACGCACGCACGCACGCACGCACACACACACACACACACACACACACACACACACACACACACACACACACACACACACACACACATCACACTGTTAAGGAAGTGTGATGGAATCCTGTGTCTCATTATTGGCTGGGCTGGTCGACTGGGCAAACTGCAAGTGTGTGTGTGTGTTCGACTTAGGATGGTGGGCCATCTGCTCCAGTCACTGAGACGGATGGGGAATATTCTGCTGTCCGCTGGAAACAGACAGAGGCGGACAACATAGCAGTGGTCCATATGCTGAGGATAAGAGACTCTATTAAGAACTGAAACCCCCCTGTGTAGAAGTGTGGAGAGTAGACAACTGGACTGGAATGAACCAGCCAGTAGGTCTGTCTGTCTGTCTGTCTGTCTGTCTTACTAGAGTTACTACCATCTGTCTGTCTGTATCCAGTTTGTTTGTCTGTCTGTCTGTCTGTCTGTCTGTCTGTCTGTATCTAGTTCAACACTGTGTAACATCAAAATGACAACTGAATCACACAATACAACATTGTTAGTACAGTTGCTACTAGAGTTATTACCAGGGGTGCACACAACTGGTGCGCCAGTGCGCATGCGTCGCCAAAATGCATGCTGCGCGGCAGACCAGCCGCATGAAGGCGCTCTTGCGCACCAACAGCTGGAACCGCTGGGAGAGGAATTTACTTCCTCAAAATCCAACTGCTGACTGCTGACTGCTGCATCACTGAGGCACCCGACGAGCCGTCAAAATGTCCAAGACGCAAGCCCCACTAAGTAACTATTTGCCGTCCCCTCAGCCGAAGGCCCGACGAGTAATCCATCACAACAGTCGACCGACGACGACCACGGCGACTCCCCTCACGAAAACATTCGGAAAGTTTCGTAACTCGTACTTTCATTCCGCGTATCGCATATCGCACGGTTATCACGCCGCCACATGAAAATTCTGTCCAGAACGACTCGTCGCTAAAAGGAAAAACAACACTAAGGGACTTCACGTTTCTTTTCTCTGAAGCTTTCAAATGTTCAGACGTTTGTTTTACAGCTTCATTATCGCACCTCGACCCCTGACCCAGGGAATATGGTTGGGAATTCTATTAGAAAAAAAAGACTTGTTGCACAATCAAAATAATGAGCTATTTAAAGTGATAACCTACAACATCCTCTACAATGGTTGAAATTGAGGACAGTGATAACAGCAGTCAAGAGAGCAGGGATGATGATGATGATTAAGCTTGTAGCATAAATAAATGCTTAGGTTGTAACTTTTTGTTGAAAAGTTGATTTCAGTGTTTACAGAGCAGTGCTTAAAGAGATGTCCATTTATTTGTGTTTAAAGAACAGACATTCAGTTAGTGCTTAAAGAGATGTCAGTTGATTTCATTGTGTTTAAAGGAGTCTGACAGACTTTCATGCTTAAAGAGCAGTCATTTGATTTTGCATTTGTTTCTTTTGTTTTCCACACAATCATTTGTTCGTTCATCTTTATTTATGAATAAATGTCGTTTTGCTAATATAAGTTATCCATGTATCCCTTTTTTATCCATCCTGTGGGACGGGTCGTGACTCGCCAGCTCGGGGAGCACCAAGCAGCATCCCTAGGTGCTCCTCTGAGCACTGGCCCCAAAAAGTTGTGTGCACCCCTGGTTATTACCCTCTCAAACACAAAGCAATTGCAACATTACTGTACAGTTGCTATGAAAAAAGTCATGTTTGTGTTATATATTCAATGTCAGTTCAATCACCTGGTTAACTGAGAAGCTTTTGAAGTAGGACCATACATGAGAAATTGCTAAGATCAGTCTAACAATAACACAGTAGACAGAACTAACCCTAACCCTTTGACTGCCAATGCCCTCTGGCCCGAGCATAGATTACTTTTTCTTGCGATGACTGATGGTTAGATGATTCTCTTTGGATAAAAGCGTCTGCTTGATGCCAAAAATATACATGTAAATGTAACCCTGACTGAAGTAGAAAGAGCGCAACTTGGACTTTGAATTTACAAGCCTGAAGCAGATACTGCTTAGCAATCCATTTCTTTTTGCTCTGAGTGCTGGCTTTTATGCTTTAAACACACATCATTTCCTACCCTCAAGATCTCTGTTGCATGCAAGCGATTAAATGTATGACCATCACATCAATTATTCAAATAGCCTGATAGATATCCTTTCAGATTGATAATGAAATAATACCAGGAGAACTGAATCAAAAGTACCTTTAAGTGCTCCTTCCTTCCATGTGTTGTTAAAGGAAAGTGATTAAATTCTCGCTTTTAAAAAGGATGTGCTATAATGGTGATGTAATGGCTTTTGGTCATCCCATTTTCGTGAATCTTTCAGCACAAGAATAGGTTTAACCCTAGTTGCTACATTTCACATAGTTCTTATTGCTTAGTGTTGTGCAGGTAGGTTACAATATATATTTTGAGAAATATTTTTACATAATTATACTGTATAATCACATCATTAATAACAACAAAAACGACCTACATTCAGCAAGCCAGCAAGCAAGACAGCACCTTTCAGACATTGGATATTGACATCTTAAATATATACAAATGAAATAAAAAAATATCAAAAATAAAAAAACAAATAAAACACATACATTTGTACAAACGTATCTCCCAGCTTCTTATTCGCTAGTGGTACCCCTTATAGCATTTCCAAAGTGTTCCATTTGAGTGACAATGTATTCATGGGAAAGGGTTAGGGTTAGGGTTAGGGTTAGCCATTTTAAGTCATTAAAAAATGCGTAATGCCATTGGCCAGGGAAGTCAAGTCAATAATGGAAGTAGGCTTCCTAAACCTGTTAAGAAAGGGAAAATTATGGTGATTATGGTGGGCCATTAGTTAAATTAGTATGGAGCTTTTTATGCCCCAAGCAGGATCATCTTACTACAACATAGATCTTTAATGGAGGCCCCCCCAGCTAGAGCAGTTTTACCCCATGCAATAATTAGAGCTTTTCCACAGATCCGGTCTTGGAGGAAAACGTTCCTTAATTGCCACCTTTGTCGCAATTTCGCAATGCTACTGAACAGATAATAACAGTTAGACAGTGTAATTGTTACTTCATGAATACGTTTGCCGAATTGTACTAAAGAAGCTGGTCGCTTGTTCTCCGCTACAGCCTCCTCCTTGTTGACGCACCGGTTTGCAGAGAAGTGTTACATAAAGTCAAAGTATACCCCTGCGAAAGGCCTGTAATTGGACATGAATATACTGTAGGTGTTGGCTAAAGCATTGAACCCCTCAGGCTTGAGAGCTCTTTGATAGATGGCCAGGTACACATGCATACATACATATTCCTCTTCCTTTAATCAAGACTGGCGTTGGCGAGGAGAGCAGCCCCCATTGTTTTGTTCTCTTGTGGAATCAATGCGCTGGTCAATGACTGTGATTACCAGACCCTTCATCTTCCCTCCCACGCCCTCCCTGCCTCTCAGCGCCGTGCAGATAATGGGAGAGCGGCACGTTAACCTGGCATCACTGTGATTTTCTTGTGTTAACCAGAAATAAGATGAGACGACCCGGGTATTGTTTATCTGCCCTGTTCTTCATGAAGTATGTAATAAACAAAGCCAGGCATGTGTAGAACACACATTAAGTACACACTGAGTAGTGTGTTTCTGCTCCTCTCAATGGAGGCATTTCTTCAGCCACCCACATCTCCCCACTATTGGGATGTGTTTCCTGTGAACAGCGGTGCATTATGTGACAGGACGTCACACCTCAAGCGGGGATTGATTAGCCCAAGTGTCGCAATTAACTAACCAATCCGCGCCTGGAGGTGCGACATCCTATCCCATAATGTTCAATTTTTAGAGTCCCTTCGATTAAATCAGTGGAGGGGATATTCACCATGTCTACATCCGATTCTGCAGTCTTCCCCTTGTTAGGACATTTATTTTTTCGGTCCAAAGAAAACGTTTTAAAAACCATACCCACTCAAACCCAGAGACGTTAAAAAGACGGGAGAGTCACTTAGCGCATGGCGTGTCTGGTCTGCATCCACAGAGAGAGTTCTAGCTCATTAACTCAGCTTTGTGTGTCTGCATTAATAATGTAGGGCCGTCGTGAGAGCGGAGATGTACTCAAAGACCTGCCATCTTGTTAATGCACCATTAATCACACAGGTTAAGACAACCGCCTGGGGCGGGGTCAAATAGCAGGGCTTCCTGTCCCTCAGTCACAGGGATCTGCCCACTCCGGTGGGGATGATCCTGGCGGTCATGTTCAGACTTCTACATGGGAGAATAACTGTTTAAAATGGAGGGGACGCTCCCAGGATCAGAGAGAGAGAGAGCACAAGACCGGAGAGGATGGGAGGGGTTTCATCGATGGCCTATGCTCCCTAGAGAATTTAAAGACCTAAGCGATGCTACCATATGAATATGAATACTCTTATTCTTTTTTTTTTTTTGGTCTCAAATTATTTTCTGTATGGTTCTGCTATTGAACATAGCCCTGTTCTTTTTCCTCAAGGTTAACCATCCAGGGCTGTAGGTGCTATAGGGAAAGCCTTATACTACAGCCTAACACAGTGTTAAGTAATCCCCTTTTGACGATCCGATCTTGAAACATTTCACATGTTTTCTTGGGGGCCTCAAAGTGATTTTCATGGATCCAGTCAAACACAAATGGGATTTGGTTGAGGTTAAGCCAGGGAATTCCACAACTCCTCTCGGAATTTCAAAATTCCGTTCCACACCGTCTGTGAACAAAGATGGATGAAAGCACAAAATCGAGTACTGTTTCGAAGGTAGTGTGGGAAGAAACGGACCAAACGGAACTGAATCATCTGTGTCTAAGCAGGCTGAGCGAGGGCTGCCCTTCTGTGTCCTCCTGGGTATTGCCACACTTGATCAGACCAAATCGCACTTTTGGATTGACTGCAAAAAAAAAGGACTTTTAAGGCCCCTTCCGCCTCACTCACATACCACCTTTTTCCACCGTTCTGAACCGAATCAATGCTCCTTTCATCCTCCCTGTGGAACGACTCGCCAGGAGAAGAAGTGTCTCAGGCCTCACTGCTTGCTTTGACATTTCCCTCCAGCTCCCTACAGGGGACCCCAGGTTTGACTCAGCGCCCCCCCCCCACCCCCCCCGCCCTCCTCCTCTCCCCGGGTGGATAATCCAGAGGTTTGAACCGCCAGCGCTTGTGATTAATGATATGTCTAGTAGTGGCGACCCATGTTCTCTCCGTGTGAAGCCTGGGGTGAGGTCTTAGCAATTATGGCGTCGGTTGGGAATGCAGCTGCTGGCTAAAGAAGAAGAGATATTGATCCCCGAGGGGGAAATTATAATTTTTTTGTGCACCCGCACAAAACCCCCCGAGACACCACACATATGCACCCCAGAGGGAGAACAGAGCTCTGGGCACAGGGTCAGACCCCAACAGACTCCCCTGGAGCAGTTAGGGGTTAAGTGCCTTGCTCAAGGCCACAATGTCTATCGTAAGAGGAATTAGATCTGATGCCCCCAGCAACTCTATAGTCACCAGCTCACCTCCATCTCCCTCCTGGAGTGGGGATCGAACCAGCGACCTAACGATTGCTGGCCGGCCTCTGGAAACTCTAGGCTATACCTGCCGCCCTAACATAGACGAAGACTGACAGGACCTTTATAAATGACATACAGAGCCTATAATTGTAAGTAGTAAGTAAATGTGATCAATTGCAAAGACAAAGCTCATGTACTTGATCCGACTCATACACTACACAGCATTGTCTATTGGTATTCTGTATTCTGGCCATTTTCAGCACACACAGGCACTGTAGCTACCCAACAGTGGATTCATGCATTAGTCTCTCTCTGCAAATTTCACCAGAGCACAAATGACACATTTGCAACTGTGCAGATCCCTCTGCTTTTCTGGGGACCAGCTGTTCTCTGAACAGGCCAACAGAGGAGAAGCCTCGTCAGTTGAAAGCATCTTTTAAAATGAGTGGTTCACAGATGATAATTGGTTACATGTTTCAAAGTTGAAATGATGTATTTGAGAAACAGATATCCTGTGTTGAGATTGCTTTTCCTGCACCCTTAACTATTTCAGATATCAACAACACAGTCTCCTAATTAAATCGTGTACACAATAGTACACATTGCCAATTGCGTGTCCTGATTGACGCATCGGAGAGACTTTTGGATGATACATCAAACATTTAAAAGATGCTATGCGGAGGGTGAATTAATTTGCGTGATTTACATAAGAAGTTATGCTAATCTAATTAACTAATCTATTAATTTTGTATTACGTGGTGGTTAGGCAGTATTAGGCATCAAGGTACGGGTAAATTGTCTGAGGAAGGCATTAGCAAACATTAGCATTCGCAACAATAATGAGCTAATATTATTGTTGTCCATAGTGCGATTTGAACCAGCGACGTGGGGGATGTTTGACAAGCTGTTCATTCTTCCACCACCCCACTAGTCTCCTTATACGGTGTTCTGCCTTTTGTATTCACCAGCCAGCAGCACTAAAAGCATCACCCAGGACACATCATTTGGAAAACATACTATTCTAGATTGGTACACAAATTGAGTCTTACAGATATTGTGATTTTGTTGGAAGAGTACCAAGATTTAAAAAACAACAACATAATCTTAAAGCTGATTTGCTGGCCTAGCATGGCCTTGTCTGCGTCACTTCCCTTTGTGTCCATGTCCTAGTCCTGTGGACTCCTGCCATAGAACAGAACAAGTTGGTATACAGCAGGGAACAAAAGAAACAATACGACTCCCAGAGAATGCTATGGCCTAGCTTAGTAGCCCAGCAGACTGGAAAAAAACCCGCATTAGTTATAAGCCTTTGTATTCCTCCTTCACATTGTCATGGACCTCAAGTTGCTTTGGGGCCCTGTGGTGCAAAATATTGGACGCGGTGAGGGTTGATTTTGTGCCAAATATGAATACCCATGCTGAATGGCAGAATGAACCGCACATCACAGGTGGATTGGGGCCCTGTTTTAATCAGGCTTCATCAGAGCTTGTCAGCTCTTCAATTGTAAGGAAACCAAGTCCATTTATAGCCTGACCAGCTCCTCCACCTCTACCTCTCCCCCACTCTTTTCCTATGTACCAAGTTCTCCCAATGCTCTTCCAGGTGTTCTGAAGCCCCTCAAGTGCTTTCTCTGGCAGCTTAACAGGAGCTTTCATCTCTGTTGGACATGACCTTTGTGTACATGGTTCTCGGTTATATATGCATCTTAGTTCATCTGTCCTACAGCAACATGTGTGTGAATATTCTGAACGTGGTGTGTATGTGTGTGTGTGTGTGTGTGTGTGTGTGTGTGTGTGTGATAGATATCAAGGTAAACCAAGGGATTGTTTTCAAGAGGAACTAGTTTGTATAACACTTGTTTAATCAGAGAGCTACCGCTGATGAAACTCCTCGAAGTTAACGACCTTATTTCTCGTTCGACTCCTCCCTCTTTTTCCTGGCCTGGAGGCTGAATACTTTGTCTTCAGGGTGAGCTGTCAGAATGTGATGAATGCCAGTGGAAGACTAAGGTCTCAAAACTTGCACACATTATTAAGGGCAATTTTCAGAATCAAACACCTCAAAGCACAGAGCAAACCGCCGAAACAAGCACCCAGTTATGGGTTATCACCACCTACTGTACCTGAGGGAGGTTTACTGGAAAACATCAAGAGTTCAAGGCCATTCTTTGAAAAAGAGGACTAAACTGCCTTCATCTTGAATGAAAGACTGAGGACTACAAAACAGTTCTACATATAAGAGAGCAAAGAAGCAGCAGAGAAAGGTATAGAAAATGCTGAGAAACTTTCCACCTCGTTCTCAGAAATGCCTTCTCTCTCTCTCCCTCTGTCTGGCTCAGAGGCAGGTGCTCAACCAATGTACCACTCAAGTGACTAATTAATTAAACTTAATTTCTACTCTAGGCACAGAGGGCTGTATTCTGGTGGGTTTCTAAGCCGGCTAGCTCTTCGCTGGTGGATTGCAGTGTCCCATTCATGCTTTGCCTTGCCTCGTCGTGTTTGATCTCAGATTTAGCAAGGCAGATGAAAGAAGCAATTATTAGGTCCCTGGATCCACTTAAGAGGAGTGCCTTACACAAAATTGGTGTGGTAGTCTTACATGCCAAGCTTGAGTACAAAGTGAGGTTTCTCTTTTGTTTTCTGCAGTGGTAGAAGTGTCAGAAGGGGGTAAATAATTAATGGGTCGTATTTTGTTGTAACAACCCAAGATGCTCACAACAAGTCTGTAAATAAGAGTCACCCAGTAATGTTTCCATGGAGAGAGATAGAACGAAAGAAAGAGAGGGAGGGAGAGATTGGGGAGATATATAGAGAGAGTGGAGGATAAATGAGTTGAGGTTGTCACAATCTAGAAATGATGACATATTAATTACATAAGTATTCAAGAAACCAAAGTTAATTCTGAGCTCATGTATTATGCCGAGTTGACAGGAATGTTTCAATACACTGACAATACGAACTATAGAATCACAGAGTGCTCTATACATAGACACATTCAGAGAAATGTACCAATACTTCTTCTCTCAAGGCATCTTTAATACTCAGAACCATCTCTTTGTCCAGCTGAATCTTTACCAGATGTTGCACTTGACCTCTCTGTATACTTCTCATAGGGGACAGTTTGTCATCCCCATAGATATTACTGTACATCCTGTTTTCTGAACTCTCAATCTCAGATGTAATCTTGGCCTCTTCTGCATAATGCTCAAGACTCTGTTATTGCCACAGTAACCACATAACATTCCGGAGAAGCCAACATTGAGTCTTAAGTTGAAAAGTTCACTATAGCCTACTTACGTCTCTATAAAGGTTATCCAATATCGATCCACTATCCAATATATCTTATTCATAATTCAAAGTATGAATATAGCATTCATAATCAGATGATCGTTATTCTTCCACAAGAGACAGAGAGAGTGAGAGAGAGAGAGAGAGAGAGAGAGAGAGAGAGAGAGAGAGAGAGAGAGAGAGAGAGAGAGACAGAGAGAGGGGAGAGGTGAGTGTAGAATTATTTCAGGCCTGAGAGAGCCCCAGCTGCAGTGGACAACCGTTGGGTAACAGTTGGGTGTAGTCCTTTCTTCTCTCTCAGAAAATATTTCACAGGGAGATGGAGGGAGAGACAGAGGCAGAGACAGAGAGGGGAGAGGTGAGTATAAAATATTTCAGGCATAAAAGAGCCCCAGCTGGAGTGGACGACTGTTGAGTGTACTCCTTTCTTCTCTCTCAGTGGGCGAAATAAGTATTCAGCACATTAACAATGTTTACGTCAACATATTTCCATTGAGGGGGCAGCTGCGGTGCAAGAGGTAGAGCCGGCGTCTAATGATCTCAAGGTCGGCAGATCGGCAGTTCAAACCCCGGCTGGCTACATGTCGAGGTGTCCTTGGGCAAGACACTGAACCCCTAATTGCTCCCAAAGAGCGTGCTGGCGCCTTGCATGGTAGCTTGTCGCCATTGGTGTGTGAATGTGTGTGTGAATGGGTGAATGAGAGGCCATTGTAAAGCGCTTTGGAATAAGGCGCTATATAAGTCAGTCCATTTACCATTTACCATTTGCTCTATACATAGACACATTCAGAGAAATTGACCAAGACTTCTTCTCTCAAGGCATCTGACTCATATCTGTAACCAATCATTTCAAACCGGCATATTTCCCAACCAAATGAAAATAGCAAAGGTCATTCCTATCTACAAAAATGGAAACAAGCACAGTTTTTCCAACTATAGACCAATTTCTCTCCTTCCTCAGTTCTCAAAAATATTAGAAAAACTTTTTGTAGTAAGACTGGACGATTTTATAGAAAAACAAAACCTACTGAGTGACCATCAATTTGGATTTAGAGCAAATCGATCCACTACAATGGCAGTGATGGAATTGATTGAAAAAATATCCACAAAAATTGAAAGTAAAGATTATACTGTGCAGGGGTGAAAGTGGTTTGAGTTTCTTACAGGAACTATAGGCTACTACCCCAACCTTCATCGTTTCATATTGTTCTCCTCCTGCCCCCAGCTTCATGCATCCCTGAACACACACATCGTGGTGTTGGTGTCGAAATTAGAAACACTTTAGGGCTGCCATGTTTCACCAAAAGTTTGGAGTGAGAGTTTTTGGTGGTGGAGCGACCCAAAACTGTGCACGTTTTGGTAGCGGCGGCCCCTCTCTCCCACACAATTATTTGTGCTAGTTTCCTGCAATTTTAAACCAGCACAAGAAATGAAAATAATTGGAACATTTGATAAAACAAGAGAAATTCAGATAATATATCTTAAGTCTTAATAAACAAATACAGTAGCCTACAGAGTCTAAAACAAAATTGGGCCTCATCAAGTGAACTCAACCCCTTGGTCAGCAGCAGAAAGACCCTTGGTCATCATCTTATATACAGTGCATAGATGGCTATCATGTTATACAGTACATACCAGGGTTTTTCCTGGGTCAAAATCAAGCCTTGGAGGTTGATGTTGTGCACGCGCAGTGCGCCCAAATTTTCTTTGAGGGACCTCCAATTGTTGTATTTGTATTGTAAATTGTAATTATTATTATTAATAATAATAATAATAATAATACGATGCGATTTGAAAGTACCAGTAGGCTACCAGATACGTATGCACATATTTTGCCAGATGGAATTGACAATTTCCAGCCCAACCAGTCTACAAGCTGCCGAATCCACCCGTCCAGTGTGACCAAAAGTAGCCCAATCTGGCAACACGGCTTGCTTATGGAAGCATATAGTGGACTAAGTTCAAATGTTAATGCAATTTGAGATTGCATTTGCATGTTCCACTTTTGCATGCATTCTTTCAGACAATATTCAAATTCAAATGCAATTCTAATGAGCGGATGTGTTTCCTAGAACATATAAATGCAATTGCTAATCACATTATTGCATTACAATTTGAATATTGACTCAAATAACGCAGGCAAAAGTGGCAAATGAATATGCTATTTTGGGATTGCATAGTAATTTTTACATTAGAATGAACTTGTCAGTTACAAAGCAGCGCATGACTTTGAAAATTAAATGTCAAATGGCTTTGCATTATCATTTTAATATTGACAGCGAATGTGCACATCAGGTACATGAAAATGAAAATGCAAATCATTAGAATTGCATTTGAATTTGAATATTGTCTGAAAGAATGCATGCAAAAGTGGAACATACAAATGCAATCTCAAATTGCATTAACATTTGAATTCTGTCCACTATATGCTTCCATACGGCGCGACTGTAATCCCGGTCGGACTGTCTCAGTGCCCAGTGCTGCCCACCCAACCACGTCGCGTCGCGTCGGGTCTACTGTAAAGCGGGTTAACATGTCCTTTTCAAAGGTATTAAAATAGACGCAACGAAACATAACGTCAGCCATGTGTTTCCTTGTTGGAAATTATGGATCGTGAATCGTGATTGCTTCTGCACTCTGCAGCAATCGGATTTTGATTGACAGGCAGCTGCATCTCTTCCCCCAACGGCGTTCCGGCACAGAAAGTCTTGCCGGAACGCCGCACCGGACCGTTCCGGCCCACTTTCACCTATGTACTGTAGGGATATTCATAGATCTAAAGAAAGCATTTGATACTATTGATCATAGATTATTAATAAGAAAACTTGATAGATATGGAATTAGAGGGATAGCAAATGTATGGATTAGAAACTATCTTGATAATAGACACCAGTATGTACAAATAAACAATGATACATCTGAACTGCTAAGGGTCACATGTGGGGTCCCACAAGGTTCAGTGCTGGGTCCAAAGCTGTTTATTTTATACATCAATGATATTTGCAATGTGTCCAAGTTGTTAAATTTTGTTTTGTTTGCAGATGATACACATTTATTTTGTTCTGGCAAAGATTTGGAGCAGCTTCTGGATACAGTGGAAACGGAACTAAAAACTATAAAACGATGGTTTGACACAAACAAGTTGTCATTGAACTTAGAAAAAACTAAACTTATGATATTTGGAAATCGAAAAATTAATAGTCAAGTACAAATCAAGATAGATAATGTTGAAATTGAAAGAGTTTATGAAAACAAATTTTTGGGAGTTGTTATAGACCACAAACTATGTTGGAAAACACACATAAACTACTTAAAGACTAAAATATCAAAGTCTATTGCAATACTGCATAAAACGAAAGACATACTTAATCCAAATTCATTACACATATTGTACCGTTCTCTAATAGTTCCATACATAACCTACTGTGTGGAAGTGTGGGGAAACACATGCAAAACAATCACAAATCCAATGTATTTACTACAGAAAAGAGCTATACGAATTATAAACAGAGCTGCCTATCAAGAACCAACTAACAAATTATTCATAAACACCTATGATCTCAAATTTAAAGAATTGGTGGACTTCAAAATGGCACAAGTAATGTATAAAGTAAAAAATAAGATGCTTCCAGACTGTATCCAGAGACTATTTCAAGTTAGACAGAGTAATTATGAACTCAGAGGAATATGTATGTTTATGAAAACAAAGATTAGAACAAATGCAAAACAAAGATGTATAACAGTTAAAGGAGTTAATTTATGGAATACTTTTGAAAAGGAAATGAAAATGTGTAGTACATTAAAAGGATTTAAAATATTATTTAAAAATAAGATGATTAACAAGTATAAAACAGAGGTTTAAATATAGTTTTTGTTTGGTATTTTTTGAACTTTTTGTTGACATGCGTAAGTGACATTTTGTTTATAAAAGTTTCAATGTTTTGATTATGCACTCATGGGGGTACATGTATACATGTAACAAGGGTAGGCGCAATAAGCCACGGCTTCAGCCTACACCTTTTTGGTCCTGGTGTTATAAATTGTGACTATGTACATTTTCTTATATCTGTATTGTGAATTGTATAGGGGACCAAAATAAACATTCTCAATCAATCAATCTTTAATACTCAGAACCATCTCTTTGTCCAGCTGAATCTTTACCAGATGTTGCATTTGCCCTCTCTGTATACTTCTCATAGGGGACAGTTTGTCATCCCCATAGATATTACTGTACATCCTGTTTTCTGAACTCTCAATCTCAGATGTAATCTTGGCCTTCTGCATAATGCTCAAGACTCTGTTATTGCCACAGTAACCACATAACATTCAGGAGAAGCCAACATTGAGTCTTAAGTTGAAAAGTTCACTATAGCCTACTTACGTCTGTATACAGGTTAAACGCTCACTATCCAATATAGCTTATTCATAATTCAAAGTATGAGTATAGCATTCATAATCAGATGATCTTCCACAAGAGACAGAGAGAGTGAGAGAGAGAGAGAGAGAGAGAGAGAGAGAGAGACAGAGAGAGGGGAGAGGTGAGTGTAGAATATTTCAGGCCTGAGAGAGCCCCAGCTGCAGTGGACAACCGTTGGGTAACAGTTGGGTGTGTAGTCCTTTCTTCTCTCTCAGAAAATATTTCACAGGGAGATGGAGGGAGAGACAGAGGCAGAGACAGAGAGAGGGGAGAGGTGAGTCTAAAATATTTCAGGCATAAAAGAGCCCCAGCTGGAGTGGACGACTGTCGAGTGTACTCCTTTCTTCTCTCTCAGTGGGCGAAATAAGTATTCAGCACATTAACAATGTTTACTTCAACATATTTCCATTGAGGGGGCAGCTGCGGTGCAAGAGGTAGAGCCGGCGTCTAATGATCGCAAGGTCGGCAGATCGGCAGTTCAAACCCCGGCTGGCTACATGTCGAGGTGTCCTTGGGCAAGACACTGAACCCCTAATTGCTCCCAAAGAGCGTGCTGGCGCCTCGCATGGTAGCTTGCAGCCATTGGTGTGATGAGAGGCCATTGAGAGGCCGTTGTAAAGCGCTTTGGAATAAGACGCTATATAAGTCAGTCCATTTGCCATTGCAGCTATTCACATAGAATTTAGATCAGGCTCAGTGGCCTTGCGGTTAGAGTGTCCGCCCTGAGATTGGGAGATGATGAGTTCGATCCCCGGCCAAGTCATACCAAAGACTATAAAAATGGTACCCGATGCCTCCCTGCTTGGCACTCAGCATTAAGGGTTGGATTGGGGTTAAGACCCTGCAATATACCAGCGTCATGTCCAGGGGGTGTACTTGTACATCAAGCTACGGAAACAGGAGATAGGCTCCTGCCCTATGGGCCATTAGGCTTGAGAAGCATCGGTTCTCAAGGCTACTTACTATTGGTAGTAAGTCAATAAAACTACACAGCTAAAGAAACTGTAACATTCCAATCCATAAAAAAAACGATGTGCCATAAAGTGGAATGACACAGGAAAAGAGTATGCCACTAATGAGTTCTCCTACCTGTGCTAATTAGAATCAGCTGTGTTAGTGCATTTTGGTGAGTAAGCATTTCCACACTATGAAAAAGGGTTTTCCACCTCTGAATGCAAGTAAACAAAATCATTTGTCACGAAGCATTCCTGCAAAAAACCTCTCATGATGGGTAGAGGCAAAGAGCTCTCCCAAGCCAACGATTGTTGAGCACTAGTAGTATCTGGTTACCGACAGATTTCTCAACACCTAAATGTTCCTATAAGCACCCCATTGGGGCCATTATCCGCAAGTGGAAAGAACATCACTCGACCATCAACCGGCCACACACAGGAGTTCCTCGCAATATTTCTGACCGGGCAGTCAGAAAGTTAGTCAGAAGAGTAGCCCAAGAGCCCAGGACCACTCGAGCAGAGCTCCAGAAAGACCTAGAAGCAGCAGGTACCATTGTCACAAAGAAAATAATAGGCAATGCACTCACTGTGACACACTGTCACAATGTCCATTCGCCACGGCCTCCATTCACCCCGGAAGACTCCATTACTGAAGAAAAGGCATGTTGAAGCTTGTTTCAAGTTTGCTACAGAGCATTTGGAGAAGCCTGTAGTTTATTGGGAGAATGTAGTCTGGTCAGACGAGACAAAAACCTAACTTTTCGGCAACAATACGATACACCATTTTTGGAGGAGAAATAGCTCTACATATGATCCTAAAAATACCATACCTACAGTGAAGTTCAGAGGTGGAACTAGCCTAGTCAACCGCCAGACTTAAATCCAATAGAACATTTGTGGAAGGAACAAAAGATCAAGATTCACCAGCGAGCCCTGTGGAATCTTCAAGATTTAAAGACTGTCTGTGTTGAAGTATGGGCAAAATCCCATCTGATCACTGTGAGAGATTCATACAGGAAGCATCTTGAAGCTATCATTGGAAACAAAAAGTTTCTCCACGAAGTATTAAATACATTTTAGTTAGTGTGTTCTTAACTTCTTTCCTGTGTCATTCCCCTTTATTGCATATAGCTTTTTTAATGTATTGGAGTGTTACAGTTCCTTTAGCTGTGTAGTTTTATTGAGTTAATACCAATGTCTGGCCTAAATGTCATGTGAATAGCAGCAAAACATGTTGATGTGTTTAATACTTATTTCTCCTATTGTATTTGTCAGAATAGCATGAAGAGTAAAACAGCTGTAAGGTCAAACACAGGCCCCTTTCTGTCATGAGGAAAACTGAGAGTGGTTCACTAGCAGTGGCTCCAGGCAGTTTAGTAACAATGACAATGACTGCTTTTACATGCACACCATATTCCTGTATTAATCGGAATGGTGTGCATGTAAACGCAGTCAGTGTTGTTGATGACAAGTATGACCCTGCTGCACCTGCTGCTGATGATGATGATGAAATTAAAAAACTAATTAGTTTACATGTACATGCAAATAAAGCAGAGACTGACAGACATGCATTCACGCACACACGCACACACGCACGCACGCACGCACGCACGCACGCACGCACGCACGCACACACTATAATATATAATATTATTAATTATTTTAGAAGAAGAAAACAGTTTTAGGATCACTAAACACTAATCCAATTTACTGTATCGTCTGCCATAGGCTACAAGCCAAGTAATACATGGCTTGTAAACAAACTTACATTTTAGGACATGTTCAAAAGCAAGGATTGGTTGATCATCTAATTAAACATAATATGTAGTTATGTGTTTTTAGCATTTTTATGTTCTAACAGCATGTTGCGATGTGCTAAAACATGCATTAAGATGTTCATATCGATGTTAGCCAATTAGCAGCTGTTTTGCGTGTGTTTTGATTCAGAGTGACCTTCTATGGTATTTGGTTTGAGGTGTACCAACATTCAAATACATATGACATATTGTGTTGTCCGGCAACACTTTCTTTATTTTCTTTAGAAAAAGTTAAAGAGTTCATATTTGATAACAATGTATATAAATATTTTTGTTAATATTTGATGTAGTGACACCACTTCCGGTTTACCGCAAATCTACTTCCTGTTTGGGAGTTCATCCTTTGCCAGAGAGAGACCGAGACGTTGTGTGTGTTCTCCATTCATCATCCAACATCCAATGCAGATTTACACAAAGCAATGTTGTAAGTACCAAATATCAAGTGTTGGATTGGTAGCTTTATATATTAGTCATCATTTGTTGGGAATATTATGTTTTTAGTTATTATTTTGTAGCTAGATTGTTACCACAAAAAAGCGGACTTTCTAGCTAACCACTGTTTGTTTACATCCTGTTGAAACATGTTTTGTGCTGTTTGTCTTGCAGTTTTTACCAGTTCAATACACCTGATTTGAAAAGCCACTCTACGCCTCTTTCTTTGATTAACTTTATTGACAAGGTTTAGCTAGATGTTACCAGAGAACATCATACATATCTTCTTCAACTATTTAACAGATTTCAATGTATAACACATCATTTGAAAGCTTACAATCTGCACTTTCATAATCTGAAAAATGACCTTGCCTTACTTGAGGACCTTTTCACCAGACCCTGTCACATATTCAGTCTTAGTCGACTGGGCCATGATGTTAAGCAGATTGATGGACAGTTGGACAAGGCACCATCACCTCTCATTAGGCCATTAACACTCTAGAAAAAAAACACTTCCAGCAATAATTCCCTGTGATTCAGAGCTCTCAGTGAACACAGCTTTTGACAGGTCTGAGAGACCTCATGGACCTGTTCGATTCCGCAGGCCTCAAACAGCCTCCCAGGTCATAGGCTCCTGTTCCCACAGCACTCCACCCCTGCCCCACGGCTAGCCCCAAGGCCAGTGTCAGAGAACGATGAACTGATGCTAACTAATGGACACTAACTGGGAAGGCACCACACCGCATAGGGCTCCACACTGGGAGTGACATTTGGACCGTTCTACTTTATGTTTTGGAACATCTACTGTATCTACAATGTCCCATCACTTTTGGGACACACAGTATGTCTCAACATATCTGTCAGTGTTGCTTGAAATATTGCATAGCATTGACATTCTTCAATTTGTGGTCTTGGTGCATCGCTCATTTTGTCCTTTTTGTAAGTGTACTTTTTAAGCAGTGGGCTTAAAAAGCACTAGTATCATATTATACTAAACCAAACCCAGTATTCAGGGTTTCTCAGATCTGATGTATAGGACACAAGCTTTTGAAGGCCGAAAAAAAAACAGATTTATTTTCGCGAAAGAGCACATTGGCAACCCAATTAGCAATGACATAAAGCTTAAACCCACAGAGCCATTCGCTGTTGATATTAGCCACTGTACTTACTGTAACTCCCTGGTTTCCCTTCAGCTTCACCACAGTGTCCCCAGCACAGCTCATATTCACATGTCACAAGAAAAAAGAACAAAACCTTTAGCCTGGGGATTAAACCCAATGCCATCAAGACCAAAGCCTGCCTTTGAGTTCACTTTGAAGCTGGCTAGAACCCTCCTAAAAGAGACGAATGGGATATACACAGAGGAGAGAGAGACTAGCGTTGGCAGATAGCACGAGGCAAGCTGGCCTCTACCCAGGGTCTTCTTCAACACGCTGTATACTTTAGTAATGGTAGCACTAAAAAGCCAACATGACAGGACAAAGGACTGTGCGTGACGAAGGGGGCTCTAAATCTCCCCGTAATGACGAAGACAGGGAGGCTCTGGTACCAGCAGCCACCTCAGGAGCGCAGGCAAGCGCGCAGCATGACGCCCCAGCAAAGCGTCAACCACCCAGCGTTTAATGTGCCCATAGCCTCGCCGCAACCAACCACAGAGCGAGAGTGTGCGAGACATAGTTCATCTGCAGTGCCGACTGTATGAGTGAAAGCCAAGCCACTGGCTGGAACTGGGATGAGGGAAATGAACATGAGTTGGGCGGGGGTACTTCTCCGGGAGGCTATTCCTTTGATGGTAGTGATCATCTTGTCTTTGACTGGCAGCGGTGTGCAGCGGTGCCTTGTTTTGCTAGTCTCGGTTGATACGCTTAGCTAAGATGTTGATTTTGTGTTTTAGCGCATTCATTATCACAGAAGGCTATCTCGCAAAATATTTGTGACGGCAGTCTGTGAACCGTGAACAAGTCGGCAACCGATCAAATTGTTCAGACTTTTATTCGTAAAAAACATTGAAAATCAATGACACTCTCTAGTGTCACTCTCACTCGCTAGTCAAGCCAAAACATTGCAATGCAATGGATTCGGTGAGTAATCCCCATTACTACCTAGTTAACTAGAAGACTACTTTACATTGTTAGCAGGCTCACAAAACAATTAATGTTGGTACACCTCAATGAATGTTATTGTGTCATTGATTTTATGATAGCGATGCGTGTCATTGATTTTCAACAACGCTGAAATGAAAAAAAATCTGAATAAAAGTCTGAACAATTTTATTTATTTAAGTTATTTTTCTGAGTGGGGCAGTCCCACTCATATTTTTTTCATTTTATTGGACAGATAGTGAAGACAGACAGAAAAGTAGGAAGAGAGGACATGTCAGCAGGGCATGGGCCGGATTCGAACCCATTCCGACATGGGCATGTGGGCACTGCAGACCGCGGTGCTAGACCACTGGACCACCCCAGGCCACAAGTCCGAACAATTTGATCGGCTGCCGACTTGTTTCCGCTTTCACCAGCTGCTGCTCCCAATTCATCTCTTGTGAGGAAGGTAAGCCTGTTTCAGTGAGCCACAATCTCTCTGGTGGAGTAAAAAAAAAAAAGCAAAAAAAAAAAGCTCATGTCTGTCACTGTTCTTCAAATGCATTGTAGGCTTCTGACCCTAAGTATTATTACACTCTCCACTTTAGCTGTTGAAGAATAGCCCTCCTCCCCGTCCCTCCTGGTGTGTGAAGGCTTGACAGGAGAATGGGGAGAGCTCTCCTGACAATGATCCCTACCCTATCCATTCAGCCGTACCTTCCAACATTAAAACCCTCTCTGACAGGTGGCAGAAAGCCGAGGGATGTAAAGTATTCATGGCTTCTACTTTAAGCACCAAAGATAAACGTCCGCTGCTATATCCGGAACGTTACTGACGTAGTCTGATTCCCCAACCCTTGGATTCCTCACAAACACATTTTGTCCTCCTCTCCTCTTCTCCTCTTCTCCACTTCCCTCTCCAACCTCCCCTGACCCCTTCTCTCATCCCTCTATCCAATCACCAACTCGCCCCCCCCCCTCCTCTCCTCTCCTCTCCACCGTGGGGGCGGGGTCCCTAGAACAGTGGCATAGCCCATCGACTGGGACACTGCCACCCGCCCTGCATCACTGCCTACAGCTCCCTGATGTGCAGACCAGCGTTATCTCCCCATTACTGGCTGCACCAAGGGGCTCCGCATCTGAGGAGAGATGTCTGTCGTCTGTTTGGCAGGGAGAGTGTGGTGGCTGCGAACATACGTGGTGGCTGCGAACGTTTTCCATATTTCCATTCCTGGGTGGAAGACAAGACAAATGGCTAATTGTTATGATCAAACCCTGTGATGGATGTGGGAGTATTCGTTTGTTGATGGTGCTGAATCTCCCCAGGAAACGCTCATTTCATTAGGGCCTGTAATGGGAAGGTGGACACATATGTTGGTGTGAACCAGTTCCAGGTCTTGGCAGGGAGCTTATCGGCAGTATTCAACGCAACGTCAGCCAACAACCATCAACCAACACGCCCACGTGCGAAGCAATTTGTACAGTAGTCCTTTGGGCATGTTTATGTTTATGCCTACAGTCTCCAAATAACACCATAAGGTAAATCACAGGATGGCAAAGATGTGTGTGTTTGTAGTTGTGTACATACACACACACACACACACACACACACATACACACACACACACACAAACAAACACACACACACACACACACACACACACAAACAAACACACACACACACACACACACACACACACACACATACAGGCATGCACACACACACACACACACACACACACACATACAGGCATGCACACACACACACACACACACACACACACACACACACAAACACACACACACACACACACACACACACACACACACACACACACACATTTCTGTCTTGTTCTCTCCATCCCTACTCCCATGAGCACTGTGGAGCCTGCTTATTGATCTGCTGGAGAGAGGAGCGTGCCAACCCTGTAGTCTGTCTGGAGTATCAATTAGAATAATACCATTCCTCACTTTCCTGGCACCCATTGAAAAGCGGCCCAGCGCTTATCTGACGAAACGTTTGGCAAACAGAAAGGTATCCGATGTTGAATTTCAAACTCTCATGAGGTGATCGGTGCAACAGTGTGGGCTGGTAGAGACCAGTCAAACTGGTAGACAAACTACTGTAGGTTGCCCTCCCTTCGGAAAGCAGCGGGATGTCAGCCAGTTTGGATTTATGGCACTGCGTTAGGTGATCCTCGGCGATGTGATATCGAGTTGCATAGGAGACGATATATATTATTGCAATATCATCAAAGATAAATGTTTTGCTTGGGGTGGTGTTATTGGAGCAGGTCCGGAGTGCAGTCCCGTGCTCTGAGGAGAGAGATCTGTTGCTGGGTGAAGATGCAGTGGTGGTTCACTCTGTCTCATTCAGTTGGCACATTTAGGCGGCGCAATTTGTATTTGTGTGTGTGTTTTGTGTGTGTGTGTGTGTGTGTGTGTGTGTGTGTGCGTGCGTGTGTGCGAGCGGGCCTGTGTGTGTTTTTGTGTGTGTGTGTGTGATTGTGTGTGTTTGTGTGTGTGCATGCCTGTATGTATATTTGAAGAGAATCAGAATCATGTAGTATATTGTTACATCCCATAATACAAGTATAAGAGAGCAAAAAATCCGTAGGCTTTGGTTAATCGACATTGCAGTAGTAATTGCTATAGTAAAAAAACAATCAGACAAGAGACAATAGAGTCATATAATAACAGAAATAATAAATCATAGAAATAGCATGAGTATATTGCCTTGAGGTAGCAGTAGATGACAGCAGGTAAGATACAGTACACAGTATGTGTAGGGGATGAGATGAAGTCAGATATATACAGCGGTGTTTACAGATGGATCATGCTGTGCTGTGTACTTACAGTATATGAACGTGGTGGGTGTACATAAGGATGAAGTGGATGACAGATGTAATACAACGGTATTCCCAGGTGGATTATGCGTGTGAGTGTAGCGTGTAGGTAAATAGTCACCAGGCCTTAGTAGTCGGCCCAATTTGCTTCTGCTGAAGAGCGCTGCGCAACACTAAGTTTTAATGGCCATGGTCGCTAAGTCTGTAATGTCGTTCAGCAGAATTTCAGTTAGATTAGTTTCAGCCAGCGTAGAGCCTGAGGCAGGCAGGTCTCCGGCAAATGAGTGGGTGGGGAGAGATGAATATGATATGAAGATGGCGGCCATTGTCCTCGCCAATCAGGATCACTGTGAATGGCGGAATGGATCATCTTTTTTGACCTGTCGTGAGTTCTCATGTTTCTTATCATTTGCGATCACCAACCACACAGCCAGGAAACGGCCGTTAGGACTGTAGCTGACTACTGTTACTTTTTTTCTATCTTGAATTATGTTTGAACTATTAGAACTATTATTGTAGGCTACTTAGAAGCCTATTATGGGTGCTTAGGGTCACTGGGAATAGTGGATAATATTACATTTACATTTTTGGCATTTAGCAGACACCTTTCTCCAAAGCGACTTACAACAAATACATTTGACTAAGTACTGTAAGTGAATTATCTATCCATTAGTCAGAGCAGGAAAAAGTAATCTATGCTAGGGCCAGGGGCCATTGGCAGTCATAATGCTAGAAGAAAGAAGAATTAAGATGTATATATATATTAGGGGTAGAGCGGATGTAGAATATTAAATGTAACTAGAAATACATTGCTGAATCGTCTCGTAGCGACGACTTACAAAGGCCACATGTGAGTTTCACCCAAAAAATGTGTCACATTTTTCATCTCGTAGTTCATTATTTGAACATGCTATGAACGCGATCATGCAGCGTGGGGGGGGGGGGGGCGACGACGACTTTTGTGTGCTAGTTTATATTTTCTCCTCACCATGGATTGAATAAGTGGAATTTCATTCATTTCATTTCAGTCTTTCAACTTTCATCATCAACAACTATCTTTGTTCATCATTCGATTAACTCAGAAGGCAGATGCACTTTGCGGTGACACCAAAGTGGGCGGCTGTGGCTCAGGAGGTAGAGCCGCCGTCTAATGATCGCAAGGTTGGCAGATCGGCGGTTCGAGCCCTGGCTGGCCACATGTCGAAGTGTCCTTGTGCAAGACACTGAACCCCAAATTGCTCCCAGTGAGCTGGCCGGCGCCTTGCATGGTAGCTTGCCGTCATTGGTGTGTGAATGTGTGTGTGAATGGGTGAAGGAGAGGCCGTTGTAAAGCGCTTTGGATAAAGGCGCTATATAAGTGCAGTCCATTTACTTACAAAGGCCTTTTGTGTGCTAGTTTATATTTTCCCCTCCCAATATCACCATGGATTGAATAAGTGGAATTTCATTCATTTCATTTAATTCTTTCAACTTTCATCATCAACAACTATCTTTGTTCATCATTCGATTAACTCCTTAAATCTTACAAAATGTAGTGAATGCAAAAGTCCATGTTGGTCGGGGGCAGATGCACTTTGCGGTTCTTCTTCTTCTTCGGCGTATGGGTTGTTGTTTCCTCCCCACTCCACCAGGCTCGGGGCCGAGGGGCTACCCTTTTACCACCCCGAGACCTGGTTGAGGGGCTCACCCGGGCTATATTTCTGGACACCCCTCCAGAAGCCACGTCATCGTCTCGTCATCTAATACCGACAGACCATGCATCCCGTTGGGTGGGTGGTACACCGGGAAATCCAGGATAACATGGTCTGCGGTTTGGTCCTCTGCGCCACACTCGCACTTTGCGAGACACTTTGTGACACCAAAGTATTTCAGTGTTATTCAAGCGCTCTCTTAGCAGAAACAAATTGTGGCCCTCAGGGTGCATTTCTCTTTCAGTGCCTTTCTTAAACATCTGTGTCTCTGTGTCTCTACAACAACCAGGCTCAGAGAACACTTTCCCCGTGTTGATGTTGTAATCTGTGGCGCGACATGAAAAAGTAGTCCGAGCTAAGTGGGACACACAACCTCTGCCTGAGCCTCGTGCTCATTGCCTCACCACCTCCTCCCAGCCCAGATCTTCCTTTCTAACCCTTCTCATTATCTCTATTTCTCTCTCTGTCTGTCTGTCTGTCTCTCTCTCTCTCTGTCTGTCTTTGTCTCTGTCTCTCTCTCTGTCTCTCTCTCTCTCTTTCTCTCTGTCTCTCTCTCTCTCTCTCTCTGTCTCTGTCTCTCTCTCTCTCTCTCTCTCTCTCTCTCTGTCTCTGTCTCTGTCTCTCTCTCTCTCTCTCTCTCTCTCTCTCTTTCTCTCTGTCTCTGTCTGTCTCTGTCTCTCTCTCTCTCTCTCTCTCTCTCTCTCTCTCTTCTCTCTGTCTCTCTCTCTCTCTGTCTGTCTCTGTCTCTGTCTCTCTCTCTTTCTCTCTCTCTTTCTCTCTGTCTCTCTCTCTCTCTGTCTGTCTCTGTCTCTCTCTGTCTCTCTCTGTCTCTCTGTCTCCTCTCTCTCTCTCTCTCTCTCTTTCTCTCTGTCTCTCTCTCTGTCTCTCTCTCTCTCTCTCTTTCTCTCTCTCTCTCTTTCTCTCTCTCTCTCCTTTTCTCTCTCTCTGTCTGTCTCTGCCTGTCTATCTCTCTCTCTCTCTCTCTGTCTGTCTCTCTGTCTCTCTCTCTCTCTCTCTCTCTCTCTCTCTCTCTCTCTCTCTCTCCTTTCTCTCTCTCAGTCTTCATTTCTCGCTTCCCCACACGCTCTGGGAGACACGGTGCCTTACATTAAAAACTCAAAGAAAAATCCAGAACAAAGACTGATTAATCCACCACCACATCAATTCCCACCAGTGTGAATTGCACACACGTTGTGGGAAACTTAAAGGGACCTGTTCCATAAATAATTTACACTTTATATACATAGCATGAAAGGGAGAAAACACTGAGAGGAACGGCACGGTATAAACATGTTTAAACCAGTAAGGTTGCGTCGTACTGTATAGTGCCAGAGTAAACAGGCATTTAATTACCGTCGAAACACCGCAACCAATCCAGTCATGTGTGTATTGTACTGTACACACAGGGCTTACTGCACATGAGTGACCATGGAGGGTTTCTACCCACAATACACTGCAAAAAACATGCGTTGGAGCTTAGAGATGTTCCCCAACACCATTTTGTAAGGTGCTTTAGAGTCGTCTAGGGGTGGGAATACGGTGTGGATGTGTAGCCTTGTATAGGAATAATTGTCTACAAAGACCAACATGGCCACATACCTAAACATTGTTAAAGTGTATTTGATATGCTGAACATACTGTAGTATGTTTATATTAACCCCCCCCCCCCCCCCCCCCAAACAATAGCCAGTAGAGTAGAGGCAATGTTGCATAAGGGTTAAGAAGATACTGTAAATATGACTTAAACCCACATTTTTTAAAATAGCATAGCTGTTACTGAGCCCCACTGAGCAGTTTCTCCCCCCCCAAAACCATTGTATCATCTTTCTCCTTAGCCTGAGGAAGCTGGCTGGACTTTGTTTGTTAATTTTGCATGAAGAAACTGTTAATGAGTGAATAAGCATTTTCCCCATTATCTTCTTGCCCTGGAGTGAGCTTATGGAGAGAGTCCATGAATATGGGAATAGAGTATTGGAAGCAAAAAGGGAATTAGCTCTCAGGTGAGGTGTTTGACGTCTGTTACAGAGATGGAATGAATGCAGATAGCATTATATGGAGTTACATTGCATGTAATGAACCCTGTGCATTCACCATGGCACCTTTCATATCTCTCTCTCTCTCTCTCTCTCTCTCTCTCTCTATCGCTCTACCCCCCTCCCCCTCCCCCCTCTTCTACCTTGATTCTGACTCAACATGCAAGAAGGCACATTTCACAGTGACTTAAAGGGACATTTCACAGTCACTTAAAGCAGACATTTCACCGGACATTGACCTCAAAATCATTGTCAAGAGATCCCCTCAAAACATCTTGAGCAGGTGAAAACGGCTTCGAAATGCAAATTCTGTATGTCCCAAATATTCCCTGTAGGTCACATGCCTAGAGGAAGACACGGTTCTATCTCACAGAGAGAGTCCCTCTGGCACCATATGGATACATTTATAATAGATTATCGGTTGGGTAACGGGAATCTGGCTCCGACAGCCACAGTCGTACTGTATTCAGTGTCTCGAGGGAAGGATGCCGCTC